>NC_080186.1:231456764-231759794 GCF_030028045.1 Hippopotamus amphibius kiboko
ATGTTTACAAAAAGAAATTAACAAGAGTTAGTCAATCTGTAAAAGATAAAACAATGAGGACATAACTGCCATCATATACTTGAAGCATGTCACCAATCACATCGGGTGCTAGCTCAGATACTCTCAGTGAGTACTTTTGGATGGTATGAAGGAAAAAACGGCATGAGGAGCCTTCATTTTTTAAAAAATTAAAGGATCAAATATAACCCATTACTCCCTTCCTCCAACATGAAACTCCTGTGGCCTGAAAGTGTGTTTCTCCCATAAGGCAGAGCAATAACATAAATCTGCTCTGACCTGGCAGTCAGGTCTTAGAAGACAGGTAAATAACAAAGCTCTGTTTCACTGGGCACCTGTAGCAATGGTGCACGAAGAGCACTTTCGTTTCTGGAGGCAACCTTAAATACATGGTTTTAAAGTATCATTTCTCTCCCGATAGCACTAATCCGAAAACATAAATTCTGATTTCAGCTCTCCTCTCTGACACTAATCCTGGGCCCAGCATGTATCATTCTTTAAACTTAAATTTATAACATATGAAGCAACAGAAACCAATCTTAATCCTCTGCTCAAAGTTTCTAAGGAAATGTAATAACTTGATTCATTGAAATATCTTCCCGCGTGAGCAGAGCAGTGCTCGCCTCTGCTTGATTCCTGTTGAGAGACAGCGCTTGTGAAATTTCTTTACTCTCACTAGTAACAACCCTTTCCTACATACCTAGGTGTATTTCTTACCCCTAGACAAATGTAAGCTCAATTGTGAAAAGTTTCTGCAGCATCTATATCATAATGTCTCCCCAATATGAATAACATCCCCATCACATACAAAACATTATGTTGGAACACAAAGTATCTGCTCTGCACGCCACAGTCACCCGCAGTTATATTTCACAGCCCCATGTTTGTGTGGCTGTTTTATGTTTTCTCCCACATGTCCCATGAGGTTAGGTAGGGTTTCTGTCTGTTTTGCTCAATTTCTAGCACCATAATAGGCTCTCAAATACTTATAGAGTGAATGAAAAGCCTAGAGAAGAGAAACATTGTAACTCTTCAAACTGAGATAAATAAAACATAAGAGTCTACAAAATCAGATGTGAACTATGCTTCATCCCATCTCTTCTACAGCAATATCAACATCATCATTTTGAAGAGATGAGGAGGTAAAGTGAGGATAAAACTAAAATAAAGTCAGACTAGGGACTTCCCTGGTGGTTAAAATGCCACACTCCCAATGCAGGGGGCCTGGGTTTGATCCCTAGTCAGGGAACTAGATCCCACATGCCCCAACTAAAAAGATCTGGTATGCTCCAATGAAGAACCCGCATGCGGCAACAAAGACCCCATGTGCTACAACTGAGATCCAGTGCAGCCGAATAAAAAAATAAATATTAAAAAAAAAAAAGTCAGTCTATGTAGAAGGCTGAACATCCCGGTCCTAACCCCTGGAACAGGTGACCATTACCTTATGTGGCAAAATGGACTTTGCAGGTGTGATTAAGTTGAGGACCTTGAGATAGAGACATTCTCCTGGATTATCCAGTATTAAATATAATCACAAGAGCCCATCAAAGAGGGAGGCATAGGGAGACTTGATGAGACAGGAGAGAAGGTGATGTGACGACAAAGAGCAAGTTCAAGATGCTACATTGATGGTTCTGAAGATGGAAGAAGGGGCCGTGAGACAAATAATGTGAGGAATGAAGCTCTCAAAGCTGGAAAAGGCAAAGAAATAGATTCTCCCCCAGAGTCTCCAACTCTGGATTTTGTGTGGCCCAGCCAACCCTGGGATTTAGTCCAGTGAAACTGATTTTGTACTTCTGGCCTCCAGAATGATAGGAAACTAAATCTGTGTTGTTTTAAGCCACCAAGTTTCAGTAATTCATTATAGAAGCCATAGGAAACTGATACAGATATAAGTACTGTCTCTTGGCAGGATCTATAACATTGGTAATAGTGAATATTTATCAAGGCTTACTATGTGCCAGGCTCTGTGATAAGCCCCTCATGTGTATTGGTACTTTTGCACTTCACATAGTATCTATGAGGGCATTACTATTTAGATTCCCATTTTATAGGTATGAAAACTATGTCACACAATTAGCACAGCACAGAGCTGAAATGCGAAGCAAAGCAGCCCACACTTCACAGTTTGCTCACCTGCCCTCTATCCTTTAATGTCTACTATTCACACGTCTCTTGTATTTTGATATGTTTTGGGGATGAGGAGCTGGGATAGGCCACCCAGGAACCACACCGTTACAGTGTAACGTGGCGACTACCATCCTATCATTCACTTCAAAGGATCGTTTCAAATATTTCCTGCTTAACAGTTGGAAAAACTGAGTCATACAGAGACTAAGGGTGTTCAACAAGCAGGACTGGGAGCAGAGCAACCGCTGAAGGGCTGACTCTGCTTGAGCAATTACCTCACCGTTAATGTGCTTTCAACTCTTCAAAGCACCTGCACACCTTTTATCTCTTCTGAGCCTCTCAACAATTCCGCAAGGTGAGTAAAACAAGAATTATGGCTTTCATTTTAAAGGTGAAAAACTGAAATATGGGGATTGAGCAAATTCATAGACCCACTCTGCTAGTTTGCATGACTGCAAGAAAGGCGCTCAGGTCTCCTGTCCTCAGCCTTGAGCTCTCTCCACTCAGTCACACTTGGCCATCTCATAAATGGTCCAGCACCATTTTCTTGGCTATTCTGTAAATAGTGTCAGAAACAAGACTCACCACTGGAATGGGTCCTATCTAGTCCTGTGATATTCAGTTTGCAGCCAGTAGCCACTAGCTACGTATGGCTATTGAGCTTTTCAAATGTCAAAATGGAGCTATGTTGTAAGTGTAAAATGCACATTGGATTTCGAAGACAGTATACAAAAGAGACTATAAAATATCTTCTTAATATTTTTATTTGGATTGTGTATTGAAATAAT
Organism: Hippopotamus amphibius kiboko; assembly: GCF_030028045.1. Classification (NCBI taxonomy): domain Eukaryota; kingdom Metazoa; phylum Chordata; class Mammalia; order Artiodactyla; family Hippopotamidae; genus Hippopotamus; species Hippopotamus amphibius. The sequence goes on from NC_080186.1 coordinate 231,459,704, forward strand.
ATTTTGGATATATTGGGTTAAACTATCTTTTTAATTAATTTCATCTATTTCTTTTTACCTACCTGCTACTTGAAAATGTAAAATTAAAATGGCCCACATTTCACAGCTCTAGATTTTATCCCAACCAGTGCAAAAAAGAGTCCCTTCCCAGCAGCCATAAGACAATCTCAATTTGAAAATTTCCAGGGATAGAGAGGTACTTAAGAAGCAGCCAATTCCATTTTGGGAAGCCTCTAATAGAAAGTTATTTTCCACTGAATGAAAACTATAGGTAAGGTAAGAGAAACAGCTTACAAAGTATATATTCTTGGGTGATAATGTGTCAACCCAGCTTCATCAGCTGTAACAAATGTGCCACTCTGGTGCAGGATACTGGTAGTGGAGTAGGCTACTTGTATGTACATACGTAGGAGCAAGGAATACATGGGAAATCTCCATACCTTTCACTAAACTTTGCTATGAATCTAAAATCTTGTCTATTTTTTTAAATTACAGTTAAAAGAAAGGAAGAAGAAAACAGCTTGTGATAGCCAATTTTCTGTGTCAACTTGACTGGGTCACAAGGTACCCAGCTATTCGGTCAAACACAATTTGGGGTATTCTGAAGGATGTTCCTGGATGAGATTAACATTTGCGTTGGTAGACCAAGTTAAGCAGAATGCCCTCCCTAATGTGGGAGGCTCTTATTCAAGCAGTTGACTGCTGGACAGAACTAAGAGGCCTCCCAGAAATAAGGGGAGCTCCTCCTACCAGACTGCATGTGCTGGGATGTTGGTCTCCTCCAGCCCCTGGGCTCAGACTGAAACATTGGCTCTTCTTGGGTCTTGCTAACTGCAGATCGTGGGACCTGTCAGCCTGCAGAATCACGTAAGACATTCCTTATCATAAACAGCTGTGATTCCTTACAGGACACACTATCAGTTCTGTTTCTCCGGAGAACCCTGACTAATGCTTAGGTCTGTAAGAATTGCCATACAAGTCACTTTGATAAATGGAAACATTTAAAGAAGACTCATATGAAGAAAGAGAGAGACAGAGACAGAGACAGAGAGAAAGAAAGAAAGAGAGAGAAAGAAAGAGAGAAAGAAAGAGAGAGAGAGAGAGAGAGAGAGAGAGAGAGAGAAAGAAAGAAAGAAAGAAAGAAAGAAAGAAAGAAAGAAAGAAAGAAAGAAAGAAAGAAAGAGAAAGAGAAAAAAAAGAAGAAGGAAGGAAGGAAGAAAAGAAAAGAAAGCAGGGAGGGAAGGAAGGGGGGGAGAAAAGGAAAGGAAGCAAAAAACAAGAATAAAAACAAGATCTTTATCCATATAGTCTTTTTTTTGTGTATAGAATACCTCTAGAAAATAGGTACAGTGATGACCTCAGGAGTGAGGTAGAAATCAGGAGTCTGAGCAATGGGGAGATAGAAAATGCAGTTTTTCACATTATGCCTTTCAGTAGCCTTTAGTTATATTTCTTTGAATGTGTGTTTTCCATTTAAATAAATACATTTGGAATAAAAAATACAGTGCTTTGACTAAAAATCCTTGTCAAAAACTTAAGAACAGATATTTTAAGGAAGACTCTTCAGCTTATGAGCTTGAACAGGGAGTAGCTGGACAGAGTTTTGTAGCATTAAGTGATATCTGGGTACCTCACACAATGGACTTAAGGCTCACTCCATGTCTGAAAGGACATCTGCAATGACTGAGCCGGAGGGCTGACGGAAGGACAGCACCCCCACACCACCTTCCCAGGATCACACCCTCACCAGGCTCACCCCTCCCCTTCTCTACAGGAAGGTGGATGGCGGGGGGCAAACCACAGAGCTAAACTGAAGACAGGACCCTCCCCTCAGGCAAAGGTGACATGAGTCCCCTGGAGGGTCGCTCCGACATGGGATCCTCCCCCACACACATACAGTGACGGCTGGAAGGACGTGGTTCTGACAGCTGACACAGGATCAACTATGAGGCCAGCATCCAATTGGGAACCCAAATGACAGAAGTGTAAGGGTCCAGGCAGGGCAGCCTGTTTCACCATTCAAATTGGGCACTAACTATTGTTCCAGAAACCTTTCCTTGCTTTCAAATCTAGCTCCGTTTTACGAAGCGTACCTTCACGCACAGGTTTACCTCCTGCCAGAATCTGTTTCCTCCATCCCATAGGCAGGAAATGACAGTGTTGACATCTATTGCCCTCATTTATGAACATGCCTCCTGAACTGCTCAGAGTGATCCGCTACGAGCCCACAGACATTCCTCATCTGCCATCCACTGCGATCAGTATAGATTCAGAAACTGTAACCACAGGGTGGAGGTGAGGAATACATGCTGAGCGAGCATCCAGGTCCTCTAATATTTCAAGAGAGAAATCCCTGTTTTTCTTGGTGGGAGAGGGACGAAGCATTGCTTCCACTGTTCTCATCACCGGGGACGTGGTTTAGACGTTCCGTACAAGCTCTCTGTCTATCGATGTATAACCTCATGGCTCTCAATTTGTTTCCTTGTCTGCAAAGAGAATAATGATTCCTTTCCCATGGACAGTAATGAGGACTACAAGAGAGAATATATGGGAAAGCATTTAGTGCTCTGTCCGTCGCTGAATTTCACTTCCTCTCCCCTTAGGAGAAGTGCGGATACTTGGTACAGCGTTCTGCACACAGAAAACAACTGATGCCTTCTCAGTTCACACGTAGCCAATGCCCATGTAGTCATTGAGCACCTCATATGCTTTGACTCTTTCAATCCTCTCAACAGCCCTGACACGGGTGCTACTATCTTCTACCATTTTGCTGATGGGGAAATTGAAGCACGAAGAGGTGATATGTCCCAGGTCATGGAGCCAATATGGGGGACTGGGATTAACACAATACATGTATTTAAGCACTAGGTTAAAGTGCCCTCCAGGGGCCTGGAGCACCACCAGCCTGAAGGCAGGAAGAGGAGGGGGCCAGAGTTTGAGGTCAGGAAGGAAGCACCCCTCTATCCCCTTCGCAATCCTGCCTTTAATGTAAATCTACCTTCTAATTCCACTGCAGCCTAGTTCTTTAATATTTTGGCTCTATTCCCCCTGAACCCTTGATCCCTTAATTTAAATTAGGATTTTGTTCTTAGGTGTTTGACGGTGGTCTCCTTTCCCCAGATTTTCTCTCCACACGTGTTTTCAATACTTGCCTTTTCCAATTCAGTTTTCTCCATCACCTTCCAAGCTCCTAACGCTCAATTCTGCTCTCGTTTCATGGGTCTACTCACTCTTCTCCAGTTCATCTCTGGATTCTTAACCTTTATAACTTTCCTCCTGCAGTCCTTCTGCCTAGAATAGCCTTCCTTCTCCCCTCCAACATGCCCTTCAGTATATAGTGGATCCCAAAGAGGATGCGGTGTATATATATATATATATATATATATATATATGCAATAAAATATTACTCAGCCATAAAAAAGAATGAAATAATGCCATTTGCAGCAACATGGATGGACCTAGAGATTATCATACTAAGTGAAGTAAGTCAGACAGAGAAAGACAGATATCATATGATATCACTCTATGTGGAATCTTAAAAAATGATACAAATGAACTTATTTACAAAGCTGAAATAGACTCACAGACATAGAAAGAAAAAAAAACTTATGGTTACTAAAGGAGAAAGGGGGGGAGTAGGGGTAATCTAGGAGTTTGGGATTAACAGATACACACTACTATATATAAAATAGATAAACAACAAGGACCTACTGTATAGCACAGGGAACTATACTCAATATCTTGTAATAACCTACAATGGAAAAGAATCTGAAAAAGAACATATATAACTGAATCACTTTGCTATATACCTGAAACTAGCACAATATTATAAATCAACTACATTTCAATTTAAAAATTTTTTAAAATAAAAAATCACCCCCCTCCCCCCAAAATAAATACACACACACACACACACACACACACACACACACACACACACACACAGAGTGAATCCTACCCCTGCATGAAGCCTTCCTCTTCTGCTCACTCCACTAAGGAGAGACATCACCCCTCTGGATTTGCATTCTCTACATCACTTGTGACCCACCTTCTGCAAACACTCATTGAGTGTCTTCTATATTTTGAAATATCCCATCTCACCTAACACAACACCTTAGATACAGTAGAAGCCTGATAAGCTAAGGCTAATACTGATGTTCCAATCAAGCATGCCAGCTGTATCAGCCGTATCCACTGTGTCTCCCTTGGTCAATTAAAGGCCTACTATATTCACATCCATAAATCCATATCTACACTTGATCATTCTTGTTGCCAGCAAAAAGCAAGACAACTGCGTTGTGCATACAATTGGGCAAGAGAGCTATTCCTCACACAGAGACAGAAGAGAAGGAAATACGCAGTATTAGGAGGAGAAGGAGCAGGGGGAGGAAGGAGAATGCTGCAACGGGAAGGGGGGAAGTTGGAGGGCTGAATTGGCGTCACTCTTAAGCAAACAAACACTCCCCACCCCAAGGCCTATTCCAAAAAAGAAGAAAGGTTTAAAAACAAATTCCAAGGACGCGCTGAAAAAAACATGTCAGTAAATTTAATATTATTTAAATTCCTGCTGCATGTTCTGAGAGAGTTATAAAATCACATCCATTTTTCATTTGCTTTTATTTACTTTCTGATTCACGACTATACATTTGCACAGTTCTGGGAGAAAAAAGAAGTCAGGGTTTTGATCGTCTATATTATTTTGTTTGTTTTTGCTAATCATATCTAACTAAGAGGAGTTTTTATTTTTGATTAAAAATAAGTCAAGACAATTGAATGTGAAGCCAACTGCTGCTTTCCAAATTCACCAGACAATTGCTAACAAAGTCAGGAAGCAATAAGAATTCCTTCTCTTTATAGAATGCCTTTTCTCCCCCAGGAAACTTCAAAGCTCTCTGCTGACGCTTGGGCTCTGCAGCTGCCAGGAAAGAAACATGGCTCCACTTACCTCAAAGGGAGAGTCAGAAGCACATGAGGAGCCACTGACCCACAGCAGGCATGCCCACCCCACACCCACCACTGCCTCCGCTTTAGCAGAGCCCACACCCAAAGCTCTGGTTTGGGGGCAAGGAAACAGGAGAGGCACCGGTAGTACCAAGCTACTCCCATCCCTCGCCCACTCAGACAAGCATCCTAAGGACAGGAATGCCCAGATGCAATGTTGTGACTCAGGAAACCATGTCAGTTATCTGAACGAATAGCAGTAAAACAGGCAAAGTCATGTCACTCTTCACCTGGAAAAACTCTTGGGCTAATCCTATCAACATTCCTATAAGAAAAGTTATTGTATGAACAGAAAACAACAAAAAAAAAACCTATGAACTCTGATATCTCCTGTCATGCATGTCTTCTCATTCTCAACCCTATCGCTTTAGATAAAACAAAGTAACTATTATTTACCGAATGCCTAATACGTGTGAGGCATTTCAGCCTTATTTTTGTGAATTCGCACAGCCAACCTGAGAGAGAGGTATTATTATCCATTATTTTATAAATGATGACATTAAGGTTCAAAAAGATTTCTTTTTTGTTTTTAAATCGATGCTATCTATCTAAGGAGGAAACATTTCTAATAGTTGTGCAATCATCAGTTTGCCTTGGGAGAAATAATTTCACTGCTGCTCAATGTGGTGATGCCACAGAAGCCACCTCCATCTTTCAGACCCAGTTTGATTCCAACTCAATTATGAGCAATGCACCCTCCTCCAGCTTCATGGGTCCCAAGAGCATCCAGGTCTTTGGGTGCAAATAAATGGATATGGGCAGAGTATCATCCAGACTTCACTTCTGCTTTTATTCTCTCCATGTCTGGTTTTGTTCTCAGCTAAAAGTTGAAGAAAAGGAGGCAAGTTTGAAAATATTAACCAGCCTCCAGCTGATGAGTCAGCTGCATGCACACCCAGATGAAACCAAGCAGAGGGTGGGTTTGCCACACCTTTACAGGTGAAGAGACTGAGACTCAGAGATTGACCCTCTGGCCCAAGAACACATAACTAGTTGCTGAGTCAAGAGTCAGGATACCAACGTGAATCTACCCGTTCCCACTGCACATGCTCTTTGCACAGCAGCCCGCTGCATCGGTGTTCACAACAGCTCTTCTAGGCTTGGTCAACCTGAAGGCCCAGGCACTGGGCAGGACTCCACACTCTCCAATGTGGTCCCATAATTAAACTTCAATTTTACCATGAGCCTCTAGGTTTACTGAACATCAGATGTGTTGATTTACATGGGAGCAGGAGTTTTTTCTGGAATGACATGGCCTTTCCAGTGGAAAGAGGATAAAATCTTTTATCTGTGGAGCCCTAGACCTCACAGATGTCTCACTCAGTGGGCTGCTGGCTGTCAGCACCACCCGCACCGCCCCTGAGCCATCACCCTGCTCAGGGGTCAGAGTGGGGCAGAAGTATCTTTGTTCATGTTTGCAAATCGCGGATGATGCTGGGTATATTTTGTAGATAGAAATGATCCAGGCCTATAAGTTTTACTTCTGCCACCACTGGACCTAAGATGACCTGCAAAGAGGCCTGCCTGGGATCAGTTATACATTTTAGAAAGACGGCCAGCCAAGGGGAAATTGTGGGCAGTGGTGGTCTTTCTGTCCAATCTGCAGCTTTATTCTGTAGATTGAATGGTAGCCCATTGTTCTGAGGAGGAAGAGCTCTCCTCCATGTTGGAATTTCCAGAAAACCTTTGGAATACAGCTAGCTTCTGAGGATAGGTACTTTATATAATGTCAAAGAGAGTGCAAGAAGACCTGCAGTGGATGGAGAGAGGAGGAGGGGGGAAATGGGAAAGATACAACCAAAAATGTAGCGATAAGAATGCGCCAAGTGCATGACTTATAAATACATATAAGTAGCCTGCACGGGGTGGAAGGAGGGAATGATGACAGACAGCATGAAATTGATCAGTTCTTGCATCTGTTGAGAAAATATCCCTTTTTCTCTGGGAATAAATGCCCAAAAGCTAGCCCAGGGCCCTCAACGCTTTGGAAGACAGGAATTCTACAACAGAATGCACCTTATACACAGATTCTCACTTAAATTTCCCTACGCAAGTCAGCACTGATGCCCATATTTGATGAGACTCCCTGGAGGACAGGGCAGCCTCTTTCTGACTGTTGCCAGAGTGTTCCCATGTTACAAACCACTCGCCTATGAGGGTCCCAATGATTCTGACTGCAGAGCCGAGACACAGGCAGCTAAATGCCTCCCTTCCTTCAACTGCACACATGGCCGTGAGGGCTCACTGGAGAAATTCAGTTTTCACTATGTGAGCAAAGTCAATAACTATAAGAAAAGGAGAAAGTTTTCAAATCAAGTCAGGACACAGGGACTCTGGTCCTAGCCCTACAGCTCTACCATTGTGACTTCAGGCCTGGTAAAGGAGAGCAACCAAGACGGTGTGAATTCCTAACCCACATCAGGCATGCACTTTGCGGCACCTGTGTTTTTTAGTTTGTTTGTTTTGTCCACGCCGTGCAGCATGTGGGATCTTAGTTCCCCAACCAGGGATCGAACCTGTGCTGCCTGCACTGGGAGCTGGGAGTCTTAACCACTGGGCTGCCAGGGAAGTCCCTGGCACCATGTGCTGTATGCACATTATCATATTTAATCTTCTCCACAAGCATATAAGTGCTATTCATCCCCATTTTATAGATTAAAAAATCAAGACTGCAAACTCACAGAAGATCAAACAGTAAACTGTGGAGCTAGGATTCACATCCAATTTTTCCAGCTTCAAAACCAACACTCTTTTTATTACACCAAATTGCTTCTCTGTTTCAAATATGAAGACCCCCCTCTATGTTTTTCATCCCTATTAGCTCCAAAAGGCTATTATTATTCTGCTTCTGGATAGAGTCATGACAGTTGAGTTCTTTCTGTGATTCATTATTTTATTTTATTTTTTATTGAGATATAATTGGCAGATAACACTATATTAGTTTCAGGTGTACAACATACTGATTTTTTTTTCCTCTTTTTTTTTTAAGCTCTTTATTGGAATATAATCGCTTTATACTCTTCTACCAGCTTTTGAGGTACACCAGAGTGAATCAGCTGTATTTATACATGTATCCCCATATCCCCTCCCTCCCGTGACTCCTTCCCACTCTCCCTGTCCTGGCCCATCATCACCCATCATCTAGTTTAACTCCCTTTGTTAAACAGCAAATTCCCACTAGCTTTCTATTTTACACTTGGTAGTGTATATATGCCTATGCTACTCTCTCACTTCGTCCCAGCTTCCCCTTCGCTCCCCCCAACCCCGTGTCCTCAAATCCATTCTCTGCATCTGCATCTTTAAAGAATATTACAAATTCTTAAAGTTGGTTAATGATAATATTGAGAAGTTCATAGAGTCCATATGACACCAAAATAATCAGTTCAAGACAAGAGAGTAATTAGATTATCAAAACACTACCTCTACACACATATATACACACACACTGTCCATTGATGTAAGTGGGGTGTTCAAGTCTCCTTCTATTATTGTGTTACTGTCAATGTCACCTTTTATGGCTGTTAGCATTTGCCTTATGTATTGAGGTGCACCTATGTTGGGGGCACAGATATTTACAATTGTTATATGTTCTTCTTGGATGGATCCCTTGATCATTAGGTAGTGTCCTTCCTTGTCTCTTGTAATAGTCTTTACTTTCAAGTCTAATTTGTCTGATATGAGTATTGCTACTCCAGCTTTCTCTTGACTTCCATTTGCATGGAACATCTTTTTCCATCCCTTTACTTTCAGTCTATATGTGTCCCTTAGTCTGAAGTGGGTTTCTTGTAGGCAGCATAAAGAACGGTCTTATTTTTGTATCCATTCAGCCAGTCTGTGTCTTTTGGTTGGAGCATTTAATCCATTTACATTTAAGGTGATTATTGACATATGTGTTCCAATTACCATTTTCTTGATTGTTTTGGGTTTGTTTTTGTAGGTCTTTTCCTTCTCTTGTGTTTCCTACTTAGAAAAGTTCCTTTAGCACTTGTTGTAAGGCTGGTTTGGTGGTGCTGAATTCTCTTAACTTTAGCTTGTCTGTAAAGCTTTTGATTTCTCTGTCAAATCTGAATGAGATTCTTTCTGGGTAGAGTATTCTTGGCTGTAGGTTTTTCTCTTTCAGGACCTTCAGTATATTCTGCCATTCCCCTCTGGCCTGCAGAGTTTCTGCAGAAAGATCAGCTGTTATCCTTATGGGTTTTCCCTTATATGTTATTTGTTGCTTTTCTCTTGCTGCTGTTAATATTTTTTCTTTGTGTTTAATTGTTGTTAGTTTGATTAATATGTGCCTCAGTGTATTTCTCCTTGGGTTTATTCTGTATGGGACTCTCTGCACTTCTTGGACTTATTTCCTTTCCCATGTTGGGGAAATTTTCCACTACAACCTCTTCAAATATTTTCTCAGACCCTTTCTTTTTTCTTTTTCTGGGGCACCTATGATTCAAATGTTGGTGTGCTTAATGTTGTCACCAAGATCTCTGAGACTATCTTTCATTTTTTTTTATTCTTTTTTCTCTTTCCTGCTCTGTGGCAGTTATTTCCCCCATGCTATCTTCCAACTCACTTATTCGTTCTTCTGCCTCAGTTATTCTGCTGTTTATAGCATCTAGAGTATTTTTAATTTTGGTTATTTTGTTGTCCATTACTGTTTGTTTGCTCTTCAGTTCTTCTGAGTCCTTATGAACTGTTTCTTGTATTTTCTCTATTTTGTTATCAAGATTTTGGATCATCTTTACTATCATTACTCTGAATTCTTTTTCAGGCAATTTTCCTATTTTTGCTACATTTATTTGGTCTTGTGGGGTTTTTTTCCTCTTCCTTTGCCTGCATGGTTTTTCTTTCTTTTCTCACTTTGTCTAATTTATAGGATTTGCTGTCCCCTTTCCCTATGCTGCCTAGTAGTAATTCCTCTTGTTTCTGCCCTCTGCCCCCTGTGGTGGGGTTTGTCCAGTGTCTTGAGTAGGCTTCCTGGTGGGGGGTTCTGGTGTCTGCTTTCTGGTGTGTGGCTCTGTGTCTTTTCTCTGTGATGAGCAGGGCCATGTCAGCTGGTGTGTTTTAGGGTATCTGTGAGGTTAATATGGCTTTAGGTAGTCTGTGTGCTGATGGGTGGGTTTGTGTTCCTGTCTTGTTTGTAGTTTGGTGTGAGGTGTCCAGCACTGGCAGATGCAGACAGTCGGATGAAGCCGAGTCTTAGACTCTGATATAGGGCTCTGTGAGAATTCTCTGCAGTTAATATTCCCTGTGTCTGAGGACTCTCTAGTCATCTAGTATCCTGGATTCAGTGCTCCCTCCCCAGAGCCTCCTACTTGACTTCTGATGGAGTAGTCCAGACTTCAGAGGTTGCTTGTCCTGGCAATAAAGGGGTTTAAAGAAGACTGTCCAAGCCCCAGACTAATGGCAGAGCATTGAGTCAAACAAATACTAAGTCAAGGAAACACATACATGTAGAAGACACACAAATACTGAATCCAATAGAACGTAAGGTACTAGAAAGACCTGACAGAAGAACCCCAGTATGCCATCAGGCAATCCAAGAGAAAACCAACAGAAATTCAAAAAAAAAAAAAAAAAAAAAACACACAAACACAAATCCAGGGAGATTTTGAAAGCTAGGATCAAATACAATAAAGAGAAAGAGTACCACCAGACAGACTGGAGATTTTCAGAACGAAATCAGACAATTATACTTAGAACCAAGATAAAGACAAAACCTAATAATAAAAATCAAAGCAGTGTGTCATCTGGAGAATAAAGCAAGGAAACAGAGCAGACCGATAATATTGCTTATAAGTATATTAACATAAAATAAACTAAAAAAGGATAGAAGACAGGGCAACAGAAGAGCATAGTGTGACTGGAAATATGAAAAGAAAAAGAAAGAAATAGAAATGTATAAAAGAGATGAAAAGAAGGTAGAAGAGATACATTCAGCACTACAAAAAACTTAGCTAGAAATAGATATATATAAAAAGGCTAAAAATAAAAAGAGAATAAAAAATAGAATTAAAAAATGTTATAAAATGTGTAGACCCCTTAGGACTAAGATCATAATTAATTAAAAACAAAAACAAACAAAAAAAAACTAGAACTGACCCCAGAATGGACCAGATCAATAGAATTAATAATAATATTTCTGTTTCCTTGGGGTCTCAGCTGTAATGTCTTTCTACCTGCCTTGGGTTTTTTGTATTACTCTGAGACCAGCAGAGCTTCCTTTATTGTTCGTCTGTAAGCGCCGGTGTGTGGGGAGAGAGAGAGTATAATAGTGGCTCCTCCCGCTGGGGATGAGTGAGCAGTGGTGCCGTGCCTGGGTTGCAGTGGCTCGGGTGGTGCCTGTTGCAGAGGGACGCCAGTGGCTCAGGTGTAAACAGACTGTCTCCAGAGCTGGGCCACTCTGCAGACTTTTGGTTTTCGGCTGCAGGCACTCTAGGTCAGCCCCATCTGGGGACCTTTGTTATCCCTGAGTGCGTTAGCCAGGCCCACAGGGGCCCTTCCTTTGTCCATTGCAGGCACTGAGAGAGAGAGAGGCTACACTCATGGCTCTTCCCCACTGCTTGTGAGTCAGCAGTATCGAGCTGCTGCCATGGCCACACAGCTTTCCACAGTAGGCTTTCTCTGCTGCAGATTTCTTCCTTCCTGTCCTCTCAGTCCATCTCTCCACTGCCAGGAATGTTTCTCACTCTGAACCAGTTCTCCTTTTCCCATGTTCCCACTCCCAGACCCCCTGTTCAGCTGTGAACCGACGTCTCAGTCCAGACGTGCTGAGCCGTGGTGCAGACCCTCCGTGTGCTTCTCACTCTTTCCCGTCTGCCATAGCTCAGCCACTTCACCCTCTTTGAACAATTCCAAATGCCTCCCTTCTGACCCAGGGAAATTCCCCATTGGAGAAGGGGTTTCCCCGTCACCTTTCTTCTCCTCCTCTTTCTCCTTTTTTTTTTTCCCACTGTCCTACCCAGTTATGTCGGGATCTTTGCAGTCCTTTCTGGTGTCCGAGGTCCTTTGCTGGTGTTCAGCTGGTTCTCTGTGGGAATTATTGCATCTTTTGGTGTATTCCTGATGCATCTGTGGAGAGGGATGCATTCCAAGTCCTTCTACTTAGCCGCCATCTTCCTCCCCCAACATAGTGATTTGATATGTATATATATTGCAAAAATAGTTGAGTTCTAATAGGAAAAAAAGATTGCCCTATGAACTGTTATCAAAGGAGATCAAAATAAATTACAGCATATTCAACTCATCAGGTATTGCAATAAAATTTTAATAAAAATGTGTACTAAGGCCTTTGACATTTTAAGAAATAGGAGTTGCAAAGTGCCCCATGAATATGTAAATATCTGAGTTATTCTGAAACAATTAAGCCATTGTCAATCCACAGTTTAGTAAGTTTTCTTTTTTTCTCTGCAGAAAAAAGCATGTTTAAAGGAGGTACTCTAATAATCTTGCTCAATTTTTCTGTGTGTGTATATATACAGACTCAAAGAGACATAGAGAGAGATCTCCATTCATCTGGCCAAATCTAGTGATGCATCTCCAACACCATCTTGCCTTCCCTCTCTGCAGCATTTGACAGAGGTAATACCACACTCAATCTTGAAACCTACTCACTGGGGCTCTGCACTTTGGACACTGGCAACTGCTTCCAGTCTCCCTTGCTCCTGCTCCTTCTCACTTCTAAATGTCAGAATGCTCCAGAACCCAGTCCTCTCTTCACATTATCCCTGAATTTATCTCATCCAGCCTCATGACTCTAAATGACATTTATACACTTATGGACCCAACATGTATATCTGTAGTTCAACATCTCCTATGAGCACCTGGTTTATATATCCAGTAACCTTCTTGACATCACCAGTTGGCCTCCATCAGGCACTTCAAAGCTAACATATCTAAAACATCACTCCCAATAAACTGAATCCCCTCTCACATAATTGTTCAGTCCAGAAGTCCAAGAGTCATCCTGAGTCCTCTTTTTCCTCTAACGCCTTATCCAAGCCATCAGCAAATCCTGTTGACTCTATCTTCCAAATGTGCCTCAGGTCCAAACCTTCTTACCACCTCCATCGATATCACAATGGTCAAAGCCTCCATCATCTCCCTTTTGCACAGCTGCTAAAGCTTCCTGGGTCTCCCAATTTTGGCTCCTCTCTGCCTTCAGTTTAGTCTTTTTTTTTTTTTTAAGCTCTTTATTGGAATATAATTGCTTTACACTTTTGTACTGGCTTTTGAGGTACACCAAAGTGAATTGGCTGTATTTATACGTGTATCTCCATATCCCCTCCCTCCTGCGACTCCCTCCCACCCTCACTGTCCTGGACCTCTAAGGCATCACCCATCATCGAGTTTAACTCCCTTTGTTACACAGCAACTTCCCACTAGCTATCTATTTTACAGTTGGTAGTGTATATATGTCTACACTACTCTCTCACTTCATCCCAGCTTCCCCTTCGCCCCCCACTCCCCCAACCCCATGTCCTCCAGTCCATTCTCTGCATCTGCATCCTTATTCTTGCCCTGTCACTGGGTTTATCAGTACCTTTTTTTTTTTTTTTTAGATTCCGTATATATGAGTTAGCATACAATATTTGTTTTCTTTCTGGCTTACTTCACTCTGTATGACAGACTCTAGGTCTATCCACCTCATTACATATAGCTCCATTTCATTCCTTTTTATGGCTGAGTAATATTCCATTGTATATATGTGCCACATCTTCTTTATCCATTCATCTGTTGATGGGCCTTTAGGTTGCTTCCATGTCCTGGCTATTGTAAATAGTGCTGCAATGAACATTATGGTACATGTTTCTTTTTGGATTATGGTTTTCTCTGGGTATATGCCCAGTAGTGGGATAACTGGATCATATGGTAGTTCCATTTTTAGTTTTCTAAGGAACCTCTATACTGTTTTCCATAGTGGCTGTACCAACTTACATTACTTTCCTTTTCTCCACACACTCTCCAACATTTATTGTTTCTAGATATTTTGACGATGGCCATTCTGACCAGTGTGAGGTGATACCTCATTGTGGCTTTGACTTGCATTTCTCTGATGATTAGTGATGTTGAGCATCTTTTCATGTGTTTGCTAGCCTTCTGTATGTCTTCTTTGGAGAAATGTCTATTTAGGTCTTCCGCCCATTTGTGGATTGGATTATTTGCTTTTTTGGTATTAAGCTGCATGAGCTGCTTGTATATTTTGGAGATTAATCCTTTGTCCATTGCTTTGTTGGCAAGTATTTTCTCCCATTCTGAGGGTTGTCTTCTTGTCTTATGGTTTCTTTTGCTGTGCAAAAGCTTGTAAGTTTCATTAGGTCCCATTTGTTTATTCTTGATTTTATTTCCATTATTCTAGGAGGTGGGTCACAAAGGATCTTGCTTTGATGTATGTCATAGAGTGTTCTGCCTATGTTTTCCTCTAGGAGTTTTACAGTGTCTGGCCTTACATGTAGGTCTTTAATCCATTTGGAGTTTATTTTTGTGTATGGTGTTAGGAAGTGTTCTAATTTCATTCTTTTACATGTTGCTGTCCAACTTTCCCAGCACGACTTATTGAAGAGGCTGTCTTTTTTCCATTGTATATTCTTGCTTCCTTTGTCAAACATAAGGTGCCCATATGTGCTTGGGTTTACCTCTGGTTCAGTGTAGTCTTGATGTAGCAGCCAGTCAGAACTCTTAAAGATCAATCAAATTATACCCTCCATCTTTGCTCAAATGCTTCACTGTATTTCCATTAATAATAAAACCCAACGGTCTTCAATACTGTACATGAGCCAGACCTGCCTAGCTCTAAGGCCTCATCAACTACCCCTCTCCCTTCATTCACTCTGACCCTCATTGTTGCTGCTTCCCAGTATGCTTCAAATTTGTTCCTGCCTCTGGACTTTGCACTAGCTCTTGCTCCTCCTGGGACATTATTCCCCCAGACACTCACATAGCCCACTCCTTCACATAACTCAGATCTCTCTGCTCAAATATAACCCCCTCAGAGAAGACTTTCCTGACTGTCCTAGTTAAATCTGTACTGTTAAATACAACCATCCCTGGCTCTATTCCTTTATCTTGCCTTAACTTCTTCAGAGCTCTTTGTATTACCTAGAATTATATTAATTATTAGTATAATAACTATATTATCATTTGTCCATATACATTTATCCATAAATGGATTCATTTACCCATTTACTTGTTTACTTCTGCCTCCCAATTGGAATGTAATCTCTAAGGGACCTTGTCTATTTTTTTCACTGCAGTATTCCACTGCTAACCACAGTACTCAAAACAAAGTAGGCGCTCAATAAATGTGTTAACTGAATAACTGAATTTTCTGGGTGTTCTCTGTCATGCTATGATGCTCTGTTACTCTTTCAAATACAGCCTTTATCTTTGGTATCTGCCTAGAAAGTTGCCTGAAGTTCATTTTGTTTATAGTTCTTAATACCAAATTTTTATCCTTTCATTACCTGATACCCACTTCACTAATTATGGCTAGACTCACTCCTCTTTCTGTTTTTTAGATCCTGCATCTCTGCCTTTTTTACTCTGATATCTGAGTCGTCCAAATACAGGCTATGTACCCTCGATGGTAAGAGTATTTTTATCTTGTTCCTCTACACATAAGTATAATCTTCTGATTAGGCTCTAGAGAGAAAACATTTTCTCTCCTTATCTCTGTCTCCTCCCAGCCCCTACCTCCGCCCTAGACACACACAAATACTAGACAGCAGTGCTGGTCTGATGTCACTTCCTGTATTGTGCTGTGGATCAGTCCATGTCTACTGCTGTGTAGGCTACATAATCACAGAAGAAAGATAATAGAAAATCCTGCATGATCCTTCCCCTTGACTGAGGCTGGGGCAGAAGGTTATCACAGCATGTGAAAGAGAATATGTCTGTGTTTTGCTGGAGCTAGTATGCAGAAATTGTAGTCAGATTGGCCCCAGTCTGGGAGTAGCAATTAGTAATGCCTTACAAACTAAAAAAATTAAAGACCATTCCAGACCATCTTAAAAATAAACAAAACTTTGAAAGAGGTATATTAGAAACCATTTCTAAAAGACGTTGACAAGCTTTTCCTTCTAAAATACGTTAAACAACTGAAAGAACAATATAGTTTTACTAGTCTAGAGTGAGACGATCACGGGAAGGCTTTCAAAAATGATTAAAAGCAACCTTATTTTCCTGTACTTCATAGAAACCATATTTGCATAATTGCATAAAGTGATTCAGAATTGACCTAATGCATGAAAACAGGCAACAGATGGCATTAAAATGTGATCGTGAAGGAAAATGCATCACGCAAATCACTTGCAAAAGCTAAGAGATCAGTCTATTTTTCAGAGTCCATGGAATTTATAATTATTTGTTTGCTGCTACATTGATTCTTTTTGAGAGATGTGACCCAGACTTTTGTGAAGGTTCCTATATATGGCCCCCAACTTTTTTTTCCTTCACTTATGCTTGGCAAAGGAGAAAAAAAGGGCTTTTATAATCTTTGTTGTCCATGCAATCAAAACTTTTTCATTTTTTATACCCTGTTTCCATTATTATCTGTTCTAAATGTAAATCCTCAGTTGTCCTCAGACAGCCAACTCCAGTCGGACTCTGAGATTTCCCCTTCTTGACCTAAAATTCATTTGGAGCAGCATAAATCTCAAGCCACTTTATTGAATGAGTGTTGGATACAAATAGGATTTTAATTCTGAAATGAACATACAGCCGTCTCCCAAAGTCCTCAGTTTCCCAGATAATACGAACACATACAAATTTTTCTGAGAACTGTGATGTTTCGCAGAGGAATCGAATTCATGATCTTCGAGCTTTTCATAGAAATCAGAGAGGAAAACTAATCAGCCCTACTTATTTCCCAGGAAACCCTTACCACGTCCCTGCTATGTATCAGACGTGTATCCTGAGCTCTGGAAACAGCACAGCCTTTCCTGCATTGGTAAGAAAAGGGACACCCTGCCACTCTGCGACTCATAAAGCCACCCACTGTCTAAAAGGCACAGCTTCTATCGTAAGACAGTGCACACAAAGCAAAGCTCCTCCTCAGGACATGCTCATCGCTCAGCAAGGCAGGCCACTTTCCCTGGCCTTTACCTACACGCTCTCAGCAGACACATGGCCCATGCGCGTGGAATTGATGCCACTCCCCTCCCACGTCTCCAGTCTGCCCTGCTCCTGGCAAAACCCCAGCTGCTGCTGCCCCCCCACTCCCCGAAGGCAGCTCTAAGAGAGGCGGCACCTCAGTGGCTGCTCCCCTGGTGGTTGCCGACATCGGAGCCCCCCCTTCCCCTCTCACTGACCTCCCCTGCCCCACCCCTAGTCACCAGCAGGATCAAGAGAAGTCCACGTCTGGGAAAGCCCTCCTCAGTTGTATACCTGCTCCCTTGGAAGCCCTGTGCTCCTTGCCTCCTAGGCTAGAAGGAAAGAGACTGAAGGAGGAGGGAGGGTAGGAAGAAAGGGGTTACTATTCCCCTTAGAATCCTTATAAGGGTGAATGTGCTCTGAACGTTCCAATCTAGTGCTTAAAACTGTCTTCTCCTGCCTAATGTAAAACATATTATAGGTTGAACCCATATAAAACTGCCAAGATTCAATTATTTTTGACATATACAAAAATGTCAGTTTCATATGGTTCAATCTGATAATAAAGAGTGACTTGATTCTTTGAATATGTTAGTTCTGAAGTTCAGCTTTTTAAGGATGCAGAAGACTATCCTGACCTACCACTTTCCTTTGTAACTTTGTTACTCTGAGAATTGGGTTCTACACCCCTAAGAACTGACCACAAACAAGTTTTGGAACATAACCCATTCATAAACTGAGGATTGCCTACAAAGGATGTTCTTTCCTAAGCAAGACAAGGCTGATGGATTGCATTTATTAGAATTACAGGCTAAGGAAACCACAAAAGGCTTACTTTGGGTCTCCAGATATCCCTCTCAGCCTTCTGGCTCCAAAACATAATCATAACCTAAGGTTGTCTGCTGGTGAGCCAGTCCATCCCAGGGAGAACTGGACCCAGGGATGCAATTCAACTCACGAGGCTGGATGAAAGCCACAGGTCTTGACGCAGAGGCACAGCAAAGGCTGACTAATCTAAGGATGGATAGCTAGAGGATGTAGTGAAAACAGTGGCTCTCGATCGTGCCTGTCCATTGGATTAACCTAGGAAGGTTTAAAATTCCTGGTGCCTATGCACCCCCAGAAATCCTGATTTCACTAATCCAGAGTGTTTCCTGGCATCCAAATTCTACGGAGTCCCCTAGGCAATTCTAATAAGCAGTCCCTTTTGAGAACCATTGTTCTAAAGATTAGCCCAAAACCAGGAGAGAGATTCATGGGGTAAAAGCATAAATAGTATTGAAGGTCCAAAATAAGCTCTTGATCCAGGATACCACAGGTGACGCCAGTGGTCAAAAGTCCACGTGGAGGGTGCCGGAAGCATGCAGGCTGCCGGAAAGTCAGGAAGGCCTGTGGGTCACAGCCCCTGTCGTGGGTACAAGGGGCGGGGGGAAGGGGACAGAGCAGCAGTGAGGGGTGATGGGGAGAAGGCCAGAAACCGGCACAAAATTCCACCACTAAGAAAACTCTGAAGACACGGCAGGAATCAAAAAAACAAGAAGCTGTGCTTGACAGGCATGAGGTAGAACCACAAAGCTGAAGGGTGAGGAAATTCACTCAATGTTAAGTTCTCAGCCCCTTCTTTTCCTTCTCTCTACAGTCAGGATGGTTCCTACGGCTGCAAGAAGGCATCATTAACCCAGTTGTAGGGGTAAAGACTTCAGGGGCAAGAATCCAGCAGGTCTTTATAGTTTTTCCCTCACAATAAACAACCTACTTCCTCCTGTCTGCCATACCCAAAAGAAAGGGCTGTTTCCTTTAAACTCTGCTCAAGACCTAATTCTTCAGGAAATGTTCCAATCTAAGGGCATAATTGATGGCCCACTCTCTCACCTCAATGTACAGTCATGTACAGTTGTACAGTTCGTACACTGCAAAAAGGCACCCTACTGAGAGGGGATGGAGACTAAAGTCATGTGGCCTGGAGCAGGGCTCTTTCTGTCCAGAGGACTCCCTTTCTCTCATTTGCACAATTCAGTGTAGGCTAGCAGCATATCTGACAATGACAATTGATTTGTATCTATTCAAATATTTGCTGAATGATTAATCTACTGACTCCAACACAGCTCCCTACAAAAATAGATGGATAAATGCAATATTTTAAACACCTCACAAGTCATTCTGCACTTACTTCACATACATACCTTTTCTTCCTAAAAAAACAAAACAAAAAAATGCTCATGCAACTAAAAATAACAAAAATTCCATCCAGTGTAGCAAGGGAAAGCTTGTACTCTGCCCAGCCAATTTTATCCACTGACGACAGCACAGAAAAGCATAAGGGACCCTTGTTTTGCTGTCTTTGTTTCCCATGTTATGAGCAAAATTGCACAGGAATTATGAACAGTTACCAAATGGTGTATAAGTGACCAAAAATTAAATGACAGCTCTATGAACAGAAAAAGGCTGGCCCCAGTGAAGCCAAGCTGCTGGAATTCTGGAACAAGAACTGGGAATCAAGTTTTACCCCTGCCCCTGGCCCCAGTTCGCTGTTGACCTTCACTTGCTCTCACATCCCCAGCCTCCCAGAGTACCCACAGTGCTTTGTGACCAGTATTGCAGGGCAAAGATCATTGAGATGCTACTTGAAAGGATCTGAACATCTTGGATGGAGGCCACAAAATCCAGTCACTGCTGTGAAACCTCCTCAGATGTGTCTCTCACTGGGATCTAGCTCTCTCAAGGGTTACTGTTTGGATGTCAGTCCTTGATCGGTGGGATTCATGGGAGGAGAAATGGGTTTTAGGAAATCTCTCATTCCCCAGTGGGACAGATGTTCTTGACAGAGCTTAACCCAACAATGTGGAAAAATTTAAGTACAATGTGACTATGCCTTTAAAGGAAAGATACCTCCTGTACATTTGAACTGGCCTTAACTTTCTGCTCTCCCACACTATCCCGCCCCCAGGCCTCACTCAATATTAAACCTTTGATACCATGTGCTTTGTCCCCTGATGCCATCACAGTTGTTACATGATCAGATGAAGATGACCCAAATGATGCCAAATGGACTTCATATTCTGGCCTTTGTCTCCTTCACCAGTGAAAGCATCCCTTCTATTTTGGAAATCATATCTATTCTGAAGGTGGGAACATGGTCCCCTCCCAGCTGACAGGGTTCTCTGAATACATGTCCAAGTCTGATTTGGTTGGTTGCCCAGAGAAGTATCTCCCTTCTCTAAAACTGGAGGCATACCAAAGAGTTGAGGGTGTGGGGAACACAACTTTAGAATGGATTCATATTTGGGTTCTGGTCTCACATCCATTTCTTCCTCCCACTCAGTCCCTGGAAAGCTCTGATAATGTAAAGAGTGTTTGGATCCAACAGAAAAAAAGAAGCTTCCACTTAACGTAAGCGGAATTTTTGTTACCACACGTGGGTCTTATCACCGCCTCAGGTGGACTTGATTCAGGGTTCCTGCCCTAATAGTGTCCTGCCGTCCTAGCGCCATCTTCTTCTGGGAACTTACAGTCTAAGACTGAGTGAGGGAAGGGCTGGCTTTTGTTTTGTGTATTTTGCTTTACTTTGTTTTGTTTTGCAAAGAACCAAATCTCTCTCTTTACTCCTAAACTGGCGTTCACCTTGCTCGCCTGGAAGAGGCCACGGACCTGAGAATCTGTGATGATACTCCTCTCCCTTCCATTCAGTTCACAGCCTGCCCAGGCACCCCAGATTCAAGAGACTCCAGAGTTGAACCAAGCTACCCCTAAAGTCCTTTCCAACTTGAGATTCTATAATTGTTTGAAAATTTTTCAGCTACTGAAAAACTGGTTGCAAGTATAGCCTCTTATGGTATTTCTCCTTTACATGATTCATTTTCAACTAGGCTGGTTAAAATCAAAAAGAATAAAAAATAGTAGAACCACATGTCTGTGATTGTTATTATTATTATTAGGAAACTATAATTTGAAAACCTCAATCTTCTCATGGGGCCAGGGTGAGATGTATAACATCTATACTTGTAACTTTAATTTTCTTTTCTACTTTATTTTTCTTCTCTAGAAAAAATATCCTCTAAGCAAATAAACAAAAAAAGCAGAATATATTTAAGCCATAAGTATATATGATTTAATTTACCCACGCACATAAAATTAAATGGGTAGGAATGCAGAGTCCAATCTTTGTAGAGACTTAAAACTACCTGGTTCACTGGTTCTCACCTAGGGGCAATTTTCCGCCAGAGGATATTTGGCAATGTCTGCGGACATCTTTGGTTGTCACGAATGGCAAGATGGGTAAGAGTGCTATTGGCACCTAGTGGGTAAAGGCCAGAGACGCTGCTCAACAACATATAATGCACAGGACGTACCCCACAACAGGGAATTAACCAGCCCCAAAAGTCAATGCCATTGTTGAGAAACCCTGGTCTAGATGTCTGAACGGTTCTAGAAATACAAAGCCACTATTTTTCCACACAGAAAAGCATTCATTCTCATTAGTAAATAGTAGACTCACTAAGTCAGACAGCCTCAGAAATAACAGTACATTTGAAGGAACAGCATAAATTGGAGTATACAGATGTGACTTGCATCTCCTCCCTTTGATAAAGGTGTGCTGTGCTAATTTCCCCCGTGAGCCAGAAAGAATGCTGCTGCCACCTAGGGGATGAAAACGGGATCCTCAACAGGACCACATTGCTGGCTCCAAGGGCTGCAGGCACACAGTGCCCATGTTTCCCACACTCATAACACTGAAAAGAAAAAATAAATACATAAATACCTTCGGCTATATGACAAGCAATGGTTTACAACTTTTTAAAAATATATATGACTCAGAGTCTACAGTGTCTTCAATTAATTTATTTTCTCCATTTCACGTGTGTGATATGAAATGGAACGTCTAGGTTTCTGATAAGGATAACAGGTTTTTGGTGGCTGTTTTTATGTTCACAGTTAATGGGGGTGGTAAGGGGTGAGGCGTCAATGGCCCCAAAACTCTCTAGTAAGACCGGCTCTTCTACTCAACCTTTTCTTTGGATCATAGCAAGACAATGCAAAGTTCTCGGCAAACTGTAAATCAAGGGAATTCCTTTGCTTTAAAAAATATATGAAAGTTAAAGAATTAATGACTCTAATAGACTCTAATAAAAAGAATTAAGTAGAAATGAAAATTAAGAAGAACTAGACACACACACACACACACACACACACACACACACACAGAATCCATAAAGACAACAGCTGAAAGAACTTCTCTAAGAGCTTTAAGAAGAGTGGAAAGAGAGAACTTGCACCTCCTTCCCTGCAGTTTCCAGAGAAGCCAGACCCCAAGCTGGAAGACTGCAGTTTACCCAGAGTTGTAGGCTCCCTTTTCATTCTTCCCAGTGTTCTTTCTCAAGCTTTACCCAGGCTGGATGGGCTGAACCTTGACTATTTTTCATGTGCCAAAGGTAGAAAGCTTCCAACTCCTTCACCATGGAGATTCCTAAACATCTTAAAAACAATGAGAAAACGTATTGTGATCTTTACAACATGCCTTTTGAATGGGTTCTGAATTCTATTTTTTGTGTTTTTAGACAAAAAGATGGTGGGTGTGGGTGGTTTGTTGGTGGTTGGTAGGTTTTTTGAGATCAGGACATTTTATCCTGACCTACCCAGTCCTTTAGTTCCCAGACCAGCTCATAGTTCAGGGTGCTTGCATAAAATGAGATGGTTCTTCCTCCTCACTCTTTTAAGGGAGCAGCCCTACACACCTCCTGCCTCTGACTTTGCTGGGGTCCTGCAAATACCACAGTCCTGAGCTTATTCTGTTCAAGGGTAAAAGACTTGAGGGAAACCACCATTAGAGCAAGAGAATAGAAACTCATGTTATAACTCAGACATGATTCAATAATTGGTCAAAAAAATATATCTGATCATCTGCATGACCTCTTTTTCAGTCCACAGACCACACATGGTGGGTGGGTGGATGGGTGGGTGGATGGACAGAAATGAGCAAGGCACAAAATCTCATTAGAGTTCCAGCATTTCCATGAAGTTTCTACAGCCCAATGCTTCTAAACAAGGAATCTCATGCAATTTTATGAGAAGAAGCCCTTTCTTAGACAAATGCCAAGTTTTATTTAGGGTAGATATTGATATTAGTGTTTACATTATATTAAATATTAATGTGGGTTGCACAAAAAAATCATCTATTTACCTATCTCACAGTTATTCTGAAAATCAAGTGAGAGAAGGTAAAGATAGCTTTAAAGGACAGTGTGCATATATAAGATGTTATTGTTATTGTCAAATACAGTAAAACTGAATTGAAGCAACTTGTATGTCAGAGTCAATTTTCCTGAAGGTGACAGCATGTCTCCATGGACACGGATGTTTATTCATTCAAAGATCACACTTACTGAACTACCCTCCCCCCCCAAAAAAAAGAAACATGATAAGTAGACAGTATAACTTGAAATTACAACATCCCCCATTCAATTCCAGGAAATATGGTTCTTGTGTCTAGCCTAGCTCGTTATGTTATCTTATGAAGATATTCCAGAATATCTATTGGAAGCTCTTCTTCACTGAGATATTCATTGTTTGTGTTTTATATGAGACGGGGAAATGTTTGTGACACACTGATACGTAAGGAAAGCAAGAAACAAAACTGCATATTCCAAGGTCTCAACTCTGTAGGAAAAATGTGTGACAGTAATAGTAATGATTGTCTCTGGACGGGGAGTTTAGAAAGTTCTTTCTAGTGGGAGTCCAATACTTTTTAACCTTTTGATTCTTATCAAAGTTATATATGCATATTTTAAAGGTATTTCATTATAAAATGCTTATAATTTTTTAAAAAAACTCAGATTTCCCTGTCCCACCTCTTTGTACCACAAAGTTCTTCCCCTCAGAGGCAACTAATAATTCTTTTAGATGTTTGTTTTGATCTTTGTCTCCTTACTTTTTTTTTTAGCTCTGTATTGGAATATAATTGCTTTACACTGTTGTGCCAGTTTTTGCTGTACAACAAAGTGAATCAGCTGTATTTATACATGTATCCCCATATCCCCTCCCTCCCGCAACTCCCTCCCATCCTCCCTATCCCAGCCCTCTAAGTCATCAACCATCATCAAGTTGACCTCCCTGTGTTATGCAGCAGCTTCCAACTAGCTGTCTATTTTAATTTGGTAGTGTATATATGTCAATGCTACTCTCTCATTTCGTCTCAGCTTCCCCTCCCCCCCCCACCCTCCCCCCATGTCCTCAAGTCCATTCTCTACATCTGCATCTTTATTCTTCCCCTGTCACTGGGTTCATCAGTACCATTTTTTTTGATTCCATATATATGAGTTAGCATACAGTATTTGTTTTTCTCTTTCTGGCTTACTTTGCTCTGTATTTGTCTCCTCACTTTTAAATAACATATTTACATAAGCTATATCTTGGTATTTCAGATTTGGGTATTATCTGTGTCTTCCTATGAAGGAAGAGGAAGATGTAGCATTCTTGATGCCTCTGCATGCTCACAAATTCCCTGTTCCCCAAACTCCAGTACATTTTATCACTAATCATTATGGAATCATTATTCAGTATTTACAGTACTATGACCATCTCAGTATCACCCACATTTCTGCATACATACCATTTTACAGTTAACAACAGTCTCTTTTCTTTGTTTAACTAATATGCTATGTATCCATCCCCAAAATCTCTATCAAAGGAATAAAGCTTTTCTCAATGCATTAAGCACATTAGGAATTCTATGAGCTTTATCCTTCTAACTCCTTTCTGGAGCCTTCTGTGCCCCTGTTCTCTGTGGATTTGTTGCTCTCCAAGCCTGTTTCACAGCTACTGTATCTCAATCTCCCTTCACCATCATCCTGGAGATTTCTTTGCTTTATCTCTGAGTTGAGTTTCTGATTTTCTGGATCCCTGGTTTTCCTCTTACCCAGAATATATCCTCCAGTTTTCCCTGAGCATATATGCTAGTATTAACTAAGAAGAGGTAAACGGCAGATAAAATTTTGAGACCTTACATGTCTGAAAAAAGCGTTATTGTTTCCTCAGATTAATTGTGAGCTTGGCTGGGTATAAAACTCTAGCTTGGATATCATTTTCCCTCAGAATTTCTCATTTTTCTATTGAGAAGACTGATGAAACTCCAATTCTCATTTATTTGATTGTGATCTGTTGGGGTTTTTTTTTCCCACTTAAAGATTTTAGGACCTTTTCTCTATGACAGTATTTTTAAGTTTTACAATGATATGAGCTGTGAGATAGATTCTCCCATCTATTTGTAACTTTAAAATTTCAATCTAGAATTTTAAATCTTTCAGTTCTAGAAATAACTGGATTTTGCACCTACTGGAATTAATCCTTTGATTTTTTTTAAATTTTTTTTCTCCTATTGTTCTGCCTCTTTATCATTCTGTTATACTTTCTGGGGGATTTCCTCAACTTTATCTTCCAATTGTGCTATTGAAATTTTTATTTGTGTAATCTTATTTTTAAGTTCTAAGAGTTCTTTTTGGTTTTATGAATATTTCTTTTCACGTCATTGTGTTCTTGTTTTATACATGCAATATCATCTTTTATCTCCCTGAGGATATTATTCACAGTTTTACTTTTTTTAGGCTTTTCTTTTCTGCTGCTTGCGTTTTCCAGCTTCTTTCATGGCTCTTTTGTTTTCATTGTCTCGTTGAGGTCTGTCTTTCATATTAGAAGCTGTTTTCAGATGACTGGTATTCTTGGCCATCACTCACACCTTACAAGTGAGGCAATAAGAAGCTGACTGGGAGCTCTGCATGCCTGAAGGAACAGACTTCACTGGGAGATGGTCTGAGAGACCTCTAACTGATAGTGTCTGGAGATCTTTCCTCTCCAGCTCATTTCGCCTTTTACTCTCTTGCCCACGTGATACAAGCCTGCCTGGAGGCCTGCTTTTGAAGGCAAGTTGGGAAAGGAGGCTAAGGATCTCTCCATGCACTATGTAGACTTTTACTTAATCCCTCAGTAGAGTCTACTCCACTACAAGGTGTGGTTCTACCATACAAATGAGTTCCTATGCAGCTGGCACATAGAAGAAGTGTCAGTATAATTCAGAAGTCACACTAATCCACATGCAGGATTTCCTAAGCATGAGAGAACAGAATGTGGAGTGGAATTTCAAATTTCAGCCGACAAGGGAAAAGCTTTCATATCAGTTGCTGCACTGGCAACAGGAACCGTCTTGCCTGTATTTTGAAAATTAAAAACAAGCACCTCTACCTGGGCTTCCACCCCAAGGAGGCTATACCCCAGCCCTGTGCGGCTTTTGACTCCTGGCAGGTTGTACTGCCTCTCAGGACCTCAAGAGCAGCCAAACTGACTTAAAATGCCACTTCTGTCTACATGGTGTGAGTTACTAGCAGCTCTGCTCTCCTGTAAGTGTTGCCAACATTCCCACTCAATTATTTCTCCAACTTCTTATTACGTACCAGCCAAAACAGGCCCCAGCCACAACAAGCTGCCTGACTCCATCGTTCAAGTTATTTCCCCAAGTATCAGTTATTGTTTTTATTAATGCTTCACATAAGTTTTGAGTTCTCTGCCCCAATCCTTTTTTTCTTTTTTTTTCTTTCTCCCATGTGGCCTTTTATTTTTAGGGTGCAAGTTTGAAACCTGTGGGTTTTTCAGGAATCCCATCCTTATGATGTCTTATGGTAGATTGTTTGCAAGACTGGCCACAACTGCTCCTCTCTTTGTATCCATACGCCTTTGCAGCTTGTGTGGCTTTGCAGCCGTGTCCATCAAGAGGTAGAATTTCTCTCACCTCCCCTTGAAGCTGAGCTGGCCTTGTGACTTGCTTTGCCCAGTTGAATGCATGGAAGAGACACTGTGTCATTTCCCAGTCTAAGATTCAAGTATCCTTGCAGGCTTCAACTTGCTTTCTTGGAAACCTGCCCAGCCAAGGCAAAAGCCCGGGCTTGGCCTGCTGGAGGATGACAGATCCTATGAACCAGAAATGGGCCAGGCCAGCTTTCCCAGCTGAAGCCCCAGAGATATGGGGCAGGGGCAGGGAGAGTATCTTTGATATATCTGCTTTTGATCCATATCTTCAGCCAATTTTTCTGTTTCTGACCAGAATGCAGCCCCAGTTTCAGAAGTATCTGGGGTCCCAAATTACTGAGCCTTGCCGAGTCTCTGCAGAAAGAACATTATCGCTTCTGGGCCTCCCCTACTCCCTGCTGAGGTTTCCGTTTCCTCAAGTCAGCTTGCTTACCCCTCATGCACACCTTTCCTGCTTTCAAAATGTTATTGCTCTGCATCTTCTCCTGCTCTCTTTGTCCTTGATTTTAGTGCCTTTTACTTCCTTACTGCAAAGTGTAGTTGGTGTTTTCAGAGAACATGTAGACAAACACATATATTCCATCTGCCAAATAAGAAGAAATCGCCTCACTTCATTTTATAGATGAGGACACTGAAGTCACAGCAGCTAAGGGGCTTGCCCAAAGCCACCTGGGTGGTTAGTGAAACATCTGGAACCCTCCAGAGGCCTGGGAGTAGTCAGTGTTCTTTCCTCTCTTCCATGCTGCCTCCAGGATTATGTACGGAAGCCCACGTAATAGGACTAAAGGTTACCCTAGTTGACATGATGGCAGGTTTCTTCTGTGCAGCACACAAGATTCTGCAGTGCCACTGCCTGTTCCAGCCTTGATAAACAGTAGGATTAGCCAAGTCCCCGCACATTCTGAAGTAAACAGTAAAAATATACCATATATACATACATATATAGTGTGTGTATATATATATATGACCTCTGCTGATGTCTAAGCCATCATTCACATAGAATTCTGAATTTTTGTTTTCTTACAAATTACCTGTAGATGTTCAGACACAAATTAGAAAACGTTCAAAGGTATTTAAAATTCTAACTACATAAACAAATGTTCATGCTCCAAACTGAAACAAAATTGCAAGGTGTATACAGCATCCTCACTGGACAGGTAAATCATCCTGAGCCAGTAAGAAGTGGCCAGAACTGGGTGCTTTAGAACAATGCCAAACAACCCTTGCTGATGCCTAATGGACCACAGACAGTTACAGGTTTCTAGTTTCTGCCAATAATCACCACTGATTATGCAGAAGAGCATGGTTCATGTGCTGGGGTCACTTATGAGACGCCTGCGTGGGCTGCCATCATCCTCCCTGCCCTCTCCAGGGACCATGCTCAGCTCTACTGCAGGACTCCATGAACATCATGCCAACATGGGGCCAAAGGTGCAAACAGAGCCCCCAGTGCCTCCAAACCCCAGCAGTACGAAAGCACTGCATGCAGATCGGTAAGAGACATCTCTTGCCTTGTTTTTTCTACAACTGTGCACTGTCTAAATCAATGAATCCCCAGAGACAGTTCAGTTTCCATCTCTACTCAGAGTGTAGCCACCCCTGACATGGGATGACCAATCCCTGTCGGGCTTATGGAATTCAAACCACTCAGTACTGGCTTCAGGGTCTTTCACCAATTGTGCACCTCCCTTCAGCTGTCCCTAACTTCCTTTCCTTAGCACCATACACGGACTTCTGCCCCATACACAGGGTTTGCTCAGCCCCCATTAGGGTCCTTGCCAGGGCTGTTCTGCTGCCTGCTCTTCACCTCCTTTACAGTAAGGAGGCGCAGTTGAGCAGAGCTGCGCAGGCCTCCCGTGGAGCTACGGGAAATGCACTGATTGTCGTGCAGATCTACTACACTTCTGCCCTTACTACGCGCTTTACTAGATGCTTTACAGGCATCATCTCCTGCCAAACCCATGACAACTCTGCGAGGTAGATACACTTATCTTCAGCTTAGAGACGAGGAAACCAAGATTTTGGGAAGTTCTGAAATCCCCCAGTTTACAGACCTAATAAGTCTGGGGACAAACCTAGCTCTGCCAGATTCTAGAGCTGTGTTCTTAGCCACTATGTTTCGATAGTTATTGTAGAACCAGAGCAGGGCAGAGAAGTGTAGATTTTATGTGGTAGCAAATTTGGAGCCTGGGAGATTTCCGTATACATGATTTAAGAGTTTGCCGGCAGTAGTCTTCAGAAGGGTTTGGTGCTGGATGAGTGATTTAGCAAAGTACTTTGGAACTTAGCTAACTGTGAAGTGACCCAGGCCTGAACTAAGAGCAAATGGGGACAGAAATGAGAAAATGTAAATTATTTCAAAGAATACCCAATAGAATTTGATGTCATACCACATTATGTTTAAAAAAAAAAAAGAAAAGAATAAAATGGTTGGGTCCAATATGACCCCAAGGACTTCCCTGGCAGTGCAGTGCTTAAGAATCCGCCTGCCAATGCAGGGGACACAGGTTCGATCCCTTGTCTGGGAAGATCCCACATGCCATGGGGCAACTAAGCCCATGCGCCACAACTACTGAGCCTGCGCTCAAGAGCCCGTGGGCCACAACTACTGAAACCCGCGAGCCTAGAGCCCATGCTCCACAACAAGAGAAGCCACTGCAATGAGAGGCCCATGCACCCCAACGAAGAGTAGCCCCAGTTTACTGCAACTAGAGAAAGCCCACATGCAGCAACAAAGACCCAACGCAGCCAAAAATAAATAAATAAATAAATAACGACCCCCAAATTAGAAAACTGAATGATTTTGAAAATTTTGAAGTCACTGGTATAAAGCATTTTGGAGCATTTTGGAGAAGCTGATAAATTTGGTATCGGATGTGTTCAATTAGAACTTACATACAACACATATTGGAAACTTATAACCCAATCAATCAAGTATTTGTTTAAAAATAAACATTGGAAGTACAGATCAATAAACAATGATTAAACAACTAAAGTTGCAAGACCCTGTGGTAGGCACTGTTAGAAATAAAATGTGGGCACGATCTAGAGACTACAGCGACGAGATAACCATGTATATAAATAACATAAAACAGGAAGGGAAAAGAACTACAGCAGGAATATAAGCTAAGTGTAGCAGGATTGCGCGAGGCAAGAGATTAATGCCTTCTGGGGATACTGGAGAGCATCTGAGACTGATGGAAGGTCAAAGGACAGAGAAGGTCAAAAGGACACTCCCCGTGGAGTAAGCAATATCAGCAGGTCCAAGGCAATGGGAGTAGCAATTAGTCCAGGAGACTGAAACATACGATTCCTGGATGTGGGAGGAGAGGATGGGAAGTACCAGGCCAGGGAAGTAGTTGGAGCCAGATAATAGAGGGCCTTAAAGTCTATACTAAGCCGCTCAGACTTTGCTATACAGCAAATGGGAGTCACCCAAAGCTTCAGAGCAAGGAGAGACAGTTTCACGCATGAGTCATACGCTAATCTTTCATTTCCATAAATGAATGTTTTATTTACATAAAATAAATAAAATTCTGCTTTATATCTCTCCCCAGCCACTCTACTTTCTTTGGCAAAACGTGCCCTTGGGTTAATGTCCCTGAATTCTTTTGCATTTGTATGCCCTATATAGTACTTCTAATTAACCTGCTATCCATCCTGAAGCCCTTCTTCTTTCCTTTTTGGTTAGAACTGAAAATATCATCAATGTTTACCAGAGATATCAACAAAATAATTTTTCCTCTTTTATTTCAATCCCAAAGTCTGTTTTAGATACTACATTGGTTTGACCCAGGTTCCATTTGTAGCCAGATGTAACAAAAGGAGGACTTGCTCTGAATGCTTCAACCAAAGCTTTCCTTGGGCAAAGTCTTATCATTGTGGCATCTTTGGATGCCCTTTTTCAAAGAACTCATAGTTTCAGAGGAAAGGGATCTTAAGAAGTGAAAAACACATTCATTTCCCTCATAAGGACAGACTTCTTGCTTTAAAGAGGAGGAGAAAAAAGTCCAGAATGAGATAACACCACTTAAAAAAACAGTCCAGTCTTTTTCAACATGTCCAACCAGAACAGGAGAAAATTCGAGGCACCAGATCTCTGAATTTTCTCTTTAAAGCAGCAACAGAGACAGTTCACCAAAAAACAGAGTTGTAATGCATTCTATTTGCAGCAATTTTCTTCTAATTGTTTAGTTAAAATCCTTCCTTCTATAAAATAAACCCACTCCATCATATCCCAACCTCACTAAAACAATGAAGAACAGAACCTCCCTTCTTGCCCTAACATATTTCTAACTGAATTCCTTTTTAAATTCCTAAAGACTAAGTATTATATTGGACAGTTACTATGTAATTAAAGAAATTCAGCCGCATAGTATTTTTCCTCTCTTGTGAATACCAACTTATCCCCAGAACAAGGAAGGATCCCAGAACACAGGCTTCCATCTGTCTTTTTCCCTCCCCGCCCCTCCAAGACACATGCTCCTCTTCACTTTCTCACCACATATTAAACTCACATGCCTCCAAGGAGCCTGAATGAAGTTGAGTGGGAGCACCACCACAGGAATGTGGGGGCCACGGGGGAAAGAACTCGAACCCCTGCTAAAGGTGGTAGCTGCTGTTCAGCTGTAGTGTGGGAAACTACATGAGGTTCAAAGTTGCTTGATCTTCCTTTTTTTCCAAGAGAAGTGGGAATTCAGGAATCTATTTATTTTGCAACTATTTAAAACCAAAAATTAAAAAAAACCTTTGTAGAACACTGTGTGGACCAAAGAAGTGCCGAGTCTCTACGCTCTGCATTACGCCCAGGGCTGGCCACGAGGAGAAACCCAGAACTCGCACCAAATGCTAGGACCGTCTTTTCTGTAGCTTCTTTGGTGTTGTTTTTCCTGGACCTCATGACATAACTAAAGGAAGAGAAACTGTCAAGAGACAGATGTAATGCTGATATTCCACTGCTCTCACTTTCTTCTAGATTCCCTACCTTCTCTCTAAGTTCTGTCCCCTCCTCTCCTAAACTCCACCCCAAAGGGTCTCCTTGCCCATTCCTGTCAGCAGATAGCATGCTGCCTTGTCATCAGCAAAA
The DNA here is from genome assembly GCF_030028045.1 of Hippopotamus amphibius kiboko. Lineage (NCBI taxonomy): Eukaryota > Metazoa > Chordata > Mammalia > Artiodactyla > Hippopotamidae > Hippopotamus > Hippopotamus amphibius. Next base: position 231,491,661 of record NC_080186.1, read on the forward strand.
GATAACTAAGAAAACCCTCAGGAGGCCTTACTTGTCCCAGATACTGGAAATGATTCCCTGGCTATGTCTCCTGAGATTCCGCAGAAAGACTGCTTCCCTTGACTTAAGAAAGAATACACTACATTGAGTCATACCCTACCAATCAAAAAGTTTTCCCCTGGAAAGTAAGTTACATTGCTTCCAAACCCTGAGTTAGCCTTCCCCTCCTGGGCTATCCCTTTCTATGTGCTTGACCCTGGGCAGCACATTCCCAGAGCAGCAAGCACTCTTGCAGAGAAGAGAGACTGCTCTGTTCCAGCATCTGACAATCATAATCCCATTGTGTAAACAAGGGCTTATAGATGATCTTAATGAAAATATGCCAGGCATCAGGCGTGATCCTTGAGCAGTCACAAAGCCAGATTCCCCAGAATGGAGACGAAACAGCAAACACAACTTGGTGGCTGCCAGGCGTGTTTCGTGTTTTGTTGTTTTGAGTTTTTATGAAAGACTGGACTCAGTAAATTAGCTTTAAGGATCCGTGATTTCTCCAGCCCCAGCCTGTATCAGATCATACCTACATTGAGTTGTTTCTTCACTGTCTGTTAAGATCTTCCCTTCAACTCCTTTCAGGCCCTGGGTCCCCTCACATTCAGTGAATGATCTCAGCTCCCTCACTCCAACTCATACTCTTAACATGGTCTGATCATTAGGGTCTTTATTTTGACCTAACATCTTAGTATTCTCAAGTTTTTTCACCTTCACCTCTATAATCTGTAGTTCCTGATCACCTTGGTTGGCGTCTATGCTTGGCCTGCTTCAGAGACCATCAGATGGATTCAGTTACCCCAGGCTCCCCCAGGCTCACCACGCTTCCTAAATCCCTTGAAAGTAGAAAGTCTTTGCCACACTTTCTACTATTCACCCTTGGCATGTCATGGTCAAATCTGGATGCTTGGAGGCAATGCCATTTGGGGTCTGAAGACTGACACCTGGAGGCCTTCATGCCCCACATGGCTCAATCCAAAACATGCATTTACCATAATTATGCATTTACCATAGTGATGTAGTTTTTGCTTTTTCAGTGGCCCATCCTGCTACCCCTCCTGAAATCACTCTTATGCTCTTTTCTTATTTTAGATAATAGATTTGACTCTTTACTTGTAAATGTCTTTCTTTCTCAATCCAAATATTAAGTCACCATTTCTTTCTCTCCATGTAGAGAGTGAGAGGTTTTGATATTCCAGTTAATAACATGGAAGAACCTGCTAAAATTCTCTAGGATTTTATTTGGTTTTCTTTTCAACTTTAATATTCAACCTGGTCTTCACTCTAAGATGGTATCTGGACACTTTAAGATGATGTTTCCTAAAAAAAACAAACAAAGATGATGTTTCCTAACAGGAAATACAAAGTCTTCACAGGCAGAGTCCTACTCGCCTGCCTCTCTCACTAGCTGCCAGTCAGTGCCCTGCCCCCTTGCTTTCAGTCCATCTCCCGGCAGAGCCCGAGCTCTGGAATTGATCTCCTGGACACTGCCGCTATCACTCCGTGTATCTTTGGTCAGAATACTCAGTAAGCTTGAGTCTAATCCTCCTAAGAGGGGGATGGTAATCCCAGGTACCTTACGAGGATTGTCGTGATGATTAAAGAGCTGGTGTGTATAAGGGAAGCATTAAGCAAAGAGACTGGCACACACTACGTGATCAGCGATCACAATTTCTGTTGCTCCTCTCGGCACCTTTCAGAATCAGAACGCAGCTTGGAGCTTGCCTCCAAGTTTTGGATAACATGTGCTTCACATCAGCAGTGGCCGAGCCGCCCTGAATACGGACATTTCCGTTCGCGCAACCTTCCCCCGCTACTCCTCTTCTTTTCCTAGAGTCAAGATATCTTCCAAGGTTCATCTACTGCACACAGGAATCCATTCCTCCTCTTGACAACTTTGTTTACAAGTCGACTGAACTGGCTAAAAGCTGATCTATGGCATATTTTAAACTTAAGAGTTAGGAAGAAACTGCCATAAAATTCATTTCCAGTCCTGTTAAACATCAGGCGGCCCGATCACCCTGTGGTGTGAACGCTGGTCTTGCTCACAGAAAAGCAGGCCGGCACAGGCTGGGGGCTGGGAGCTGTGGTCGCTGCACCATTAAAACAACCCTTGTGCCCAGTCATCCTTCCAAGTGCTTCCTGGTACTGACCAAGGGGCACTCACCAATGCCACTTCTTCCTCCCTCTTGCCCATAGCTGCCTTAAAAAATAGGTGAGTCGGATATGCACGCTACTATACATAAAATAGATAATTACTAAGGACCTACTATATAACACAGGGAACTCTTCTCAATACTCTGTAATGACCTACATGGGGAAAGAATCTAAAAAAGAGTGGATATAATGTATATGTATAACTGATTCACTTTGCTGTACAGCAGAAACTAACACAACATTGTAAATCAACTATATTCCAATAAAAATTAATTTAAAAAAAAAAACAGGTGAGTCAGGTTTTATTTGGGGCAGTGGCTGTTATACTTCTAAATTTTTCAAATGTTTTTGTAAAATTTTATATATTAAAACAAACTGTAAATCACTATAAATTATTATGAGTAATTGCTTTTGTTGGATTTATCATAAGAAATTATTAAAGCCATACATTTAGAGACTTCTCCTGAGTGAACAATTATAGTTCCCAAGATATGATTAAGCCATTTTATCAGTATGAAATATAAATACTAATAGTATTTAACTGTAAAATAAATGAGGTTTTTAACTTTTAAAAAGTGGTCAGCCACATCTATCAATGAATAGATCAGAGTGTGTCATGAAAAATCTCACTACCTACCCATCCATACATCTGCTTATTAACCACGTACCAAATCCCCACTAACAGCAGAATACAATTGAAGGAGCGTCTCAGACCAGTCTACACAGCGGAAGAGGTAGATATGTGTGCAAAACCTACAAAGGACAAAAGAGAGTGTGGGCACAAAGAAAGAAACAAGTAAAGAGCAAGGAGGAGGGTAGCTGGCCTCAAGTTCTAAATTGGATCCCTAGAGTGGTAGCAGAAAGGGGCTTCATTAAAACTCTGTCTCAGCAGTTTGGTTAAGAGATGAGAGTCTGGACCTTCCCTGGTGGCACCGTGGTTAAGACTCTGCACTCCCAATGCAGGGGGCCCAGGTTCAATCCCTGGTCAGGGAACTAGATTGCACATGCATGCCACAACCAAGGAGCCCACATGCCCGCAACTAAGGAGCCTGCCTGCTGCAACTAAGACCTGGTGCAACCAAATAAATAAATAAGGGGAAAAAAAAAAAAAAAGAGGGAGAGAGAGATGAGAGTCTGGGGACAGGAGATAATCACTAAGACATGGCTTCTATGGGCACATGGCTGAGGGGCCCTAGTCAATCTTCTGTGTGTGGAGGGAAAGTCACTCAGTTCTAGAGTTCTCTCACACATGCTAGGACCCCAACTCCCAACTCCAAGCCTCCCGTTGCTGACACTTGTGGAGATATGTGGTTCCAACTACATTCCTGGTTCTCTGATTTTTTCCAGGTTGGGTGCACTCACACCTGCCATGTTCCCTCCAGGGGCCACCAGCAGCCTCCTGTTCATCCTCTGAGATTCAGCCCAGGTATCCCCTTCCCTGGCCTCTCCCATCCCTTCCCCCTCCCCCCAGGTTCAAGGGCTTCTCCCTCCTCCTTCGTATCACCCCACGCTCCTTCTCTCTATACATCAACCACGACCATCTGCGTATTGGGGAATAATATTCGAAATACGTCACGAGGTCTGGTGCAGCCCAGGCCATGCCCCATCAGAACACCAGCTAGCTACTCTCACATCCATGCAGAGAGACCACATGTCAGCCTGGTAAGAGGTGACAGTTACCCACCAGGCATTTAACCGCTTAAAAATAAGGGCTGTGTTTTATTCACCAGTACATCACCAGAGCCCAGCACATGGGATATGTTTAATAAGTGTTTGTGGATTGAATCAGTCAAAGGTTACTTGGAAAAGGCAAGGTGATGAAGAGCTTGTGACGGGGAGTAGGGCACTGCTCCAAGTCACCTCAGCTAATTGTTCTTACATATAATCCCACACCTACGTCTTCCTGGGGATTTGTATAGCTGCATGATAGTCAAAGTACGCCAAAGGTAAAAGAAAATGATACTCTGGGCTTCCAAAAGTTAGTCACAAAGGCCCCCATAGGTTTTAGGTTTAGATAACTAACTAAACACATGTAAATTCCAGTTGGTCATAAAATCCTTACCTTAAGGAACAGCCCGCCAGAGCCCAGCCTTTGGGAGCCCATCTTCCTATGTTTCACTCACACAAATTCTTGCTGCTTTTAAAAAAACGTAACCAGTCCCACAGATGATATTTTTAAATGGCTGTTGAATTATGATATGTCCCTCTTGTATTATTGCAGGTTAATTAAGAGAACTTAGTCTTATTTTAAGAATATATAATTGATGAAAATTTCTCTTGGGACACCAAAATTAAAACAGAGGTTAGAAGGTCTTCTAGCAAAAGCACACATCAGCCTCACTCTTAAGGCATCAATTATGCTGTGTGGACTCATTCCCGGCCAGCTCTCAGTTCAAAGGCAATTCCAAGGAGAGCGCTATCGTAAATCTAGATGCTAAAGGTTGTTCTCGGTGTCATATGGGCTCCTACACCAACATGGCTTTGTTTTATATTCCAGACTAGAGATTCATGAATAGGAGCTGATGATAAAGGCAATGTTGTGTGGTTTTGGTTTTTTGGTTTGGGTTTTTGTTTTGTTTTTTTTTCAGTTTTGTAGGAGTGCATGTAGTCTGTTACAGGTCTAAAAAGAAAAAGATATTTCCAGAAGCACCATCCTATAGCAATAAAATATTGTTTTAATCAAAAGCTTGGTTGTGCTACATGAAAGGGAAGTAAACAAAACCATTCAGTGTGAAGGTCTGAGGGTGAATTCTTTAATTCTGTTGAAGGAGGAATTGATTTTGCAGTTACAGAAAAAATTAAGGGAAAAGATAGTCCTAGTGGGGAGAAAAAAAAAAGCAAAGCTATGGATTTTGTAGTGAAGCACACATTTTTTCATGACTAGTTGTCAGAAGGAAAGTTTTGAAGTCACATTATAGGGTAAAGCACTGGAAAAACTCAGAAAAAAATAATTCTATGTCAACTTATAGACAAAGAAGAGGGTTGGACACTCACAGCTTGGTGTTACCATGACTCTCCAGGAAGCTCATGGGCAAAGACACTGCCTGGTTCTGGCCTTGAACTATGGGATACACGTATGTCCAGTACTGTAGGGCTGCTACTACCTATCTCTTACAAAGTGACCATTATTTAGTTGATTAATTAATTAATTAACCAAAAAGAAATTTTTGAAGAATTCATATATGGGCATGAAAAATTTATTTACTTTAGAAGAGCTGACAGGGGAGATTATGTCCTATTTACCTAATAACATATAGGAACAAAGCAATGAACTCCCTTAATTGTTATTTCTTTGTAAGACATTACTAATATCCTACATTTAATCATGGTACACATATTACTAGGTTGTCTATATTTCTATATTAAAAATAAAACTCTGACAAACTGTTCCTATGAAACGATCAGGGTAATATATCCTAAAATTGAAGGAAACAATACACTACTTACTATTTCAATTGTGTACATTTTAACAATTACAGAGATATTTGATGTTATAATACAGTGTATGAATCTTGAAAATCAAAACATTTTAAAGATCAATTCAAATATATTACTTTAAAATTTATCTTATCACTAAATTTTGTTCACTGTTGTATAACTCAAGAGTTATTGCAAATAAATAAGTAAAATTTTTATAATCTGCACTTCAGTAAATCACACAAGATGGCTAGACAATCAGCCTCTATGCAATCACAATGGACACAATGAACCTAGCTCTACGAGCAATGCCTACTCAGAGCAGTGCTTATGAAATTTGGTATTAGACCTTTACAGCAGAAAGGAAAACCTGTGGCGGTTTACTTTATTGATTTTTCTTGACCTCTAATGGGTTAGAAGTCTGTTAAATGTCCCTAAATTTTACACGACACAAATGCATTATAACAACAGCTGTCAGGTCTCTCTTGGCCATTCATCATTTTCATTCATTAAAACAGTTCCTATCAGGATGATATCCTGTGGGGTTAGAAATCTAATGGGAAAAAAAAAAAAACCTTGAAAAAGTAAAGTTTGCAGAGTCAAACTCACATGAACAATACATTAAGAATGAAAAGCTAAAGCTAGTATAGAGAAAACAGACCCAGAAGGTAAACCGGGGAGGCAGCGGCCCTTTCAGCTGTTACCCATACCTTGGACCCGTTTCCTTTCATCTTGCTTTTATATCCCCCATTGCATCATCACAGTTACCTAGACACTGTGCCAAAGCAGGGTGACAGCCGTGTGCGGGCTGCCTAATTACAGTAACCTGAGATTTGGCCACTTGGCAGCCAATTTTCTCCTTATGAAGGAACATCTACTATGTATCACCATCAGTATTAATGCCTCAAAGGCAACCCCACCCAGAAATGCTGAGAACTGGTGCAACAGGACACGGGTGGTGCCTGTGTGCACCTTTAAATACCTGTCATCACAGCACAGGTTCCCCTCTCTGAAGGCAGCTCTGAAGTGTTTTCAGCCTGGTCATTCTCTCTCTTGCACACCAGAGTCTGGTATTTTCTCCATATTTAACTTCCAACCACTCATCTGGAAGTTTCTGGCCAGCACTATGACTGATGACGAGCCCTCTGCCTTGGTGGTGGATCATGGGTCAGGGATGTGCAAGGCAGGCTTTGGCGGTGACGACGCCCCCCGAGCTGCGTTCCCCTCCATGGTGGGGCGTCCCCGGCACCAGGGGGTCATGGTAGGCATGGGCCAGAAGGACTGCTACGTGGGGGATGAGGCCCAGAGCAAGACAGGAGTCCTGACCCTTAAGGATCCCACTGAGCACGGCATGGTCACCAACTGGGACGACACGGAGAAGACCTGGCACCACACTCTCCACAACGAGCTCCGCGTGGCACCTGGTGAGCATCCCATCCTCCTCGCCGAGGCGCCCGCAACCCCAAGGTCAACCGGGAGAAGATGACTCAGAGCATGTCCGAGGCTTTCCACACACCTGCCATGTACGTGGCTATCCAGGCTGTGCTGTCCCTCTCGGCCTCTGGCCGGACCACAGGCATCGTGATGCATTCTGGGGATGGGGTCACTCACACGGTGCCCATCTATGAAGGCTCTGCCCTGCCCCATGCCATTCTTCGACTGGATCTGGCCGGCAGAGACCTGACTGATGACCTCACGAAGATCCTGACAGCATGAGGCTACCACTTCACCCCCACAGCTGAGCGGGAGATCGTTCGCAATGTCAAAGAGAAGCTGTGCTACGTGGCGCTGGACCTTGAGCAAGAGATGGTCAGTGCTGCTGCATTCCCCTCATTCGAAAGAAGCTACGAGCCTCCCGACGGGCAGGTGATCACCCCTGGGAATAAACACTTTCGATGCCCTGATCGACGCCCGGAAGCCATTTTCCAGCCTTCCTTCCTGGGCATCGAGTCCAGTGGGATCCACGAGACAACCTTCAACCCTGTCACGAAGTGCGACGTGGATGTTCTCGCGAGGATCTGCGTGCCGACCCCGTGCTGTCTGGAGGCAGCACCACGCACCCTGGCAATCGCTGGCCGGGTGCGGGAGGCAGTTATGGCCCTGGCACCCAGAACCATGAAAATCACGGGCATAGCTCCCCCGGAGCGGAAGTCCTCCGTTTGGATTGGGGGCTCCATGCTGGCCAGCCCGTCCACGTTCCAGCAGATGTGGATCAGGAGGCAGGAGTGTGATGAGGCTGGTCCTCCCATCGTCCCCAGGAAACATGTCTGAATGGGCTTCCACGCTAATGCGTTTACGTTGTCCGCAGGTTCTAGGTCACAGTGATGGTACTTGTATCCACTTTCAACTGAGTCAAGGTAAATCTTCCACTCTTGCTAGTGTGTAAACCGGCAAACTTATCTCCATCCAAGTACCGAGTATTGTGGGCTCCGGCCCAGCTAACTATATTTGACCCTATCAACTTAAGGAGAATTCTGATACCTGTTCTATTTTCTTTACCTTTAGGGTTCAAAGAAACGTAGACCTACTTAAGTGAAAATAAATGCCATGGCGTAAAATGAGAAATATCCTTTCAGAATGGATAACTAGAATTTTCGAGTTTTAAATACTAATTCTTGCTTAAAATATTTAACAATAGCAGGCTATACAACCCTGTAAAAAATATGTTTGTATTTAGCAAACCTATCTTATTAGTTAGAATTTTGGTTTTGTTTTACCTCCTTGTATAGAGACAATGAATTACATGGGTCAATGATACCCATATTTACATAAGCACTAAGGAAATAGAATATTCTACCTTAAAACACACTGATAAATCTGGCTATCTGAAGCTCAGTGAACTTCTTAATTCCCCAACAGTCACCATTTTAGTAAGTCCTTATTTTGTTTCGCTTATTAAATAAGCATAATGCAACAGCATCATTCCATTAATATTGTTTATAAATCAACTGGATTTTCAGCTCAGAGTGGAGTTCTGCTGGTCAAACACATATTTTAATGTTTGATTTACTGAACTTCAGTAAAACAGCAAAACTACTATAGATAAGGCCTAACTTTTAAAATAGAGAAAAACATATTGTAATATCAAATTAATGTCATCATGCTACAGCTTGACAAGGATAATTTTATTTCTATTGCTTAGCATAATAACACGTCTTGAATAATTTCTATAGGTAGGCCATGATTTTGGATATTTCTCTTATCATGGATTTCACTGTGGGAAAACATAGCTGTAGCATCTTTGTAAATTATAAATTCTAGTACCAGTATAGTAATTCCAATTTCATTATTGGAAAGATTTTAGAATAATTCTGTTTTATTATGTCCAGTAACTAGCAATACCTCTTTATGTGAAATGTCTCTATGATGTCAACATCTTAGCAAACATCATTGTGTCTTCCTATGTTCTCTAAAATTTTTTAATGAATCCAATGGTGATTTTCAAACAATTTGAAGTGTGAGCACATTTATTTCAGTCTATTCTGTGATTTCTCATTATCTGAATATCAAAGATATTTGTATTTTTCAGGGTTTTTTCTGAAATTTTAGAATATTTGGAGGGTGGTTGCTTATTAAGGCATTATCACATTCTCAGGAAAAGAGGAATTTCTTCTCTTTCCTTTTAGTTGAGAAGCTTATATTTGTGTTTGAAATGTTGAAATTGGAGTCTCTAAGCATTTTTTTCTTAAAAATTTTCAAAGAATTTGATTGTTTCTTATTTTATTTAATCTGACAACACAATTTTTAATTTATTTAACTAAAATTAACCTCCAAAGGCACTTTATTTTATAAGACTTAGAGTTTCCTTTCTTCTTTAATTTTAAGTAAATTAAAATTAATTCATACCTGCATTTCCTGTTATTTCTCCTCAATTCTCCCAAAAGAAATGTAGAATGATCCAGAAAGCATCACTTTTCATATATATAACCTATTCATCCGTATGTTATAATTTTACACCTGATACATTTGACCATGTAGATATTAAAAGGAAAACTTTTTTAAAAAGAAAGAGGGCCAGTAGATAAGGTTATAAATTCCCTGTAATCTCAATTAAAAAGTTAGGTTTTAGCTGATAAACTGGTCTTCGGGGAACTAGTAGGCAGAGATAATAGCAATAATAGTAATAGCTTGGATTTATACGCTGCAACACTTCCTGTTTGCAGAGTAGCTCTCACAAACCCTCTGAGCTACACTCTCAATTACCAGAAAAAATATATCTCCCCGTCCACAGAAAATTTCTGGGACAGGAAAGTGAAACTCCAAGACAGAGAACTATTGAGCCCTGGATCATTAGTTGAAAATATGAATTCCATAACGCAAACGAATTTAAACCTAGGGTCTTTGGATAGTCTCCCATTCATCAACATGGACTGACTGATGGACGAATTGCATGAGGAAACACTCTATCTCACAATGTTAAATTTTAGAATCATGCCGTCTTTTTAGGTAATGTAACTGGCTTGCTGTTCACCGGACGGCACAGCGCGGAGACAGCCTTCACGGGTGAATCTCACACCATTGTGAGTGATTCCCACCCCCTCGATGAACCACGCTGAGCAGCAACCTAGGGCCGGGGCTGCACCACAGTCCCCTCAAACCTCTTATTTCCTGATCACAAGGGACATTTTTCTGAACGTGCACATGATCCAAAGCCAATATCTACATTTCCTCCCTAACGTTCAGAGGTGCTTATTTTTCGATAGTGAGATAAAGTAGTGTTAGGACAGAGGTTGAGCCTTACATTCAAAATTCTGTAATAGAGAAGAGCCTAGAAACAAGTATTACATTTTCCAGATAATCAAAGGATAATCTTTTGAGGTGTCAAGGGCCTTACCACACTTATTCACTCATTTTGCAATATAAATTCAATGCCCTGTGCTGAAATTTACTAGGGAAGCGTTTCAAGGATGTTGGGCAACTTACAGTCCAGTAATGAGGGAAACTCTGTGCAGTGGAAAGCAGTGTGATCTAACAGTGGCTCATAGACTAAGCGTGATGTGTGGTACTATGATAATTCTAATAAGGACAGTTCAAGCCAGGGTGATCAAAGAAGGGTCCACAGAGTAGATGGAGTCACTGAGTTAAGTCTTAAAGTACACATGAGTTGTACTGAACGTAAAAACTTTTCTTAGATGGTTCAGGCACCATTATAATCACTATTTATTGGGGTTGGTAAGGCAGTTAATTCTTATTTTGAATGCCTCCATTGGAACATGCCAGAATCTGTAAAGAAGTGTGTAACATTTAAGGCTCACCTCAAGTATGACCTCTCCTACAGAACCTTTCCTATCCTTCCATCCACCTTTTCTGAGGAAAAATGGTAAGTTCCTCCTTCATGCTCCCACTGTATCATTTCCATGCATATAGCATCATCGCCCCATAACATGTGTCCACACTCTCCCAGCCTCACCCACCAATGAGGGTCTGGAGGACAGAGACAGGGACAGTATTCGTCCACCTCTGAACCATCCAGGATTTTCCGAATGTCAGGCACAGGTGATTAACTCAACAAATGTGGTCTGAGTGAATAAACGAGTGAATTCACAGAGTCTGGTATGAACGTCACAGCTCTGCATTATCTGTTTCTTACCACTCTATTCTCAGCTCCTGTCTACTAGTGTCTGCCACTTTTGCTGTGTTGTCTGTCCTCTAAGGCACATTTTTTTCTTTTTCCTTTCTTTATCTCTTCTCTTTTCCATTCACTTCTCCTCTGTAACAGCCTACAGAGCTGGATTTTTAAAGTTTTTGCTTGTCAATAAAAGTTTCCTATTCTTCTGATTGATCAAAGGATCAATCAACCTCAGCTTTTGGAGTGTGAGCTAGCTATGTAGCTGCTAAAATTTTAGCGTAAAAAAAGAGAGAGAAGAAGAAAAAGGAAGGACGGAAGGAAGGAAGGAAAAAGGAAAGAAAGAGGAAGAAAGGCTTTTCAGTGAGTACAATAGTATATTCATCTCTTCTAATCTATTCACTTTCTTGCTGATATTTTTCTCTTTTTTCTGAACTCCAACTTGCTCTAGAGTTGACTTTCAGACATTTGACTCCCTAATAACTCAGACATTATAATATATTGAAAAGTCTACTTTTCTGGTAACTATTCACAGCTTTCTTCCAGAATTTACAAAAGATTCATTACAAAAAATGTTTTTTGAAGTTAGGAACTAAGTATGCAGTTTGGGCAACACTGCTTCCAGATGTTGATAAGTATAGTTGGAATGTCTTTACGTACATATCAGTAGAGAGTCTGCTCATTAAAATTAACTGAAACTTTAAGACTTCCTTTTCAAATATGAAGGACCTGTCTGAACTATAGCTGTCATTTTTTAAAGCTAATACCGTAAGTAATAAAGAAAAAAAAAAACTATGCAGGCTCTTTAAGCTGCCTGCCTTGTTTTTCATCTCATTCCAAATCTGCTGTTCTAACCATATTAAAATTTTAGACTCAGTTAAATCTAGTCAACAGACATGCCAGTAGGATATGATGATAGTTATTTTACCTAGACAACACCCTAACACTACTCGAAAAATGGAAAATCTTATTCAATTGGCTATTTGACAACATGTAAGTCAAAAGCCAAGTTGTTCTCTCTGGGATTGGGAATGAGGCCTTTGTAACCATATATGTACCATATGACACGGCATCTGGTGAAGAAGGGAGAAGAGATGATACGGAGACACAGCGAGAAGGCTTTACGTTCCCGCTCATGTGCCCTTCATGGGGGCGTTGCCGTAAGAGAGGTTCTTTCTAGCTATTTTATAGGTTGGGGGTGAACAGAGAAAGCCAGACACCAACACGAAATTTTAACTTCATGTCTCCTGCATTGTCTCTACTGCCCACTCAGAACATCCCCAAATACCATCCCCTATTCTTTTCATTGAGAAATAATAGCTATTCAACATTGTTTATTTTTTGCACACCTGGATCATGAGGGGAAAGCTGGCCGCAACAGCAAAGACTAAGTTTCCCAGTGACAATGCTGGGATCTTCTAGGGCAATCCACAGTGTTTATAGTTCAAAACTGGAAGGTTTCCACAGAAATATAAGCTTTTTATAAATCTTCAATTACCTGAGTAAGGAGAGCTTATTACATGTGAACTTTACAATTTCTAGATAATGAGTTAGTAAAATGTCAGAAGAAATCATAAATATACCCCATTTATTATTAAAAAATAGTATTAATTTAATGAAGAGAATTGAAACATTACACCCTTGGCTACATAGTCAATTTTATCAAAATGGAAGAAATTATCTGCAGTAAAATAAATATAAAATATACAATTTTTTAATTTTGATGGTCTCAGAAAAACAAAAGTTGAAACAGAGAAAAAGAAACTATATCAATTAAAAAAAGAGACGGTAAAAATAACATGAACGTTCTTTCTGTTTACCTGGTCTCAGAACTACTTCATGAATATTTGACACTAGGTATGGCACATAGTGATTTGAATAATCAGCCAAAATCATAAATAATAAAAAATAAAATTATCCAATCTTTCTGGCATGCAGCTCAATATCAAAAAAACAAACAACCCAATCAAAATATGGGCAGAAGACCTAAATAGGCATTTCTCCAAAGAAGATACATGGATGGCCAAGAGGCACATGAAAAGCTGCTCAACATCACTAATTATTAGAGAAATGCACATCAAAACTACAATGAGATATCACCTCACACCAGTCAGAATGGGCATCATCAGAAAATCTACAAACAGTAAATGCTGGAGAGAGTGTGGAGAAAAGGGAACCCTCTTGTACTGCTAGTGGGAATGTAAATTGATACAGTGACTATGGAGAACAGTATGGAGGTTCCTTGAAAAACTAAAAATAGAGTTACCATATGACCCAGCAATTCCACTACTGGGCATATACCCAGAGAACACCATAATTCAAAAAGACACATGCACTCCAATGTTCACTGCAGCACTATTTCCAATAGCCAGAACATGGAAGCAACCTAAATGTCCATCAACAGATGAATGGATAAAGAAGATGTGGTACATATACACAATGGAATATTACTCAGCTGTAAAAAGGAATGAAATTGGGACATTTGCAGAGACATGGATGGACCTAGAGATTGTCATACAGAGTGAAGTGAGTCAGAAAGAGAAAAACAGATATCGTATATTAACACACATATGCGCAATACAGAAAAATGGTACAAATCAACCGGTTTGCAAGGCAGAAATAGAGACACAGATGTGCAGAACAAGCACATGGACACCAAGTGGGGAAAGTGGGGCGGGGGGGATGAATTGGGAGATTGGGATTCCTATATATACATTACTAATAAAAAAAAATCAAATTGTACACTTTGGATATATGCAGTTTATTGTATGTCAATTGTATGTAAATAAAAGCTCTTAAAGAAATAAAAAAATAAAAATCAGAAGGATCTAATAGTAAAAGGACAAAACATCTCTATGGTAGTATGAATACAAACCAACAGAGCTTTGTGACCAATTGGGAAATCAGAGAGAAGGAGGAAAGGGAGAGAGGCATTTAGACGATAAATGCTGCCCATCAAAATGTTCAAACCATCACCAAATGGAGTAGCCATTACTTCCATATTTGAGTCACTGTGGCCAAGAATTATAGCCAGTCTGCTTGACTTCTCTTCCAGCACTTGCCCCACAAAGGGACTCTGACCATCCACAGAATCAAGAAGGCAGAATGGGTATATTAGACAGTGATTGCTTCATTCGGTTTTTGTATTGACTTTTAGCTAACCAGCAACTGAGCACTCTTTTAATTTAGGAAGAGTTCCCTTTTGTGGGAACATTAGTGGGAAGCAAGGCCCAGGTTCATACTCATTCACTAGCAGCTAGAGCTTAGACTTAGTGTATCAGATGCTCCAGTCTGAAATTTTGACACTTGCAATCTGAGAAAGCGACCTGAATGTGCAAGAAATTATTCACAGCCTCAGTGACACAGGGAGGCCATCGTGGCTATGGCATGGTCCCATGGTAGAATCCTAACCAGATTATTGCTTTGGCATGACTTTAACTAATTTTCTTATTTTCTAGACTCTCCACTTAGTTTCTGTCTATTTCTGAGTGGAATCTGTGAGTTACTCATCATCCTTCCAAATTTTCTTTTCTGGTTTAAACTGTCTAAAAGCAATTTTTGTTGCTTAAAATCAAGTATGCTGATTGAAACATATTTTGATACCAGAGAATGAAATTGCAGGTAAAAGACCCTTAAAGAAATGGGCAAATCTAGGATTGGTCATCTGGCCTAATTCAGGCTGAAGGCAGTAAAAATTCCTCTAGTATTCAGGAAAGGGAATCTTGTAGCTCAGGGCAGACATGAGAACAGGAGAAACAGTTCATTAAAGTATCTCCTGGGATCACTCAAAATGAAGTGCTTTTTGAGGGCAAGGCTGTTGGGGACCAAGCTTTCACTGTCATGGAACAATATAAAGGATGTGAGTAATTCTGTGTAGGAGGGTGGATGGCCTCTTCTATTGGCTCTGGACAGTTTAAAAGAGAGAATAACAAAGTCAAATCACTACATATATCTCAAAGCACAGACTGAGCTAAAAGAATCTTTCATCTTGTAGAGACATAAGGCTAGAGTACCTAAAAAAACAAACTCCACTGACTGAGTTCACAGATTCACTAGGATGTTCACGTTGAATATAGAGTGATAATGGAAAAGGATGGGATCTGAGAATTGGAGTGGAGCTATGTAGAAGGATTTGAGAACTAGGAGACTCCAAACATCCACCCACACCCCCCTGCAGCCAAAGCAACCTCTTTTCCTCATCTGATGGGGCCTTTAACATCTGGTTGCACAAATATGAATGAAACAGCCTTGGATGTTGGAAAGGAAAAGTTAATTTTATCACGTAGGGTCCTTGCAGGTAACATATAGAATACCCAAAGGATTTTAACTGAAAAGAACTTAATTTAAAACTATTTACAAAGGTCTAGGCAGGATTAAGGAACAAATAAGGAATGATGAGGCATTCCGTGCTAACAGCAGGAAACCACTACCATCACTGAGCCCAAAGGAGCAAGAAAAGGGAGACGTGTGACCAGAACCCAGTGAGAGCTGTCCAGGAAGAGGGCCACCCAATGGGAGCTATGGTTACAGAGGAATACAGTCCCAGCCTGGACCCTGGCAAAAGAGAAAAGAAGAAGGGAAAATAAAAACTCTGAACTCTCTTCCCTTTCACTGCCCAAGATCCTCTGTTTCCCACTGACCTAAACCAGTAAGAAGCCAGAGGTCAAAGGAGGTCAGGTGATATAGTCCTAGAGGTCAGCGGCTAAAGCAGGCAGCAAGACAGAGAAGACAAAGGACCAATGGGCAGGAGCAAACACAAAATGACCAGCACACCCGTTCTTCTCATGCCCCACTCCACAGTCACCTCTATTATTTCTAGACCCAGAGTCAGATCCCAGCATGACTGAGGGTACTCACTTCTGAAGTCAAAATCTGGAGGAAAGGGCTTGCCGGCAAAAAAGGAAATGCAGGATTCTGCTAATCTCTTTAGACAAAAATCTTGGAAGTCTGTGCACCAAGAGTGCTCTGCTCTTTGTAAAGAGAAAAATCTGATAAAAAGAGTGCTCTACCAGAAGAGGGAAGAAAAGCATCGTTTCACATCAGGCTGAAGTTATACTTGGCAGTTTTCTCAGCGAATGTGTTACCTTTAATGTGATAGCTTTAATAATTGGCAGTGGTTCCAACTGTGTGCTGCAATAATTGGTGGAGACTTGGACTAAGTGCTGGGCCCTGTTAGGCGAAGTTGAGATGCTGGGAATTCTGTACCAAAACACTGAGGAAGGAATCAAAAGATTTTGCAAGATAAGAATAACAGATTAGACTGAGCATATACTCCTCTCCCACACTCCCTAATTATGTTCTCCTAGCAAACCTGGAGTATATAGCTTCCACCAAGACCTCGGGAAATACATTGGAATGGAACCTACGACATTATTGAGTGATTTTTATCTGGTGTGCTGTTCGGTGGGGCGCATTTCCCAGGTTTCTAGATGAGGACCCACGCCGGAGAAAGAATGATTGTAACTTGAGGGTGATGTGCTTCACGTAGATTGACTAGGCAGATGGAAGAGAATTTCAGTGGAAAGTGAACATTTGCTTAGAACTTTTAAAGCAGCAACCACTCACATCAGTGAAGTCTGTTCTCTTTGAAAATACAATGTGAGAAATTTTTGACATTTGAAATTTTTATTTCCAGCCCCAGCAATATTAAGGCTTACAGCTTTAGAAAGGAAACACATGCTTTCAAATGTGATGAAATATCAGGCCATTCCAGGGAATATGCTTAAGTTACTTAATATGATTCTAACAAGTCTTAAGGGAATAGATAATCTGAACGATTCATCCTCTCACCCCCCAAAAAACCTGCAGCATTTCCACTATTCTTTAATTCTTTTAATATTGACCCATTATACATTGCTGAAGCTAATGAGCTATATATAACATATTTAGCCAGATTTGATTTATTTCAGGAAATGAAAAATGGTAAAAAGAAGCAATTCTTATGTAGAATCATTCTAGAAAGACTAATAAGACTCCCATAAAAAATCCAAATCCAATAAAACTAAGAAATAATCTGACTCTCATTACTAGGCTTTAATTTAAATGACAAAACAAATTGAGCACTTCAAATTGAAAGGAAAAATTAAGTCTAAGGATATCATATAAAGTAGGCTGACACTATATAAAACTCTTGAGTTTTCAATAAAAGTGCCCAAACCAGGTCAAGATTATCATTTTAATTCGTTAAGTGCAGACAGTTTCAAAAACGATTGCCCCTGGATTGACAGTGAAACTTGCCACTTCTTATATTTGCTAAGTGATTTGAATAAATCTCATCACAATACTTTCACAGAAATCTCAGACAGGGACACATTTTGTCTCTCAGTTCTGAGTCAATACATACAGCTGTTCAATCTACCAAGACATTCCATGTCCTTGGCTGGAATAATAAAATGAGAAATAGAAAAGAGAATAATGAAATTGACTTTTGGTAGCTTCTCTACTCTCTTATATGGGATGCCTACAAAAATGCTCTCACTTCTTCATCTTGCTAGCATTAAATTATTAAAAGCTTCTTAGAATTTCAATAAATCCACAATAATACAAAACACATTTCAGAGAAGTAAAAAGACCTGTTTCCGAAGCCTTTCAGTTTGCTCCAAATCACAATGCAAGTTGTAAAAAACTGGGCAGCTCCCTCTAATTATGTGTGCCATGTGTGTTTCTAGAATGTAATGACTTCTTTTTCACAAGCGCTCCTGTCTCTTTTACAATGACTGCAAGTTACTAAAACACCTAGGCTTAGCTCTTAGTTTCAAAACCAGAACGCTACTAGGAGAGACAAGGTGAATGCAAGAGTAGCCTGCAAGCATGTGTAAACCCAAAGAAGCTGTACAGGGTTAGTCAAAGAAGATTGAACACTTCCTTTCTTTTATTTTTTTAAGAATTTACTTATTTATTTATTTTTTATTTACTTATTTATTGGCTGCATTGGGTCTTCATTGCTGCATGTGGGCTTTCTCTAGTTGTGGCAAGCAGGGGCTACTCTTCATTTCAGGGCACAGGCTTCTCATTGCGGTGGCTTCTCTTGTTGCGGAGCACAGGCTCTAGGTGTGTGGGCTTCAGCAGCTGTGGCATGAGGGCTTCAGTAGTTGTGGCTCACACGCTTAGTTGCTCTGTGTCATGTGGGGGCTTCCCAGACCAGGGCTCAAACCCGTGCCCCCTGCATTGGCAGGCGGATTCTTAACCACTGCACCACCAGGGAAGTCCCAAGACTGAACACTTTCAAAAACATATCACTCAGTTAGTAGGTCCTAGATTAACTGTGGTTAAGAAGTCATGTTGGAACCAAGCCTTCCCCACGCCTTGAGGAAATGAAGGAACCCACCATGGCTGCCAGTCTAGCCAGCAGTAGTGACTCCCTCAAGCAGTCTGCAATAAGTCAGAGGACAGGACTGATGTGTTGTGTGCCAGGAGGGGGCACCCTGAGCATCTGGGAGCTTATACACATAACTCTAACGGCTTCTTCACAAATTCGACTTGACTATTCATTTACAGAACCTACTTCTTGAATGAAAAACAAATTTTGATTTATCAATTCTTTTTTAATCACTTTGTATTTTCCAACCAGCTATGTGGTGAAGGGCTGTGGATGGAGGGACAAAGGAGGGCGAATGGGAGAAAACGAACGTAGCTATTGCTTCTTTCCTCTTGCCACACTGTCCCCAGGATATCTGCGCTTGTGAAATGTAGATGTGATGGAGAGCAGTGCCTGCTGAGGGGACTGTCCATTGCCTACCTTCTTTTCCCAACTCTGTTCTCTCGTGTCAGACACTCCTCCCCCACCTCAAATATCACCTTCAATCTGTCATCACAGTCTCACCTCTGCCACCATTTCCAAAGCAACCAATTCACTCCCATAACCTCTACCATCATTTACTATCTTTTCCAGTCCCTCCTTTTGAAGATGAGATGACTCGGTAGGTACTTGGTGAATTACACAAAGTCCTACCTACTGGACTACCTAAAGAAACATATTTGGCTTTAGCATAAGAGTTTGAATTTCAATATCACTTAAATAACCAAAATCTTTCCTAGGCTTTCTGATTGTGCTGAAAAATTGGTTCTTCATTGTGCTTACAGATAGCACTGCTGAGATTTGAGTGTGTAGCACGTATGACGATTGTCATGTTATGAAGGGGGTCATGGTATTTCAAAAGAACTTTAAGCTCATTATAAGAAATGCAGTTTGTAAACCTGCTTCTGTTTTATAGCAGATCAAAAGTGTTATGCATGTTCTTCTGGCACACAGGCATCAAGCAGTTGTTGAACACCTAATGATGACAGTGGGACAGAGTAAAAGAGACACGTGCTCTTTACTGTTTCACTGCTACAGTACCTGGGCTAAAAGTTACTGAGCCCTTGGCTGGGTATCAGTGACCCACCTGGCAAGAAGCTAACTCCACACAGGCTGCCTCTGCATATTCCTAGGTTGACAATCCCCAGTGTCAACCAAGCTCCTAAGTTCCACTTCGTTACCGCATGTCCCCAGATCCTAGGGTTGAAAAGTAGTAACTGGCACAGAGAGGCACCCTCACATCATAAGGGACTTTCGTTCTAAAACCCTTATGGCCACAACATGCCTCTCTCAGTAAACGTATTTTGGATTCTTCCCTGCAGGTGAGCATCCCCTGGGAAAATTAATTATCACTGTTGCCTCCCACACTCTGGCCTCAAAGGGGCCATTTCACCTTTACCACCTTGGCCCAAACACAGTCATTTAACTCCCCTTGCAAGTCTGCAGCACAGCTACGGCACACGTGAAATGCTTGGTAGAGGCTTACGTCAAGACTTGGGGGTCAAGAAGTGACACAACACACAGAGCTGCTCACAGATAACTAATCGGTTTTCCCAATCAAGAAGCCAACAGCTGGCCTGTCACCCCTGGTCCCCTGCACAGCTGCCTGTCTGCTGGGCTCACAGGTACATCTGTTGCATAGGGGCTCTCTTTTCCCCTAAAACACTGCAGAGCATGTTGGGACTTCTCAAAATCCCAGTCCAAGAATATGAAGCCATGGTGTGTGTTAATGGGAACTGGAAAATGGTTTGAGTCCAGCAGAAAAAAAGAAAAGCATCCCAAAGGCAATGGATGGAGGCTATGATTTGAAGGAGGTAACAGGTGATTAGGGTGCTGCTGTGACAAATCACCACAATTTAGTGACTTAAACCAATATGTTTATTATCTTACGGTGCTGGAGGTCAGGAATCTAAAACAGTTGGCAGGACTGGGTTCCTTCTAAAGGCTCTAGGGGAGAGTCCATTTCTTGCCTTTTCCAGCTTCCAGAGGCCACCAGCACTCCCTGGCTCATGGCCCTCTGCTACCTTCAAGGCCAGCAGTCGCATCACTCTGGCCCTCGCTTCTCTCCTCACATCTCCTCCTCTGCTTCTCCTGCTTCCCTCTTTTTTATACCTGGCTGATCCACGTAATAACTGTAAATGGAGTATAACCTTTACAAACGGTGAATCATTAGATTGTGCCCCTGTAACGTATATAATATTGTACCTAAACTATACTTCAATTTAAAAAAATAACAACTGCATGGTCCACGGTAATCCCCATCTCCACATCCTTAAGTTAATCACATCTGAAAAATTTTTTGGCCACATGAGGTAATATATTCACATGTCTAGGGGATTAGGACATGGATATTTTGCAATGGGGCAGGGCCCAGGGGGCATTATTCTGTCTACCACAGGATGTTGTTCTTTCATTTGGAATCTCACAGATAAGCCTCAGACACAGTGAGAACCATGTACAGACAGAAACACAAGCCTGACAGGCAGGACACATTATAAGCCCTATCTTCAACCCCCACCTGAGTAAGGAAAGGGGCAAGCGGACTCTTGGGTCAGGGCCTTCTGCTTTACAGGACTCCCCCTCCAACCCCCCAACCCCCCTCCTCCCCTCCCCGCATCCCCCAAAACACAAAGAGTTTCCTTCTCTTTTTCGTCTCATAAGAAAGTTTTTTTTGAAAGTTTGGTAATTGATGGACTGAAGGACAATTAAAAGAGAAGGAGGAATCGGCTGCAGAAGCCCCCCAGGCCAGGTGGCACTGGGGACCGAGAGCCTTGAGGTATGGTGGTATCAGATAGCGAGAGAGGGGGGAAGAGGACCACAGTCTCTGCCTTTGCTTTGGTTTAAAGCTGAAACAGTAAATGATCTACTAGACATGTCTGGGTAGACAGATTTCCCCAAATAACTACACACCCCCTCCCTCTCTTCTCTTTTGCTCCTGTGGTATGATTTTCAGAGGTGCTTAGAATGACGTGAAAAGCCCACAGAAAAAAATGAGGTGTAGTGGAGGAAAGTGTGCCCCTCCCAGCTCTCCAGGAGCTTGACAGTTCACAGTTCCATCCTGAGTCCAGACAGTTCCCGTGACCCTGCCAGGAGTGCTGGCCATGGACCCAGCTCCCACTGACCCCAACAGAACCATAGCACTGCTGGTTCCTGGGACGCAGGGCTGGTCCCCAGTGCAGCATCCTCCTGTAGCTTCTGGAGCACTTGCTTCCAGTCCCAGGGAACAAGCTGCAGGGCTCCTAAGCGGGAAGCTGGCCAGGCTTTGGGCATAGTTTGGTTTCTGGTTTTTAAATATTTAGACATATGGTATGCACACACCTCCAGTTGTACTCTTGTCCTGAGTACTTTAAATGTTAAGGGCAGACCAAAAGCACTTTTTCCTGCTGTCATCACTAAATCCATCACTAGAAGGATGTTAGTGAACCAGATGGGTGGAAGGAAGCCATCTCCTCCAAGCTGCAGACGCAGACCTAGCCAGGGAGGTGCAAAGAACAGGAGGACTGAGCGGAGAGGACTCCGGAGAACAACCATCTTTCAAATAAACTGAGGTGCCTTCAGTCCCAGAAATGTAAAATAGAGCTTCTCTGCACATCAATTTAATGAATTCTAGCTGAAGGCAAGAGAAAATAAATTCGGAGTTCCAACCACATCCTTTATGGTAAAGAAAACTGGATTTACATTAACAGGATGTCCATAAAACTCTTTAAATCCAATCCTCTTTCATGTCACATGGTCTTCATCTCATAAAGGATGCGGTGGTCTGGTCGTTTTGGAAGGTATTTCAGGAAAAACGTGTCTGATAAAATCCCGGGAGGCCGGCAGCCGGGCTGCTTTGGGAAATTTCATTTGCCACTGTCTCCAATCCCTGCAGTTTCTATGCCTTGAGATTCATCCTTCAATAGGGAGGCTGACCAACCACGATCCACTGTCCCAAGTCATCCTTTCCGACACTTCCAGTAGAGATTCTCAGTCAGGAAAAAGTGTTGTACTGATATAATAAAATGTCTTTCTAGGGAAAAACTCCAAGAAGGGAAGATAAGAATAGCAAAGCCGATCAGAAAGATCATCTCAGCAGGAAATCCTCAACCCTTCAGCCAAGAAGATAAATGAGCACATGTGGTGGAGAGGAGAGGGGAAGCAAACAGGGCAATCGCCCCTCGCAGAGCTGGGTGCAGGGTCAGCCGGCAGCTGCGACCAGGGGACCAGGCAGAGTCTCACTTCCCCTCCTCAGCCACACCAGGCCCCAGGACACACCTCTCTCCCCTTCTTTCTGTGGCCCCGATGCTCAGCTCTATCTCCTCCTTTTTTCTCCGTCTCCAGCTTCACTCCCTCCTTACAAGGCAAACACTTGGACATCTCTGCCAAATGCCTAAATGATGCACAGGGCATATCACAGGAACAAAAAAATAAAGAGAAAGCCAAAGTCCTGAGCTTTAAAAAAAAAATCACTCTCCGCATACAGGAAATAGTTTTAAAACAATCAGCACACAACATTCCACACTTCCCCCTCAGAGCCCCCAGGCTCTTCTGAAAGGTCAGGAGAACACAGACAAGGTAGTATAAAGTCTTTTCCTTTCCTAAACAATGTAATCTTTGTAAACCTAATATTAGGTTTCCAAAGTGCTCTGTGAAACCCTGTGTCTCTCAACTTCAAGAGTGTAATAAAGCTTCTGGCCACAGGCTCCTTTTTGTATTCAATGGCACATTTTC
Organism: Hippopotamus amphibius kiboko; assembly: GCF_030028045.1. Classification (NCBI taxonomy): domain Eukaryota; kingdom Metazoa; phylum Chordata; class Mammalia; order Artiodactyla; family Hippopotamidae; genus Hippopotamus; species Hippopotamus amphibius. The sequence goes on from NC_080186.1 coordinate 231,514,835, forward strand.
AGAATGAAGGGAGTGGTCTTCTCCATCACCCAGGCTCTTCCTTAGCCATCACCCACTTCACTTCAGGGGTGCGCTTGTCTTCCTGCTCTGAGAGGCCTCTGGGAGGCTCCCTTCCCTCCCAACCCCTAATCTACCATCTTGGATTATAAATTGAGTTTCGCAACTGTCTCAGAACAATTCACATTTCCCCAGCTTGACTGAAGGTTTGTTCAGCATACAAACCATTCCTCTCTGGCCCGGTGGTGTGGGTGGGACACCCTCATGTATCCTCTAGTCCAGAGCCTTTTCAGGGTCCAGTAGATTCTGAATTGGCATTTACCACCCGACAGAACAACTGAGAGCTTGCTTCCTCCTGGGAAACAGGGGGTTTTGGGGTCCTGTGTTGGACAGATGTATGCTACAAGGCAGCCCCATGTACTAAAAGAGCACAGATTTCAGAGCCCACCAATCTGAATTCAAGTCCTGACTCTGCCACTCCTTGTAACTTAGGAGGTTGCTTTACCTTCTTTACCTTTCCAAACGTGTTTCTCTGTGTGGAACATGGAAATAATAATACCTACTTTGGAGCACAGATACAACAGGAGCGGATCAGATGGCATATTTAGCTTGATGGGGGTGGGGGGGTCATTCACGAAGTACCCTGGAGAGATTTCAGCATTTTTTAAGAAATAATATACTGTATTAAGAAAATCAGGGATTAGAGTGAGATCCCAAAGGGCACGGTCAAGCCATTAAAAGTATTTGCTAAACGGGCTTCAAAACAGGGTGAATACTGATAAGGAGAGAATGCTGGCGTAGACAAGACAGCGCTGAACTACTCTGCATAAAAAAAGAAGAGGAGTTTACTTTGGGGGACTGGAGAGGAGAGCTGGGAGGAAGCAAAGCATGCATGGATGGACACCACTGGGGAAAAGAGAAATCAAAGGACCTCCTTGTGGCAAAGTGCTTGAGAAAGTTCATCAGTAAGAGCATTAGTAAGCTGTCGGCTGTAAATGTGCAGTATATACCCTGTTTTCCACCTCTCCTATGAATCCTCAGCAACGTCTACACAGCCGACTGACATGGATTTTTGGGGGAGTTGTGGAAGGACTTGATCCTACCTCTAGATGGGCTCCAGAGAAGCAGAGGATGGGGCCCACAGAGCTTCACAATACATCCCAGAATTCCTTTACCAAAACCAAAATGGGTCTTATACTTGACATAGTTATGTAACAAGAGTAGTTTCTAATTTTTTTCCAAAAATATTGTTCTAAAACCACTGTCATTTTATAATCAAGAAAACCAAATAATTAAGAAGCTTCTGGCTCATGGTGGGGACCTAATAAGTGATATTTTTCTCTCCTTCTTTTCCCCCATTTTTCCCCTGTGGATACAGCAGGAGAGTGAGTGACATTATTCCACTAGGCTGAGCAGAGCTACAAGAGGGATAGAAAAGAAGACCAAAAATAGCCTCAGATCTCTGAAGTCTTAGCTGGAATCCACACATGCCTCTTCTCAGGCAAGAACTACTGGCTTCATCCCTGCTGTTCTCATTGCTGCCACATCCTCACTACTCAACTCACTATTTCTTCTACTCGGTTCCACAAGCATTGCTCAGTACCTCTTCCCTGGGTGCCAGGGGAACCCCCGAAAGAATAAAGTACTCCTTTGCCCTGAAGGAGATTACCATTTGGATGGACATGGCATGTATAAAAATAACTGGGAAGTCCAGCTGAATGTGTGAAATCCCTGAAAAAAAGGTAAAAGCAGCACTGGGTGTCCAGAGAAATAAGACACCAGTTTGGTGGAATCAAGAAAGGCTTCATGGAGGCAGTGGCATTCAAGATGGACACTGAGGCTGGGTACAATTTTGATAGGCAGATTTGGGAGTAGAGAGGGTACTCTAACACATCATGATGCAAATTTAAGACCGGCCCTCACAACCACCACTACCACCCCTGCCAGCCAGGGCCCAGGCAGGCCTTTCATGTTTCATTGGGTTCTCGAGCACCTGTCACCTCAGAGTCTTCAGCTCTGCTTCTCTTTCCTTATCACCTACAGATCAGAAGCAGGACACAAATCACATATCTCAAGGGCCATCATCAAAAAAGTCTACAAATAATAAATGCTGGAGAGGGTGTGGAAAAAAGGGAACCCTCCTATATTGTTGGTGGGAATGTAAATTGGTGCAGCCACTATGGAAAACAGTATGGAGGTTCCTTAAAAAACTAAAACTAGAGTTACCATATGATCCAGTAATCCCACTACTGGGCATATACCCTGAGAAAACCATAATTCAAAAAGATACATGTGCCACAATGTTCATTGCGGCACTATTTCCAATATCCAAGACATAGAAGCAACCTAATTGTCCATCAAGAGATGAATGGATAAAGAAAATGTGGAATATATATTCAATGGAATATTACTCAGCCATAAAAAAGAGTGAAATATTGCCATTTGCAACCACTTGGATGGACCTAGAGAATATTATACTTAGTGAAGTAAGTCAGACAGAGAGAGACAAATATTATATGATATCACTTATATGCAGAATCTAAAAATAATACAAATGAATCTATATACAAAACAGAAACAGACTCACAGACATAGAAAACAAATTTTTGGTTACCAAAGGGGAAAGGGGAGGGAGGGATAAATTAGGAGTATGGGATTAACAGATAAAAACTACTATACATAAAACAGATAAGCAATAAGGATCTACTGTATAGCACAAGGATCTAAATTCAATATCTTGTAATAACCTATAATGGAAAATAACATATATATATATATATATATATATATGAATAATTTTGCTGTACACCTGAAACTAACACAATATTGTAAATCAACAATACTTCACTTAAAAACACACACACATATCTCAAAGTGCCCATGATACCCCCAGAATACAGCACTTCTCTGGGATCACTCAACTCTCCTAGTTGTGTCCTTCCCTTCTTTCCTTTCAACATGTCCCATTCTTGTCTCTACTTGTCCTCTCAAAGCATCTCTTGTTTCTAAGATGCTTGTCCATCTGCTTCTTATCAACCAATAACCTTTATTCAAAGCTGCCCATTAGCGATGTTGGCAGTACAGTGGTGAGCGTAGCTGCCTTTCAAACTTTCCCATGACCGCCAAGAAAACGCACCACCGACCAGAAAAGAACGAGTGACTTTCCCCACTGGGACACACTCTAACCAAAACATTCCCTTTCTCTTTCAGGATTTTGCAAGATAATTTTACTCCTCTCACTCCAAGAACATTTTGTTTCTAACCAGTTTGCTTATGCTCTGTATCTGTATTTGTACAATCACTGATGTGTTTCTTTTTCCTATTTATTCCCTAAAACAAATCTAACTTAAGTGGCTATCAAATGTCCCTGGAGGGCTGAGGCCAGACCTGTTTCACTTGGTTTGCATAGCGCCTGGGACAGGGCAACGAAAAGGAAAGCACTCTATTAATACTGTCTAATGTTTGTGGACTTACAGTAAACATTAATTTAATACTTTTTAAAGCTTTTATTCTTTGCAACAAACTCTAGCCCCTCGACACATCTTCATGAGGTGGGTCAGAATTAGTGTCCTGGTATTCAATCCAGGAGACCAAGCACGAAGAGGCTGGAAGACTCTTGCAAAGCTGCACAGTCAGGTGGTAAGACTGGTAACTGGAGCTTCTGCCTGCTAGCCTGGAAAGCAAAGTGACAGCGGCAGCACAGTGACACAGAGCAAAGCCAAACATGAATGCTAACCTGGATTCTGCTTCTTAAAATTTTTATGAATGTGAACACACTCTCCAAGCCTCAGTTTTATCATCTGTAAAATTATAAAATGGTGCTTGAGAGGGACCTTCTCAGGATTAAAGGGGATTACAAAAGCATGTGGAAGGATGCTTGCTAAATAGCATGCTGTCACCAAATACTAGTTCTCTTCCTTCTCTCTTTATTGACCTTGTGAGAAATTCTAGAGACCAAAAGACATGCCATTTAGGAGGAAAGAGATCAAAACTGGAAGATGCTGCCATTTGGGAGCCCCTAGGAGCCCACAACCAAAGCAGAAGCTGTGGCGTGAATACTTACCAGAAACCTGGATCTGCGAGCTAGAACCAGAACCACTGCTCCTTGACTTGGGCCTTGACCACTGCTCGTGATATACCCCTAGAATCATTTTCTTTTCTCTCCACTGGACCCGTGACCAATGATAGATGTGGGGAGACAGTGTATACCTGCAGTAACCTAGAAGAACAAAGTTTTCTAATTAGGAAAAATCCACTGCAGCTTGGTCCTCTCTCTGTGCATCTCATGCCCACCTGCTGCCCCTGTGCTCCTCACGCTGTGTACAGGAGCCACGCTCCCGAGCACAGCACACCAACTCGTATCATTGGCACGTCCTAAGGCTCCACAATTTCATTTCACAGCAAACCGCCAAATGCAAATTTATCGTGCCGTCCCATGCCTGAGACCAGAAGCCAGCCACTCACCACACCCTGCTTTCTTCAATGGAAGCACACCATTTCCTGCCTTTCCCTACTAGTGACTCATAGCAGAAGACAAGGAGGCTTCAGAGGTAATCCATTATATCAAAAGCATCTAAGCCCAAATTAGATGCTTCTAAGCCCTGTGTTCTCAGTTTATGCTCCAGAGGCTGGTTTTCAGAGCTAGTAAAGTCAATAAACACAGAGGGATTTCCCAGGCTCTAAGAATGGATATTAGCAACACAAATGGTGCCTTTTGCACCGTGTTAAAGTCCTTATGAATCAAGCTCATCTTCTTTGAAAACACAGCAGACAGAGTATCTGGCTAGTCACAGGAAAGACAGTGGAATTCAAGTCACAGAATGAAAAGTCCTTTGGTAATGTATCTTGGAGAACTCCCAAGTCTAATTCAAGGTTTTGCTTATTTTGGCCAGAGCTGGGGGTTAGCAATTATCACTTCATCCATTGTACCCTCCGTGGATTCCAAAGAAAATAAAGCAAAAATTCAGCACAATAATTTTTTTTCAATCTAGTCTTCTGTGAAAAATAAATAACATGGTATCACAATAGGAATGAGTGTTTCTAGAGATTTTGATTATTTTGGATCCATGGTCTGAAGTCTTCACGTACCACAGGAAGGCTCTCTTAGACTGTGAAATCTTCTAATTTGGTGTGACAGAACCATATACAGGGAAACCTACCAAAGGACATTATCTAGCTCCTCAGCTTACTTCAAATACGTAGATCATTCATTTCTTTTCCCCAGTTCTCCTTATTCCTTGGGTTGATCTCTTTTGACTGCCTCAAAATCCATCCAGCAGTTTACCAGACTCTCTCCCAATGACATGTTCAGATAAGAATTGTGCCAGCTGAACTGCCTCAAATATCTAATAGTGCTGGGCACTCTAAACCATCCCGTCCAGTGATCCTTCACAGACTGAATAAGACTCAGATCCCTTCCCCTCAGCAGCAAGCCCAGCCCTAGGAAAAAATGATACCCCTACATGGGTCCCCTCCTGTACCAGCCCACTGCCATCATCCACGTTCAAGCCTTGATCTCTCACCTAATCTCTTACACTAGCCTCCTATGTGGAAGCTCCACATCTCATTTCCCCCTATTCCAATCTAACCTCCACCAATTTTTGATTAAACTTTTTAAACTCAGCTCTTATCGTGTCACTGGACTGCACAGGAGCCTCCCTGGACCCACTCCCTACTGAACTGAAACATGGATTCCTCAACAGCCATCTGAGGCCCCACATGACCTAACCCCAATCCACCCTTCTGTCCCCATCTCCCTCTGCCTCCTAAGAGGTACCTCCAGCCAATATGGACTTCCCACAGTTTCCTGACACAATAAGTGTCAGTGAGGATGCTTTTGTGACTACTTATGTGTCCAGAGTTCCAACTCAAATCATGCTAAATCAAAAGCTAGGTATGACCTAAGAAATACTATATTCCCTTGGTTCTTCACTCCGGCCCATTCTTTCCTTTAAAATCGTCCTGACTGTCCATTCTTCCTATGTGGTTGCTTGTTTGTTCCTCTTTCTTTGACAATCCTGCTCCCCAATCTAATCTTTGAGCTGCCATCTTGGATCTAATAAACTATTATGAGTTAAACTGTGTGTCCCCTCAAAAAGATATATTGAAGTCCTAACCCTTGGTACCTCAGAATGCAATCTTGCTTGGCAATAGGATCTTTACAGAGGTAATCAAGTTAAAGTGAGATCATTAGGATGGGTCTTAATCCAATATGACTGGTGTTCTTCTAAAAAGGTGAAATTCGGACAAACACAGAATAGCTAGAGGGAGGATGATGTGAAGAAACAGTAAAAGACAGCCATGTGGATGAAGTGATGCATCTACAAGCCAAGGAACAGCCCGGATTACCAGAAAACACCAGAAGCTAAAAAAAGGCAAGGAAAGAGTCTGCCTTAGAGCCATCAGAGAGAGCATGGCCCTGCCAACACCCTGAGTTCAGATTTCTAGCCTCCAGAACTGTGAGACAATAAATTTCCACTGTTTTAAGCCACCCAATTTTTGGTACATTGTCACAGCAGCTGTAGGAGATCGATACACAGGTCCCTCTGTTCTCTTCTGGGACTTGGGACCACTCACTGCCTCTTCTCCTTTATTTCTCTTATTGTCATTCTTTCCATACCAGAATCTGGGTACCTCCAGCCTTTATATTCCTCACATTGGTTTTACTATAACTTTATAATGTATGTTTATATTTTAAAAGCTACTCCAAAAGTTCTCCCCAATGCGTTTTAAAGAAACACTTAAGTTACCTCCTTAACATCCTAACTGAGACAACACTGGCCCTCCCTTGGCAGGTGCATCACCACTACATCCTAAGTCACCTTTTTAGAGAGAGAGAGAGGGCAGTCCATCACACCCCATCACCTGCACCAGCATCTTTAGTGTGACTAACCAGGGGGATTTTTTGGAAAATCTGTAATTCCAAGACCCCTTGGGAGAACCAACTCACAGCAAATCCTGATTTTGTTAAACCATCCACACTTTGTATCCTCTGCCTTTTCCAAGCTTCCCCCTTGTGACTAGTAATGTCCCAGGATTACTCAAACATAAACCAAGTGGTTTATTTGTTTGGCAAACATATGCACTGAGTACCCGCTATGAACAAAGCACTATGCTAGACACTAAGAGGGAAAAGATAAGAGGTTAACAAGACACAATCGCTGCATGTAAAGTTGCTTATAATGAACGGGAGAAAGACACACACACACACACACATACACAAGTACCATGAGGTTGCAGAGAAAGTGTTAGTATAGAAGCAGTCCTTCCCAGATCCAAAACTGGACCCCAGAGTAGAGTTGCTCTCAAGTCCCGCCTTACAGGTATGTGTGGTAAACAGAATAATGCCCCCTAAAAGAGGTCTACATCCTAATCCACAAAACTTGTGAACATGTTATTTTACAAGGTAAAGGGGGCTTTGAAGTTGTGATTAAGTTAAAGATATGGAGGTGGGAAGATTATCCTGGATTATCTGCATGGGCCCAAAGGAATCACAAGGGTCCTTATAAGGCAAACAGGGAGGCAGAAGAGCTAAAGTCAGAAGAAGCTGTGATGACAGAAGCAGAGTCAGAGAGAAAGAGGTTAGACAATGCCACACTGCTGGCTTTGAAGATGGAGGAAGGGGCCACAAGCCACGGGATGCAGACGGCCTCTAGAAGTTGAAAAAGGCAAGGAAACAGATTCTTTCTTTACAGCCTCCAATGAAACAGCCCTGCTGACCCATTTTGGACTTCTGAACTCCAAAACTGTAAAATGACAAATGTGTGTTGCTTTAAGCCTCGTAGCTTATGGTAGTTTGTTACAGCTGCAACAGGAAACTGATACACATGGTTTTCCTGGAAACAGGATGGTGGGCTGAATGACAAGTACATTTTTCAACCTCTCCAACTACAGACCCGCTCTAGCCCTTGGGCCTAAATACCAGGGAATCTCTAAGAGCTCTCCAACTGCCCCAGGTCCTAAGGAGTAGGTCAAGGTCCCATGACCCATTCATGCCAGTCAGCATTTGTTCCTACCCGTGTGGTGCCATGATTGGAACACATGGCCTGGACTGAAGGCTGTTGACAATAAAGAGAGCTGTAATTTACTGACTATCCGTCTCACGATGGATATTCTGCCATGCCCGCCACATATACTATCTCTAAGTTTCCCAATTACTCTACTGGATGAGTGATCATATTCCCATTTTAAAAATGAAACAACTGGGCATTAAAGAGACAAGACGAGTTGCCATAAATTACACAGATTTGAGCCCCAGTTCACCTGACTCTAACGTCCATTCCTCTCTGCCTCTGCCTCAATGTTCTGGAGATGCCTAAAATGATGATACCCTATGTGTGCGTCATTCCAGTTGCTCGGCTTTCACTATCTTATGTAACAGATGAGTCGTAACTCAATTACACCAACTTCTGTTCCCACCTGAATGGCACAAGCCCTCCAGCCTCCTGTCAGTCTCACCCGTCATGTCTGATAGGACCCAGGGCACGTCTCCTGGGCTCACAAATAGCCCCCACCATCTTCCCCTCACAGCCCCATCATATTCCTCCTGGAAGGCCTTGGGAAGACAGTGACTCAAGTCTGATGCATTTGCTAGTGCCAGTGTTCTTGACAGCACGATGCCTGAGGCAGGATTGCCTCTGTCTTCCCAGCAGCCCTCACCAAGCCGAAGCCATGCTGAGCTCTGCACAGAGGCTCGGAGAAGAGCTTTCCCCCTGCTCTGTGCATTGAGCCGCAAAGCAACACCTCCCGAACCTCTATGTCTCACAAAGTACCCCCCAAAACAAGACCATCACCCACCTGCAGCCCTCTCTCTATAAAATTCCCTTTCATTTGCTTATCACACTCCTCACCACTTTCCCTCCTGCCCACCTCTCACAGACCCCCTACCTTCCCTTCTCTGTCAACCAGCCCAAACCCTGCCGATGGACTGCCAGAGCCACCCTGGCATAAGAAACGCCGAGACATGCGGATCATCTGAACCGTGGATCAGACCAAACTGGCATGAACCCAAGTGTTTATACAGTGTGTGCAATTTACAAGCCTTTCACATCCATTGTCACACTTGGTCTTCACGGTAATTCTCGGAGGAAGTGATATCATCCTCTTGTTATAGAAGAAAAACCTACGATTTGAAAAGTGAAGGGGCTTGCCCCGTGATGCTAATAACTGGTAGAGCCAGGCCTGGATGCAGGCTGTTACACCTTCACCCAGCGCTGGTTCCACTCCGCCACCCGCGGAGCAGGTAGGCGCCCCCGACAGCAAGCACAGCGGAGAGCCTCGAGAACGGACACTGCCCTTGGGCTTGAGCAGACCGCTGGGGGCTTAAGAGACAGCATGACTCTTCGAGAGAAAAGCTGTAACTCAACCCTGTCCTCCTCCAAGAACAATAAGCATGTCTGCCTCCCTAGGACAAGCAGGCATTCAAGGAGAGAGGCAGCAGCTCAGCCAAGGAAAACCTGCCGTGCGTGTGGAAGGAATATGAGCAGAGAGGCTTTTCCCTCTTTATAGGAGACCAGCCTCAGGGGTCGTTTATCTCCCCCAAAGTGTAAACTAGACAAGCCAGAAAGGGCCCGGGACCCAACTGAGCAAAGAAACTTAAGAGAAAAAGAAAAGAAAAAACAATAAAGATTGTGGGCTAGGTCTTTTAAAAGTTAAAAAAATGTTTTGGCTCTCCAGGCTGAAGGCTTGTTTTCCATGTTCACTAAAACAGACTGTGGCCAAGATAATAAATATGTAAAGAATAAAACGCTTTATCTGGAGTCTGCAGGCTTCCTCCAAATTAAACTCAGCCTGGTGAGGTATAAAGAGCCCTTTATACAAACTCTTGTAGCTTAAGCTTCTCCAAGAAAATCATGTCCCAGATCTGATTGATACTCTGTTCTTGTAGTCACAGGGACAAGACTGAGATCCCAGAAGTGCCAGATGGAAGAGCGGAAGAACAAGGGCTTCTCAGCCTCTGGGGGGAGCGAGCGTTGAGGGCAAGCCGGGCTCTTGTAAACTCCCCTCTGGAAAAGCCAAAGGGTGTGTGAAGACTACACTCTGAAGCAGGGGCTGTGCGACTGAATTTGAATTTTAGGCCAGAATGTGCAGCTCAAGAGAAGAGCAGGCATCTTCCTCAGCATGGCTGCTACCACGTGTATGGGATTATCACAGGATGCACGTGCCTCCCCAGAACACCCCACTGTAATCGTCCTCTTGGCCCCAGTGGCTGAGGAAGTGGAGTCTAGATTTGACATTCCGTGAGTGTTTTATTCACTGCTGTGTGCCCAGGACTTAGAAGAGCTCATGGCAGATTGTAGGTGCTCAGGAAATAAACAAATATTGAAAATATGGATGAATAAGGATATCAGCAAACTCACCTCATGTCCTTCTGCTCCCTTTCCCCCGTTTCCCAGTAATCCAAGTAGCAGTTAGAGCCAAGTTAGGATCCCATACAGGTAATAGTGAAGAGGAACTGGTTTGAAATTGAAATATAATGGATTTACAATGTTGTGTTAGTTTCAGATATACAGCAAATTTAGTTTTTTCTATATATATTTCTTTTTCAGATTCGTTTCCATTATAGATTATTACAAGATACTGAATATAGTTCCCTGTGCTATAAAGTAAATCCTTGTTGTCCACCTATTTTATATAGAGTACTGAGTATGTGTTAACCCCAAACTCCTAATTAACCCCTCCCTCGCCTCTTCTCCGTTGTTAACCATAAGTTCCCTTTCTATGCTGTGAGTCTATTTCTGTTTTGTAAATAAGTTCATTTGTACTGTATTTTTAGATTCCACACATAAGTGATATCATACGATATTTCTCTTTCTCTGTCTGACTTACGTCGCGTAGTATGACAATCTCTAGGTCCGTCCATGCTGCTGCAAATGGCAATATTTCATTCTTTCTATGGCTGAGTAATATTCCATTGTATATATGTAGCACATCTTCTTTATCCATTCCTCTATCGATAGACATTTAGGTTGCTTCCATGTCCTGGCTGTTGTAAATAGTGCTGCTTTGAACATTGGAGTGTATGTATCTTTTCAAATTAGAGCCTTCTCTGGATATATGCCCAGGAATGGGATTTCTGGATCACGTGGTAGCTCTACTGTTAGTTTTTTAAGAAATTTCCATTGTTTTCCATAGTGGTTGCACCAATTTACATTCCCACCAACAATGCAGAAGGGTTCCCTCTTCTCTGCACCCTCTCCAGCATTTATTGCGTGTAGACTTTTTGATGATGGCCATTCTGACCTGTTTGAGGTGCTACCTCACTGTAGCTTTGATTTGCATTTCTCTAATGATTAGCAGTGTTGCGCATCTTTTCATGTGCCTATGGGTCATCTGTATGTCTCCTTTGGAGAAATATCTATGTAGGTCTTCTGCCCATTTTTTGATTGAGTTGTGGGCTTTTTTGATATTGAGTTGAATGAGCTGTTCGTATATTTTGGAAATTAATCCCTTGTTGATCCCACTGTTTGCAAACATTTTCTCCCAGTCCATGGGTTGCCTTTTAAGAGGAACTTTAAAAGAATGATTTGATTCATAAAACGCAACCTCTCTGAAATGCTTTGAGGCTACCAACTCAACCAAGAAGAACCAAAAGCTCGACAGCTATGGAACCAAACTTCCTGGCCAATAAGTATCTCCATTGTTCTAAGGGTATTATTTGATTTTTGACATATCAAGCTGATAGAATCTGCTTCCATCAAAACAGTCCAAGTGGTATTCATTATTGATATTCCTAGAGCAACCCAGCAAATTTAAAAAAAAAAGTAGCCTCTTTGAATTTACCTGTTTCTGCCCTTCATCATCCCCCCAGTCTTGGTGCTTAAAATCTTGATGCCCACATTAATTCCACTGTTTCTTCTCAGGGCAAATGTAATCAACCCAGGCTGGCTGGCTCTTCCTTTGTATCATCTCTCATTCATTCCAATATTTGTGGTACTTGTCTACCTAATCTGGCTGCTCTCCAGACTCACCCCTTCTACCCATCTAACACATTCCCGCTGAATTTATGTTAAATAAGAAAATCTGAGCCCTGCTACCTCTCAAACTTATCTCCTGACTATTTGCAGGCAGAGAGCCTGTTGTGATCATCATAGACTTTGGGTTGCCCCCAAACACACCAGGTACATTTCCACACTTATTGGATACATTTCTGTGCTACCCACCCTGCCATGACAGTCCCCTCACTTCCTCTTTACTTGTCGATGTCATATCTATGTGGTAAAATTGAAAAAAGATTAGGACTTGAAGTCACATACTAGCTGCGTGGTCTTAGAAAAGTTACTAAGCTGTGCTAAGCATCAGTTTCCTTAGCTGTAAAATTAGAGTAGCAAAAATCATGATAATATATAGCAGGATTGTTGTGGGAATTAAACAAAGCCCTGTTATAAATTGAGTACAGTGTCTGCCACTCAGTAGGATACACACGTTGTGCATCTCATTCTCTTTCTTTGAGTCTCTGCTTCCTTAGCCATAAAATGAGGATACTAATAACATCCTCCTTGAAGGATTTTGTAGTGATCAGATGGGATGTTGTTACCCCCTTTTCTTCCCAGGCTGACTCACAGGAGCCACCACCTGGATACCTTCCCCAGGTGCCTCTGTCTGCGGCCACACCTGTCGCCTGGGCCGCTCCACAGGAACTTAGCACAGACTGTCCTTAGATGTGGGGTTGTAGTTGTGCCAGGCTGTGTTTCGGCTTTCTCATCTGTTCTTACCTTTCTCATCTGACCGCAAGCCCCTGAGCCAGGACTTAGGGCTTGGAGCAGCTCAGGTCCCACGGGTCCTCATACACAGTAGGGAGCCAGCCTTACTGCCCGTGGCTGCTGCTGCTCCTGGGGATGGGGATGGGGTGGGGGTGGAAACTCCAAGGGGCACCAGCTCTGGCTACGTGTCCTTCTATCTCGGAGGCCCAACGACCGGCCTGAGACTGTTTTTCCTTCTCACCCATTAGTGGGAACCATTTTGCCAGATATTGCTGAGAAAGGAGGTCAGCAGAAGAAGGGAAGAATCTGCTTATGGCTCTGCTCACCTATCAGTACATTCCCACATGCATGATAAACCGTTTCTTCTTCCCTGGAGAAGGAAGGTGCAGGAGAGATACGGGTCCTGACACCACAGAGCTGCTTCTTGTTTTAAGGGAGTACATCTCCTTGAGGGCCGCCCTGGCTCCAAAGCTAAACAAGGGCTTTAATGACCCCCTTGGGACTCAAACACTCAGGATGGTAACCGCACAGTTCCCGAAGAGCTATCATTTCAGCGGTCACACAGAGTTAAGCTATCTCCCTTGCACTATTTTTATATCTGCCCGGTACAATTTCTTGCCCACTCCTTACTCAACAGGCCAGCCAGGATTTTCTTGTCTGGGAGCTGCATCCTCTCTCTCAAACACCCTGGATTTAAATTAAGCCACATTCTCTCCACCTCCAATTTTTTCAGAACCAGCTCTTCCGTGACACTGATGAGAACCAGTTGAGAGTTGGGTTGGTCAACTCTAAAGTGCATGTGCATCTCTCCCCATCGCTCATCTTCACCCCCTCCCACAGAGCGGAATGAACAAGGAACTGATAACTTTCAGACACCATAAGATCCAAGGGCAAACACGCCCACATGTATACAGTGGAAGTCAATTAAGTTGTTCTCAGTGTTTCCTTCTTTCTCAAATAAGTAGGATTAGAGAAGTCCCACACATTTGTGTGAACAGATTTTATCTACTAATGAGCTGGGACTAAGAAGTATATAGGGAAAGTTCCAGAAGGCAAGAAACCTGAGTCCTGCTCTCACAAGTAAATGTGGAGGGGCAATCTTGGACAAGTCTCAGCTGCTTCCTGCTCCTCCTCTTCAGCCTCTTACCTCACTTCCTGAGAGCAAAGAGCAACATCTTCCCTGCCTGAGAGAAGGGGGCCGGACCAGGTGAGCTCTTGAGCTGCCTTGCAGCTCTGCAGTCTGTTAGTTGGCTTGGGAATAGCAGGACTAATGGCATCATTACAGAAGCTCTAAAGCACTGATTCGCAGCTGGGGGCAGCAGGGGGTGGATATTTTGGTTGCCCTAACAGGGAGGAGGGGCATGTGGATGGACAGGGTGCTACTGATGCCTAGTGGGTGAGGATACGGCTACCCAGGGGATAATGCACAGACAGCCCCTCAACAAAGTCTCACTGTGCCCCAAATGTCCACAGTCCTGAGGTTGAGATGCCTAAATTAATCAAACTAGGATTGGGGGGAAAGATGGTGAAGTGAATGCAGGCATCCCAACATCCTTCTACCCTGAAGTGAGCTGCACATATTATGAAGGTAAACACCTGGAGGTAGAGGGAGGGGCAAAATCGTGTGCTTCAAAGAAGAGAAGGGCATCATTTATATACATAAAAGTCAAGACGTTTCCACGAAAGGGTGGATGGTCCAGACTGAGCAAACACACTGTCTCCTGAATCCCAATTTTCCTTCCCTAGAAAGTGATGGGACTCACTTCATGTAAGCAAAGGAAAACCTGTCAGAATACTCTGTAGCCCCTCATGTGGAGGGTTGAAGGCTGGAGGCAGGGCAGGCTAAGGCACAATCAGGAAGGCCCACCTCCACTCAGTGTCCATTCTGCCCCAGCTCACGGGCCGCATTCCAGTTAGCTAAGCCATGAGGCCCAAGAGCAAACACGGACACATCAAACCAAAAGCCTGCAAGTGGGAACAGGAGAGAGTTCGCTGCCTGAGGATCCTTTTGATCCAGCGGGACTCGGTCTCTCCGTCCTCCTTGCATCAGGACCTTCTTCAACCTACTGGTAAGCTGCTCCAGAACAGAGGTGACACCTATGGGTGCCAACTCATGCCCATAGGTGAATTCTGGTTGCAGAAACCTGGCAACAGGTGCAGCAACTTCCACGGCACAGAAAGTAAAATTCACAGAGATGAATCTTCCTCACTGTGATGCTTCAGGATGCCAGGTCCCTCTGGCATCTCCCCAGCCCATTAGACCACTACAAGCATCATCTAAAAGCACCAGCCCCTGAGCTGAACACATGGGAGGATGAATCTAACTGCATCCAGGAGGATGTGACAGGACCCAAGCAAACAAAGCCCTCCTTCTTAGAGTAACTACTATGCTGGAATAATCCTCTTCTCATTCAAGGATGAGAAAACAAAAAACAGCCCCCAAAAACACAGGGACCATGAAAGTATTCTGAAGCATGAAAGAAAGAGGCAGACACAGCACAAAAGGGGTAAAAGAAAGCAATGTGGTGGTAAATCTTTAAATAGAAAGATTTACTATAGAAAAAAAATTTAGACAGCAGTTACTTTCCTTTTTAATAAAATTAACACAAAGTTAATCTTAAGAAATAAAACATGAAAGGATTAGACATAAAATTAAGTTAAAAAGAAGCCCCAGAGTTAAGAAAAAAAGGTAATAAAAATGCTACAGCGGAATTTAAATCAATTTTTAAAAGAGCAGCATTGAAAATGCAGAAAATTAAATCACACGTAGAAGATAAACACAAGAATTTCACCCAGTCGCAAAGCCTAATGACAAACAGACGAAAAATACTGAAAGGGGAAAGAATTTGTATAGATGACAAAAGCCCCCCAATACACGGGTGATTGGTGCTCTTCCAGAAGAGACCAGAAATAAGGAAACTAGAAGCAATATTATTAAAAGAATGTCAAGAAGAACATCTCCAGGAATTGAATAAGGATTACCTCGACCAGAAAAGTATGGTGGTAACTGACATCTGAGGCCAGGTCACAAAAATGCCATGTGTTTACTGCCTCGCTCTTGGAACCCAGCCCCCACGCTGCGAGAAAGGCAAGCAGCCACATGGGGAGGCCACGTGCAGGTGCTCCAGCCGAGCGCTCCAGCGTAACATCCCAGCCACAGGCAGCGTCAGATGCCAGACACGTGAGCGAGCCTCCAGAGAGTTCCAGCCCCCAGCCAGCAGGTCACCTCCAGCTTTCAAACGCCCCTGAATGACACTGTGTGCGGCAGGATGCTCTGTCCCTGCCAAGCCCCGGCCAAGCTGCAAGTTCATGAACAAACTCAGTGATGAGTGTTCCCTTAAGCTGCTCTGTTTAGAGGGTTTATTACACAAAAATAGATCACTTAAACCAACCAATAGCTTTCCAGTCGAAAGGAGTTAAAACAGGTATCAAGCACCGTGGCTCCTGCACAGTGACTTGCTGTGCTGCCTCAGAACAGAGATGTGAGCGGTGCGGGGGGAGCAGGGGGCTCATCTGGGGATTCAGATTCAGGTCCTTCCCCTCCAGGCCCCCCACCCCACTCCTATCCTGGAAGAGGCTGCCACCGAGCTGCTCTGGGTCTTGGGTATGCCAGATCTCCAGAGCGTCTCTCCCAAACGCCTGCGCGGTTATCTAAGAGACGCCCCAGCGATACCCTAGGGGGTTAAAAGATCTTTTGGACAAGTTCTCGACACACATACACACACAACACAGCCAAGTTCTTTATGTGACTAACAAACACATCCCTCAATATTTAGAGCTCAACTTGGACAGTTCTTCTCCTATGGATCCAGGAGCCACTTAGATGGGACACACAAGGGGGGTTGTCCTATAATATTTTAAAACAGCTTTGAACTGTGGCAAACTGCAACTCCCCAGGATGCTGGGGGAAGACAAGGGCAATGCCTAGCACCTGGGATCCGAATTCTCTTGGCAACCAATGCCCCGCTCCTTGTGGTCCCCAAAGGCGTCCTTCACGGTTTCCTGTGGACAGTAACTCCTCACCTGCCGTGGGCCACTCCGCCAACAGGGCCTGGGGCAGCTCCCAGGAGCTGGTGAGAAACCCCTGCAGGCAGCTGCACCTCCAGTCCCACCTGGGCGGACTGGTCCCTCACATACTCCCTCGGAGAGAGCAAGAGCGGCTGTGTGACGCACGTGACACGGCCATGTGACTTAGAGGGTGGGGGCGGGGCAAAGGAAAGCACTGAACATTTTAAAAACAAAAACAAGGGGTTTAATATGCAGTGGCCAAGTATACTAAGTTTATTCCTGCCCACCAAGTGGCCGCACGCAGCCCACTGAACGCAGAAGTGTCCCGTTTACGGCCGACAATGAACTTCAGTGGAACTTAAAACTGAGCTAGAA
Organism: Hippopotamus amphibius kiboko; assembly: GCF_030028045.1. Taxonomy (NCBI): domain Eukaryota; kingdom Metazoa; phylum Chordata; class Mammalia; order Artiodactyla; family Hippopotamidae; genus Hippopotamus; species Hippopotamus amphibius. The sequence continues at coordinate 231,531,916 of NC_080186.1, forward strand.
GAGAAATGAAATTTGCCTGTGTGGCTTGGCACACAAAGCAGGGGCAGTGGAGGAGACCCTCACCAGCCTTCCTGGGTCACGTCTGCACCCAGCCCTGCTCCCCTCTAGGCAAACTCCAGGGCCAGCCTGCTCCCGTCGCCGTTGCTCTCCGTGCTCCCCTCAGCCTGCTGACCGGGACAGTCTCCGCCACTGACGGTGAGGACAAGTACAGAGGCCTGTTTCAATTTAAGGGTTTTATAGCAAATTCTAGGAGGAAACTGACAGAAGGTCTCAACAATAATCAACAAAGGGGAGTAACGGATGTCTAGAAATCTTTCCGAGTTTTAACATCTCAGGAGGAGGAAGCAACCTAAATGTCCATCGACAGATGAGTGGATAAAGAAGATGTGGCACATGTATACAATGGAATATTACTCAGCCATAAGAAGGAATGAAACTGAGTTATTTGTAGTGAGGTGGATGGACCGGGAGTCTGTCATACAGAGTGAAGTAAGTCAGAAAGAGAAAAACAAATACCGTATGCTAATGCATATATGTGGAATCTAAAAAAATGGTACTGATGAACTCAGTGGCAGAGGAAGAATAAAGATGCAGATGTAAAGAACAGACTTGAGGACACGGGGAGGTGGGTAAGGAGAAGCTGGGACGAAGTGAAAAGTAGTACTGATGTTTATACACTACCAAACGTAAAATAGATAGCTAGTGGGAAGCAGCTGCATAACACAGGGAGATCAACTCGATGATGGGTGATGACCTAGAGGGGTGGGATAGGGAAGATGGGAAGGAGGCTCAAGAGGGAGGGGATATGGGGATATATGTATAAATACAGCTGATTTGCTTTGTTGTATAGCGGAAACTGGCACAACAGTGTGAAGCTATTATACTCCAATAAAGGTCAAAAGAAAAAAATTATTACACAGATGTAATTTCATATAATAGCTACACAGTATGTTATTTAGCTAACAATTATTAAAATTTATATTAGCATCTCTAAAAAAGAAAACTCAGGAGGAGGTGGACCTCGGGCAGGGCTGCGTGGGAGGGGTTGGCCAAGTCCTCCCCGAGGGCTCACAGAGGACCGAGCGCTGAGCAGGGGTTCATCCTCTAACTGCCTTCTCTGCTCTGCTCTGACACTTCCTCTGAAGCTTCATCATGGTCTTCACTGTCAGATGACAAACATATATATATATATATATATATATATATATATCAAGTTATATATTTAGACAATGTTCCCACAAGAAACCACTGTTGCCTTAATCCTTCCCCCTTCACAGGTCAGGTTGGCATAATTTGAAACCCCAAGGACTTAACATCTGCACGAGCCATAAGTCTCCAGGCTGGAGAATTTTCCTGCTCTTTCTAATTCCCGCTCTTTTTTCCCTCTGTTTCCTCTAGTCAAGAACATCTTTTTCTTCCCCAAGATGTCAACATAATTTTTTGAGCCTCTACTCTCTACTTAGCTTTTAGTCTCCCATGCCTTGGTACTCTCCACTCAGAGTCCTACCGGCCCCTCCTCCCGTGTCCTCCGTAACAGACTTCACACCACCAGGGATGCCTGGGCCCCCTGGGCCTTCAGTGGTGCCATCACACGGAGCCTGCGCCTGTACCCACGTGCTCTCAGCAAGGTCTCGGGATTAACTAAGGACTGAAATAACTAAGAACACCCACAGCCCGGAACATCGATAGAAATGTGGTAAATCATTCAAACATCAGCTGTGGTCCTAACAGAAGCTTTACGTCCAATGAGTGAATCTGTCTGCCTGCTGTAGGAAAAAAGGAATGATTATAGCTAACACTTAATAGTTCTTTCTATACGCCAGGTAATGTTCTAAGCATGTTCACATACATTAACTCATTTCAATCCTGATACTTACTCTGGGAGTTACTGTTATCCCCATTTTACAGTAAAGAATTTGGGACACAGAGAGGTCAAGCAACTTGCATATAAATCTCCCAGCTATAAATGGCAGAACCGGGATTTAAATGCGGGCAATCTGGCTCCTGAGTTTGAACTCCTAGCCATGCTGCCACACTGCCAATAAGATCCGGAAGAGAAGGATCTGGGGAAAACCCAAGATCACCCTTCACAGTGGAAAGTACAGTAAATAGAGTCAGAAATCAGTAGTGACACAGAATAGCCATGTGATGTGAGACAAAACACTTAACTCCCTCCACTTAAGTTTCTTTAGCTGTAAAACAGGAAGAACTATACTAACTCTCAGGGTAAATGTGAGGATTAAACAAGAGCATATGGGTATAAAGGAAAAGTGTTTTAGGAATTGCATTCCATTGCTTAATAAGAGAGGCCAAAAATAACAGATACTTCAACAAGATAAAAATTTCTTTAGCTCACGAATTAAAAAAAGAAAAAAAGGTGGAAGTAGGCTGGCACTACAGCTCAACACTATCATCAGGGATCCAGATACCTATCTTTTTCTACAATCCTTTGCACCACCCTCAAGGTTGCCTCATGACCCAAGATGGCCACTGCAACTCCAGCCATCATGTCTACCTTCCAGGGGAAGTGGGGATGTAAAGATTTTTAAAAGTCTGCATTAGTTGATTGTCTCCCTTTTAAGGCACTTTCCCAGAATTCCCACCCAACAACTTCTTACACTTGATTCATTGGAACTTAGTCACATGACCATATCTAGCAGCAAAAGAAGCGGGGAAATATGGCCTCATTACTGAGCACACTGCCATCTGAATGAAATCAGGGTTCTAGTACTAAACAAAAAGAGGATATGAAAATTGATTGGGCAACAAGCAGTCTCTGGCCATACACGGGCTCTAAATTTTATTGAGTATCAACTCCCTGCATAACTTTCACAAAATTTTTTTTCATTTACTCCTCATAATAACCCAGAAAGATTTGAAAGTTATCACTACATTTACAGATAAGTAAATGGGATCAGAGAGAATAAGCAACCCAGCCCCTCATACGGGGAAACATTTAAACCAGATCTAACTTCAAAACTTGAACTCCATCCACAACCACTCAGCCTTCAAAGTTTCCTCCAAGGAAAAATATTTTGCCAAAGTTCAAACACTATGCATATCTTCAAGACTTTTGTTGTATTAATACTTAAAATTATCTCTCAATTTCTTCCCTGGAGAATGTGAAAGAGTAACTTCAATTACTTTGTAAGAACTGTAGAAATAGAGCTGTATACCACTTCAGCCAGTAATGTTCATGAACACAGACACACACACGTGTCCCAGTTACTGATGTATCCATACTTTAAGAGCATTTCCTGGCCTCTCTCTCCACAGGCGGAAAAGGTCATTTGTGCCAAAAGCAAACTATCAATGTGATTAATACCTAGGCCTCAAGTTCCAGCCCCCTTTCCCACAGCCACAGATTGTTTATATCAGAAAGAAAAGATGATCTTTATGTTTTCTATCCTTTTTATCTGTTCTAAAAGGGGGTATGGCAGAGAACACAGAAGCACCACATCACAGCCTGTGACTACATGTGCATGCTGGGTCCGCTCCAGGAGTCAGAGTGTTGGAAGAGTGAGGAGGTGCAATGCAAGGGAGGAAGGAGGGAGGAAACAGGCTCTTCAACACTTTGTGCTGAGTCTCCGTAGAAGCTTCCATGCATTTCGCTTCCCAGCCTAAATGGAAGACAATCCCAATTTGCATAAACTCTTGCTGTTACAGTCTCTTCCCGCCAAGTGTCCCTCGGACACACAGACTCACTCCTGAAGGTGGGCCCCCTGTGCTTTGCAGGCATCCAGCACGTCAAGACAAAAGCGTTTTCAAGTGTCCTAGAATCCTACTCCCCCACCCCCACAGCCCCCTGTCCTTCGAAGAACTCAGTCTTTTCTTCCACTTCAGAGATACCACGTATGATCTATTAGGATTCTTTCCCGAGAGCTGATTTTGAGAAGAGAGAGTGGAGACAACACAAAGGTGGACAAAGACAGCCTGGTGCTTAAAGGTGAACTTCTTCACCTTTCCAGTTTTGCTTTTGGAGTAATCTGAAATTTTTTCGTACACTTAACACAGCTTTTCTGAAGGAAAAAGAGTTTTGATGACTGAATAAAGAGGTAAAAGAAAAGGCTGGGAAGGGGGTGGCATTTTCAAAGTACAGAAAGCATGAGGAAGCGGGGGTGAAGGAGACAAAAAGACTTGAGAGAAGAGGCATCTGAGGGGGGGCACAGGGGAGCAGAGCAGGGGAAATCTGGGAAGAGAGAGAGAGAACTGAAAGGAAGACTAGGACTCTCTATCTTTCTACTGCACGGCATCCCCTGGAACTGGCACTGAACCAAAACAGAGAGGAGATTGTCAAAGGCTGAAATTGTACTGAGGGTTACATGGACTCCTAGCAGTGATGCTGGAGGGCAAAGTTTAACACAAGGAAATACAGGATGGGGGGTATTTCAGGCCAATAATACAGGGAAAGAAGACTGGCTGGAATTTTTCCACCTACATTGAAGGGGTTTATGTGCTCTCTACACCAGGTGGGAGCCATCCCTAACAGACGACATGAAGTCGGAGTGAAAGCGCCTCCAAAAAGTGCTTCCCGGATTTCTGACACATTTCAGTGCTTCTCCTAGACCCGAGCAAGCGGAGTCCTGCCTCTGACACCCACAGTGGCTATAACCATTTCCATGAGATAAGGAGTCTACGTGGCCAAGGGGACCTCACACCCCTTCTAGACCACTCTCTGGGTGCTGAGGATCCTGGAATTTCTTGCCCAAACATCTCCAGGCCTGATTGTTGGGGCTGTGAGGCCCTCCTCCCAGGTCTGTTCTACTGAGAATGGGCTGCATAGCTGGTGGATGTCACATAAGCCCCAGGGGCAGCTAATTGAAGGGGAGAGTGGACAGAACTCGGATGTGGGCATGCCGGGCCCCTCCTAGCGCTGGTTGGAGTTGATGCTTGGAAGGGAAAAGGATGGGTGATGTCTGGGAACCAGACTTGGAAGATTTTGAAAAGTCAAAATTTACACCACTTCATTACTAAGGTATGTTTGTCAAGATAGAAAGACAGAACATATTTTATTTAACATCTTGTAGCTTGACTTACAACTTTCACGACTTAGACGTAGGATATACAGGCTTCTATTTGTACTCTCGTCCTGAGCCCTGCAAATTTGAGGGTGGGCCCACTGGATTTCACTTAAATCCCCTCACTCAAGTAGGAGGAAAACACTAGAACCAAGGACAGGACATGATGTGGGGAAGGCAGGCAGCAGGGTGCGGGTGGGTGTCTGTCCTGGCTGTCATCAACAACCTTTGTGCCCTGCGGCCAGAAATGTCCAATCTCTTGTACTCGGAGTCCTCTTAAGGCTATTAAGCTAGAAGTTCCGTTAAGTTTCACCACTCAGCAGCCAAAGAAACCTAGGGCTTGATTCACCTATGGGGAGACAAAGCAGGCAAGGGTTTTTCTAATCTTAAGCTACCACGAGGATTACTGCAGAAAGAGTTCCAATATCCTGCTTCTGCATTGTTCACTTTCCATCGAGAGAACTATTTTTAACAGAACCCCAAATACAAGAAGAAAACTCTCCACAGACCTATAGCTGTGGAAATTCTTGCACTCGAGGACCCACATGGTCACATTTTTCTGTGATTAGTACAAGGTTTTTCAGATAAGTGTTTGTTTGCATTGTCGAAACAGTTCCAAAATCAATAAGAAATGTTATACCTTATCGCTCCCCAGAAGGGAAAAACAATAAAGAATTTTGCAAACCGTGTCTCGGAGGCTGAGCAGTGCATACATTCAAGTCTAATATGGAACAACCACAGCCCGGAGACAGCACATCAGACCTCACTGTGGAAGCCAGTTCTTCCAACCAGGGAATCAGCCCAGAGAAACCACAACACAGGAAGAGAAGACTAACAGATGATTTCGTTTTCCTTACCACCTGCATTCAACCCAAATAGGGGAGGGCATCAGGAAGCTAAGACCCTGATAAAATTTATGGGAGTCTATGGCTTCCTTGGGAGAGCAAACTGGTTTCTGTCTGAGTTATAACTCTTTCATTTTTTAAATTGGATGAAGAAGTGCATAGAACAATATATGATAGGGAAGTGGCAGCTCAAAGCATAGAGATAAATCATATGAAATGAAAATAAAAAAGAACTTGTCGGGGGCAACAACATGTAGGGTGGTAGAGCAGTTTGTAGAAACCAAAGGAAGACAGATTACTCATTGCAATAGAGGCAGTTTGAACCATGACAATGGCATTGGGAACAGAAGAGTGAGATGTGGGTTTGAGAGATGTTAGGAAAAAAGAGTTTTGATGCTGCATTTGGAGGAAGAAAAAGGAGTGGCCCAAAATAATGCAAAACATTGACTTTGGGTGAATTGAGGAATGACACCACCAACAGAAATGAAGACATCTGGGAGGGATGAGGAAGAGTCAACGTTTAGACGTAAGTTTACGGTGGTGTCTGGATGCACAGGGAAAGCAGTGCCATAGGCATCTGGAGACTAGAGGTGGAAGCCAAGGAAAGAACACATAGTTTGACCTCTGGATATGGGAGTCATTCAAAACTGGGGTCAGAGATGAAACCACAAAAGCAACTGTATGCTAAGAGGGAAAAGTGAATATAGCTTAGAGGAGTATGGGTTAAACCCACTGTTGTGGAATGGAAGAAGAAAATGGTGCTGGAGGGGGGAGAGGAAGAAAGAAAGAAGGAAAAGAGGAAGGGAGGGAGGGAGGGAGAGAAGAAGGGAAGGGGAGGGGAGGGGAGGGGAGGGGAGAGGAGGAGAGGGAGAAGAGAAGGAGGGGAGGGCAGGGGAGGGGAGAAAATGGTGTCTAGAGAGCTAGAAAGAGAACCAAAGCAGGAGATGAGAGAGAGAGAGAGAGAGTTTCAAGAAGAGGAGAAAAGGGAAGGAGAGTTTCAAGAAAAGGGAGAGAGAAACCTGAGAAAACATATAAAGATCTTCACATTGGAGGTGACCTTCGGAGAGAATAAGTTAGAGGGAAGGTCAAGCTAATGCCAGGTCGACAGGTTGAAGGTAAGAGCAGAGCAATCAGACTTTGCAGATGTGCAGTACTCTTTTGAGAAGTTCGACACAGGAGGGAGGACAGCCAAGAGGCCAGCAGCAGGGGTACGTGAGCGTGATTCTAAGGAGAAGGGGCCACCAGTCAAGTCCCCAGCACGCCTGAGATGGCAGATGACTGAGGCTCATTCTTGTTCCAGGAATGTCAGAAATGAACAGGTTACCCCACAGCCTCTGGGCACATGCCAAATAACCTCCATGGTTGTCCAATCCTGCTTCCCTGCTATCAGAGCTGATTAGACTTGAGTGTCTGGAATGTGCCTGGATTTTCTCAGAGAAATGACTAACAGAAACACAAGACACTGAGATAAGCAACACAGGCATATGAAACAAAAGTTGGGCAAAGCATTTCCAAAGGTAAAGGTTGATCTTTATGGGAAATGACTCAAATGTCCCCCTGAATCTATTGAAATGGGGCTTTCACAGACTTGAGTACAATAGGCTATCAACATGAACTTGAGGCACAGGAAACCTAATTACAACCACAGCACAGCCATTCCATTTAGGTGACCCAAGACAGGCTCCTCCGCCTCTGAGCTTCCATTTTCTTATCTGAGAAAAAGAATAGTATCTCCCTGACCTATTATACAGGGTATTGGGAAATGAAAATGTTTTATAAACTACAGAGGTCTCTACAAGCATTTATTTTGTAATTCTTTTATTGTGTCATTAGGACCAATAAAACTGTGTTCTTAACAACCTCAGAAATTTGAAGCATTAGTGTTAAACTTTGTGTATCATGGTAAAGTTGCATCAAAGCCACACTGAAGGCTACTGTCTGAAATCTCCAGGAGGAATTATTTCCATAGAGGTAAGTTGGTAGTCTGCTTTTCTCTCTGCTCTTTAGACTGATAACAGTTTTAGATGAAACATATGTATAAGCACTTCTCTCCAAGTCTTACTGTCAGAGATATCAGTACAGGAGAAAGTAAAGTAAAACAAATCAGGATTCTTCTCACTGATCAGGGGACATTAAAAATTGTGAACTTTTTTTCAAACTGTTTGACAAAAGGATTTTTCATTTCATATTTTATATGGGTAGAGAATTGACTAGGAAGGGACTGATTCAATCAAGCTATTGTATTTTATGAGTTCATTTGAATTTCCTGACAGAATTATAGCTCCTTAATTCAGTTTTTTCCATTTAAATTTTGGTGTTTTCATTAAAGAGATCATACACCATGACCAAGTGGGGTTTATCCCTGGAATGCAAGGGTTCTTCAATGTATGCAAATCAATGTGATGCATCATATTAACAAACTGAAAGATAAAAACCATATGATAATCTCAATAGATGCAGAAAAAGCTTTTGACAAAATTCAACATCCATTTATGATAAAAACTCTCCAGAAAATGGGCTAGAAGGAAATTACCTCAACATAATAAAAGCCATATATGACAAACTAACAGCCAGCATCATTCTAAATGGTGAAAAATTGAAAGCATTCCCTCTAAGAATAGGAACAAGACAAGGAACAAGACACTAATATTATTAAACATAGTTTTGGAAGTGTTAGCCACAGCAATCAGAGGAGGAAACAAAATAAAAGGAATCCAAATTGGAAAAGAAGTAAAATTGTCACTCTTTGCAGATGACATGATATTTTACATAGAAAAGCCTAAAGATGCTACCAGAAAACTACTAGTGCTAATCGATGAATTTAGTAAAGTATCAGGATACAAAATTAACGCATAGAAATCTCTTGCATTCCTATACACTAACAACGAAAGAGCAGAAAGAGAAATTAAGTAAACACTCCCACTTACCATTGCAACAAAAAGAATAAAATACCTAGGAAAAATCTTGCCTAAGCAGGTAAAAGACCTGTATGCAGAAAACTATAAGACAGGAAAGAAATCAAAGATGATACAAACAGATTGAGGGACATACCATGTTCTTGGATTGGAAGAATCAACATTGTGAAAATGACTGTACTACCCAAAGCAATTTACAGGTTCAACGCAATCCCTATCAAATTACCAATGGCATTTTTCACAGACCTAGAACAAGAAATTTTACAATTTGTATGGAAATGCAAAAGACCCCGAATAGCCAAAGACCTACATGTAAGGCCAGACACTATAAAACTCCTAGAGGAAAACAAAGGCAGAACGCTCTATGACATACATCAAAGCAAGATCCTTTTTGACCCACCTCCTAGAAGCATGGAAATAAAAATCAAGAATAAACAAATGGGACCTAATGAAACTTAAAAGCTTTTGCACAGTGAAAGAAACCATACACAAGACAAGAAGACAACCCTCAGAATGGGAGAAAATACTTGCCAATGAAGCAACAGACAAAGGATTAATCTCCAGAATATACAGGCAGCTCACGTAGCTTAATATCAAAAAAGCAAATAACCCAATCCACAATTGGGCGGAAGATCTAAATAGACATTTCTCCAAAGAAGACATGCAGATGGCTAACAAACACATGAAAAGATGCTCAACAACGCTAATCATTAGAGAAATGCAAGTCAAAGCCACAAGGAGGTATCACCTCACACCAGTCAGAAGGGCCATCATCCAAAAATCTAGAAACAATATATGCTGGAGAGGGTGTGGAGAAAAGGGAACTCTCCTGCACTGTTGGTGGGAACGTAAATTGGTACAGCCACTATGGAAAACAGTATGGAGGTTCCTTAAAAAACTAAAAAGATACTGCCATATGACCCAGCAATCCCACTACTGGGCATATACCCTGAGAAAACCATAATCCCAAAAGAAACATGTACCACAATGTTCATTGTAGCTCTATTTCCAATAGCCAGTACGTGGAAGCAACCAAAATGCCCATCATCAGATGAATGGATAAAGAAGATATGGCACATTTATACAGTGGAATATTACTCAGCGATAAAAAATGAAATTGAGTTATTTTCGTGAGATGGATGGACCAGAAGATGTGGCACACATATACAATGGAATATTACTCAGCCATAAAAAGGAATGAAATTGAGTTATTTTAGTGAGATGGATGGACCTAGAATATGTATATAGAGCAATGTAAGCCAGAAAGAGAAAAGCAAATACTGTATGCTAACTCATATACACGGAATCTAAAAAAATAATACTGATAAATCCAGTGACAGGCCAAGAAAAAAGTTGCAGATGTAGAGAACAGACTTGAGGACACAGGGTAGGGGGCAAAGGGGAAGCTGGGACAAAGTGAGAGAATAGCATTGACATATCACTACCAAATGTAAAATAGATAGCTAGTGGGAAGCTGCTGCATAACACAGGTAGATCAACTCAAAAATCGGTGATGACTTAGAGGGCTAGGATAGGGAAGATGGGAGGGAGTCAAGGGAGGGAGTAGATATGGGGATATATGTATAAATACAGCTGATTCACTTTGTTATACAGTAAAAACTGGCACAACAGTGTAAAGCAATTATATTCCAATAAAGAGCTTAAATAATTAATTAATTAATTAATTAATTTTGGTGTTTTAAAATACATTTCCATAGAAGATATCTGGTGCCTTTATGGAGGCACTTTGTGGCAAAAATTTAAAAAAAAGATTATTTTTTCTAAGTTCAAAGAATCGGCAATTTTTGTTTCTACCAAAAAAAAAGGGGGGGAGAGAGAAAGAAAGAGGGAGAAATTAGGCAAGGTTCAGGTGTGACTAAATACCTAGATGTAAAGACTGAAATAACTGATTCAAAAAATTTAGATAGGAGAATAGTTAAAATTTAAAAAGAAATAATTTTCTTCAAATATAAGAAGGGCTTTATTTTAAATGGGATACCAGTGATATTCAGGTTCCAATAAGAACCAAATATATAGCCCAGCACTTTGCCAGTGTCAAGAACATAGTAGGTTTTCAATGAATATCTGCCAAATGAGAACATTTTTCAAATAGACCTAAATTACACCATAAAGAGCTGAAGTTATATATGAAGAATAATTCTGAGTGGAATGACATAGCTACCACATGGTAGAATAGATTATCCAGATATATTATGGTGTCCAAGCATCTCACTGGAAAGTCAAATATGAAGATAGATTCTTAACTCTTTCTCATGGTTTGCTTACTATTCTGCCAAAAGACAAAATATTTCTAGACAAACTACCAAGTCTACTCCTTACTGGGATTCCATAAAATATCCAAAATTGAAGGTGAAATAGATTAAGAAAAGGAAAGAAATTAGGCCAGAAAGATTTTTTTCCCATAAATAACGCTTTGGTGTATAAAGCTACCTCTTTCACTGCGTTAGAATGCTCTGGACAAATAGCAGATACTTCAAAACTCAACATTTAAGAACATGACCATGCTTAGGATGAGGCCCCATTTGCTTCACTGGGCAGAGAAAGGACCATAAGTCACCTGTATTTGACCTTCCTCTGTATGATGTCCCTCAGCTAGCTCTCAGATGCATTTATTGAGTGTCTACTATGCATTATTTTCATCCTCAAAATAACCTGCAGAATTCAGAAATATAGATAATTTACTCCAAAACATCTAGATATTAATTGGCAGAATCTGGATTTGTATCCAAATATGCCTGATTCAAGGTTTATATTTTAAGCACATCTTTGTTGCTGTGGCTATTTCTATAGGACAAGAAAATCAGAGGATAGTCTACGCTCACCACCGGCAGCTGCTTCCGTGTGATTCCCTGGGTCCAGGGGTCATGGAGCCAGCCCCTCTGTGAGCTGCGCTGTCATTTCAGGGACCCACATGGCAAAGGCACATCCATACACTGTGCACATAAAGAACTATGAGACCTCCTCCCTCCAGCAAAGTGTGGTTCCCAACGATAACAGAGGCCAAAGAAGAGCCCATCGCCTCTAACCTGGTCATTTTCCTCCCCAGAGAGTTTGTCTACTTCTGGCCTCAAGGAGAGCCAGCGTTTCCATGTAGCCCATTAATAGAACGACCCTGTAACTGTGTTTGCTGAGTCAGCTTGTATTTACTACCTAATATTCCAACTTTGTCCATATGCCCAGCGGCCTTGGCAATAGGAGCTTTTTACAAGTCTAATAAATAATTATATGCAATATTAACTGCAGTCCATTCCTATTACATCAGGTCCCATTAAAATAAAGAGAAAAAAAAATGCTGATTCTTTTCCCAGAGCACTGCATCATGTGCTATAAAGTATTTCCTTATTAGGCAAAATAGGCAAATGGATTTAGGCTTTTTTTAAGTCCCTCTCCCCTAATTCAAATAAAGCCTTTCTATTGTAAAAACTCTTTGAAGATCTTGTTACTGCTTGTTGGTGATGAGAACTTCTCCTGTTATAGATCTGAGCCGAGGCTAATTATGCTGAAATACCAAAGGAAAATCCTTAGGAGCTGAAAGAACAAACTCCTGCCTTGTTTAAGCTATTGTTTTGATTTCACTACTTTAAGGGAACCTAACTTTACCTGAGAACTAAGCCCTAAGTGATAAGTAGTTTGACTCCTTCTCTAAAACATGAAGGACATAAGTGATTGGAGAGAGAAATGAGCTGATGAGAGCACGCAGGCTTCCTTACAAACACGTAGCCAAGGTGGAAAAACCAGGTGCCTTCTGTGGGGCTTAACACAATCATTTAACCAACTAATTTGCATTGAAACTCATTTTGCTATCTTAGTCCTCTTGGACAGAGAAGCAACTATATTCACATCCTCCCTTCAAACTAAATTATCCAACCTCTTAAGTGTTAACTTTCACTAAATAGCAATCCAGTGGAAAGGGAGGTCATGGAGTTGAAAGTTACATCCTCTGATGTGGTGTTTTGAAAGCTGTGCTACTTCTCAAATACCAAAAGCCTACTTCTGATACCAAATCATGCATTAAAGACCACATCTGAGACCCAAGACACAGACAACAATGGTCCTTCCACACTTTGGGGCAGCCCCGTGAAGGGCTCCTATTGTCTTCCATCCTGAGTCTGGGCTGGGGGTTTGCCAGCCAAATCCCAGCAGGCGCTGATGGAAACCACATAAGCAAGAACACTTCACAGGCCCAAACTGGAGAATACACCCCCAAAAAGCGAAACTCTAAAGCACAGCCCATCTGGGAGCAAGCTGTGGCAGCCTCTGTACCAGAGAGCTGCGAGAAATTTGGCAAAGAGCTGAGAACGCCATACGGGAAGCACGCAGGGAGCAGGCGCCTCCCGCACCGACCCTCTAAATCGTGGGGTGTGGCAGCCATTCAACCAGCCACAGACTCCACCCACAAAACCAAAGCTTCCGAAGGTGCCTGCCTGGCCAGAGCCATAGCCCATGGCTCTACGCAGGGTTCCTCACGGCCCCATGGGGAGTCGAGAGCTTGGAGAGGATGAGGGACTTGCCTGCAGTCACATAGGTTGTTTGGTGCTAATGCTTTTGGGGAATGGCCTGAGCTCACTCCTCAGCCTCTGCACCCCACACACCTCAAACAAGAAAAAGGTGATCGGGGTACCCATTCCTTTACACGGAACAAAGGATTCCCTTCGCGTGGCAGGTCTCTCTCCATCCCGCCCCTCTCGTCTGGGAGTTTAGCCATCACCTCTCTCAGGAAGCCACTCTCATTCCTCAGCGTGTGCTAAATGCTGTCAAAATACTTTACGCCTGCCACTATCCTAACTTTTGTCATGTTATATTAAGATAATATGGTTGCTCACCTATTTTCCCCATTAAAATTTAAATTATATAAGGGCAGACTCACTTGTCTCTGACGCTAACAATCTGATCTAAGTGTTTTATTTAATCCTTACAATCACTTTATTGTGCCAATTCTACAAACAAGGAGACTGAAGCATAGAGAGGTTACAGAACTTGACAAAATTACACAGGTAAACTATATAAGGGGCAAAGATGGGATTTAAACCCAGGAAGTGTTGAACTCCCAACAGCACTTAGTCACTCTGCTATACTGTTTCACTGACATCAGATTCAGAGTTTCATCCTCATTTGTCAATGGATAGAAAAGAGTTGCTTTGTCGTGTCATTTCCAGACCCAGAAGGCAAGGCTGCTGGTCGAAACGCTGTATATGCCCCACCCATCCCTATGGGTGTTTGCACTCAAGGGACATCCAGATGCTAGTATCTGTATCTCTCACCTCAGGGATCTTTTCCCCAGAAACCTTCCCTGCCCACATGCAGCAGACCAGAGGCCCAGGGAATTAACACCTTCAACCAGTGAGGAGAGGAAGTTGCTATATAAACGCCCCAGCTCCCTGGCCCCCAGATGGGATCATTCGGAGGCGCCAGGAGTTCCCCACAGGGCGAGTGTGCACCATTTCCCAGAGTTCCCCACAGGGTGAAGCTCCAGTTGTCCACGGCGGTAGCTGGCATGGTAGCACACCCGATGTGATTGCCTTCCCTTCTGCTTCATCCCCTAATTCCCTACTGGTATTCTCGGTACTTCCCAAATACATGGATATGCATCTTTCTCTCCAAGCCTACCTCTGGGAGAGCCCAGCTGCTGTGGGCCACAGCCCCAGAAGCCCCAGTTCCCACGGCCGTCTGTGTGAAGGGTGCCCCCGGGACTGTGCCCAGTGTACTCCAAGCGGCGGTGTGAGGTGACCAATCAGAGGGAGGACTGTCTCAGCTGCCCTTCCTATCTTAATTAGCTATCCTTTGAGAGGATTACCAGACATCTGTCATGTGCACAAAAATATCAGTGTGAGGCTGATGCCTGATTTCCCTCTTGAACTCAGCAATAAGGACGAGTGCACCTGACCTATCTGCCAACAACGTCTACGTCCTCTGATCAGAAGATGACGGTCACGTAACTTCAGTGGCTGGTATGGGAGTCACTCAACAAATGCTACGTGAACAAAGGAAAGGAAGAAAGCAAAACCCTGTAGGCACGGAGAAAGGTAAGAGAAGTTGTCATGTGAAAAAACTGCAGAACACCTGGAAGTGGGACTGTCCAGCCTAAAACAGAAATTTAACAGAAAGCAAATAGGTCAGAAGCAGCCTGTATATCAAATTTACATTTCTTCAAAAATTCTCTCTATTCTCAGTGTTTCTGAACAGCAGTTATCTTGATACGAAAAAACTCAAAGTGTTGCCTAACACTAAGAGGGAGAAATTCATTTCAAGATCGTGGAAACTTTATACATAAAACCATAATGCCTCTTTAATCTTTACCTTTATTTTTTAAATTTCACCATTATCAAAATATTTATTCAAAGAGAAAATAATTTTCTTGGTAGGTTTTCCTTTATACTCCTGTTACCTTACCTAAAAATCAGGGAAGTTGGGACCCACATTACAGGATTTTAGGAGGAATAACTAGTGAGAATGTAGCCTGGCTGCACAGACCTGGTGGGGATTGTGAAGCATGGTCTGACCACTGGAACCACCAGTTTCAGCCCTTTGGTTTCAGAGAACACACACGTCCCTGCTTGCATCACATGACCCATGTAAGTTCAGGAGTATTGACTGCACCGAGATGTGTGGGCCAGGAGAGCACCGCGGTGAAGCACACTGAGCAGCCTTATAGCTTCATATGAATGAAGGCCTTTCTAGATCACAGACCACGGGCCATTCCCCAGTTGCCATAAAGCAGCTCCGCCTAGAGGAGACAGCAGTACCGTAGGTGCACATGCTGCATTTTGTTTATAGTAGTTTGGCCTAAGTACACTATGCAACATTTATGTACATTTTCTTTATATTGTCAGGTTAGACAGGCTAGAGCAAAATTTCATCTGTAGAAGATGCTGAACTCAGCATTTGATGCATTTATATAAAGCAAATAAAAACCAGGATATCCTTTCTGTAAACTGCAAACCCCTAAGGTCCATATCATTCAGTCTCATTACAGACTTGCATTCAGATAAAATCACTCCCACCGTCATTTACTTAATATTGGGTTGACCAAAAAGTTTGTTCATGTTTTTCCATAAGATGTTACAGAAAAAACCCGAATGAACTTTTTGGCCAACGCAATATACATTTCTTGGGTGCCTACTATGTGCTAAGCCCTATTCTAGGTGATAGGAGTACAGCAGGAAATAAATAAAATTTCTTTCCCTTATAAAGTTTACATTCCAGTGGGAGGGGACTAGATAAATAAACATTATATATTGCATATCAAAGGGCAGTAGGTGCTATGGTAAACGTGGAAAGGGATTAGGAAGTACTGGGTTACAGGTGAGGTTCAATTTAAATAGGTTAGGAAATTCTCACTGATAACATGACAATCAAAAATAATTAAAAATATAATTTATATCATAGCCTCTGAAAGGATATCAAAGAAGGATCCAAATGAAAAAGCACAACTGATTTTACTGATGTTCTGTTTCCTCATCTCTCTCTCTCTCTCTCTCTCACACACACACACACACACACACAGACTTTAGTATCGTCTAAGAATCCTTCTGAACTTCCATAATCTTTCATTACCAACCCAGCCCAAGAGTGAGCTCTAGCCTCCATCCTTCTTTTCCTTGCCCCAATGGACAATTCAGTTATTTTTTTTAAAGCTATCAATTCAACTTAATTAAATTCAATAATTATTTATGGATCATCTACTATGTGCCAGGAATTACACTCAGTTCTTGGAATACAAGAATGAACGACTGCTCTGAAGTGCAGAGGAGACGAACATAAAGTGTAGAGTTACAAGGGTGGCATGGGAGTGTACAAAGGGGGTTCCTAACCCAGATTCGGGGGAGGGTGTCAGATAAAGCTTCCTGGAAGAGCTAACATCCAAGCTGATGTGTTAATGAGGTTAGTCCGGTAACAGAGGGGAGATGAAAGTCCCAGACAGAAAGCAAAGGCGAGAAGGGGTAATCCCTCTTACAGTGACAAACCCCTACATCAACATTCATTTATCACAGCTGTGCTGGGCCAGTGACCTCCAAAACCTCCCCAACGACTCATTTTAACAGGAGTCCACTAATACTGTTTTCCTTCGGAGCCTTGTTTAGTATCTGTGGGTAAAGGGTTAAACAAAACCATTTTTCTTTCCAAATGAGAATGTGACCTTCAGTTAACTTTCTTTCTCTGTCCCCTGGTTCACCTGATTACAGTGGGGTCAACTGTGTTGCCAGGACACACTGCTGATGATAAACATGACTGCTGGTTGGTAAGCTGCATCTGGACGGAGCAGACCCAGCAGTGAACATGTGACAGAGTTGTTATAAGAGGTACTGCACAATTCAGTCCTTTCTCCTGTGGTTAGGAAAAGAGAGCGCATGTGGACTTTCACAGCTCTCCTAAAGACACAAGACTGTGATTTTGAGATCTCGAAATATCTAGAGTGAGAGCTATACACACACTGGAGAATTCACTAAGAAATCTGGGCTGGAAAGAGAATTTTGACTCCCTAAGATGAATGGGACTGGGCAGCTGGCATCCAGGAGTTTTCTTGCTAAGAAAAAAAATTGTTCTGCTTTTTAAATAAGACCAAAAAATCCATAGGTGAAACTCTTTAGGTATGATGAAGAGTCAATTAAAATCAAAAATGTATATCAGATAGTCTGTAGAGTATTATATTTTTATAAATATATTTTATATTTATTTTTCTACATCATTTTACTCTCAAGGTTTAGGGGTTTACCTAACAAAAATAAGTTTTTAAATGCTACATAAAATAAAAGGCTTGACTTTCTCCAATTCTTCTTCGCCTCACTCTATAGATTCAGATTTGATAGTTCTACCACAGGGTCAGGAAATCTTATTTTCTAAGTCAGCACTATGGTTCCAGAGCAGGCAGTATTGAACCCACTCTTTGAGAAACACTTCTTCAGTGGTGGACTGTCCCCTGATATGCCTTCATATATCAGCAGTAAAATGTTTTGAATTTAAAGGTGCTAGTTATTACAACTTTTCCACAGGAAGTCTAAGATGTTTGCCCACCCTTCTAGAATTCAAAGATAGAGTCCTTGATCCCCTGGAAGGGAACACACAAACAACACGAGTATCTGTCAAGGGATAAATGTAAATGGAGCTTATTATCACTTACTGGTAATTTTTCTTTTTCACGTATAGGGTAAACTGATTTCTGTTGCTGTATTTTCTATATATACATATATATGTGTATATACACACATATATATATAAGACTAGAATTCCTTTTTATGTAGTAGCCAAGTTCCACATGCCTTGAAAGTTGGGTCTTGGAAATGGTGACTCCTCACCACCCCCTTGCTGGCCTATAGATCATTGTAACTGCAGCTACTGAAAGGAAGAGTTTAACTACTGAAGCACTGAGGTTGCCCTGAGTCTCACAGTTTTGGAGCAGTATCTATTGTGGGGTTTCTGTTTGCTGTATTTGACAACAGTTAGACAAAATTGAAAGAGTTGAAAAGTAGAAGAGAGAGGAAGGCTAACACAGAAGAGCTGATAAGACTGTTCAAACAAAGGAAAGGTTCTCTAGCTCCACCTTCTTCCATCTGTGTATTAACTTGAGCTATTCACTAGCACTTGTACTTTTGTCTTCTTGACTGGAATCAAAACACATTGTGCTAAGAATCTGTTCACTTGGCCAGAGACAAGATTTCATTACTCACCAAAGAGCAATAAAATACTGCTGTTTAATGAGGTCCAAATATACTATCATCGCTGAACTTAGCAACTGTCTAGACTATGTCACCACTTATCCTCAGAAACCCATCAAAGAAACTCCTGAAAAGAAAGAATCCTTCATATGGCTTCAATCTCACCTCAGCACTCAACACCCTCACTCTCTCCTCTTCAGTCATTAGTTTTATTTCAGTTCCTCAAAAGCTCCAAGATTTTCCCACATCCAGATCTTTGCATATGGTGTTGTCTTAGCCTACTCCTCACTTGACTCACTTTATCAGATCTTACATCGGGATCACTTCCTTCAAGGGAGGCCCTCCCAGGGCCCTCCCTAAGGCTAGTTTAGGAACCCCCACAGCCCTGTGCAGCCCCCAGCAGGGCACTACTACATTAGTGATTCATCATTTAATGTGTAGAGTCCCTGCTAGACCTCATGCTTCACGGAAGGAGGGACCATCTCTATTGTATCTGCACCCATCCCTGAAACATAGTAAAATTTCTGGCACACAGTAATGCTCAATAAGCATTTTTGAACAAATGGATAAATCAGTGAGACTGATGTACAACTAAGGCATAATCTGATTTAATACCAAATGAATGTATGGCAATCCTCCACGGGCTAATGGATCAAGAGTGAGCTACAGACAACAAGCGCAAAAGCAAGCAAATCTCCGCAGGTCCAAACACAAAGGAACTCTTACTTCTTTGACATCAAAAACCAGCTTGGAAAGTTATGCCATTAAAGGAATCAAAAGATGATGGCTTTTTTAAAAAGGCCAGTAATGAGGAGTCATAACTCAATTTAGGAAAGCCCAAGAAGCTGTGTGTGAAACACTTGGGTTTGTTCTTGGTTCATTTCCAAAATGCCGTGTAGGAGGCTTGGCATGTTAAAGCAGAGGTGATAGACTGAAAAGAGAAAACAAGCATCCGCCCAGAATCAAAAACGAAGGCAAGTCAAATCGTTAGAAAAGCAGTTTTCAGATGGACTAGAAGTATGAGTGTTCAAAAGTGACCCTGAAATGGGACTATGATAAAGTGTAACTCAAGGGAGGAGCCAACCACATGCCTTCAATGTGATAAGCATTTTTCAAGCCAGTTAAGTCCTCCAAACCACCTTGCAAGATAGGCACCATTATTATATTCTTATGTCACAAGTGAGGTAACTGATGTTTTAAATGGTTGAGTAATTTTCCCAAGGTCACAGTTAATTAGTGAGAAATCCTTATTCAAACTCAAATTTCTGGAACCCACATTCTTAAACTTACTATACTACAAACTACCCAAATCAAAAGCTCTGCACTTCAATATGGCTGACAAACACATGAAAAGATGCTCAACATCACTAATCATTAGAGAAATGCAAGTCAAAGCCACAATGACATATCACCTCACACCGGTCAGAATGGCCATCAAAACATCTAGAAACAATAAATGCTGGAGAAAAGGGAACCTTCCTGCACTGTTGGTGGGAATGTAAGTTGGTACAGCCACTATGGAAAACCATTTGGAGGTTCCTTAAAAAACTAAAATAGAACTACCATATGACCCAGAAATCCCACTACTGGGCATATACCCTGAGAAAACCATAATCCAAAAAGAAACATGGGACTTCCTAGGTGGCACAGTGGTTAAGAATCTGCCTGCCAATGTAGGGGACACAGGTTCGATCCCTGCTCCAGGAAGATTCCACATGCCACGGAGCAACCAAGCCCGTGTGCCAAAAAAAAAAAAAAAAAAAAAAAAAAAAAAAAAAAAAAACAAAAAGAAACATGTACCACAATGTGCATTGCAGCACTATTTACAGTAGCCAGGACATGGAAGCAACCTAAATGCCCATCATCAGATGAATGGATAAAGAAGATGTGGCACATGTATACAATGGAATATTACTCAGCCATAAAAAGGAATGAAATTGAGTTATTTGTAGTGAGGTAAATGGACCTAGAGACTGTCATACAGAGTGAAGTAAGTCAGAAAGAGAAAAACAAATACTGTATGCTAACTCATATATATGGAATCTGAAGAAATGGTACTGATGAACCCAGCGACAGATCAAGAATAAAGATGCAGATGTAGAGAATGGACTTGAGGACAAGGACGGGGACGGTGCATGGGGAAGGGGAAGCTGGGACAAAGTGAGAGAGTAGCATTGACATATATACACTACCAAATGTAAAACAGATAGCTAGTGGGAAGTTGCTGCATAACACAGGGAGATCAACTCGATCATGGGTGATGACTTAGAGGGGTGGGATAGGGAGGATGGGAGGGAGTCGTGGGAGGGAGGGGATATGGGGATATATATATAAATACAGCTAATTCACTTTGGTGTACAGCAAAAACTGGCACAACAGTGTAAAGCAATTATACTCCAATAAAGAGCTTAAAAAAAAAACTCTGCACTTCATTTCAGCTAAATTCACATAAACATCTCTCCCTTCAGTGACATTTCTGACACCCCTACACCACTCTCCCGAGTGTTTCAGTGAAAATATAGAAGACTTATGTTTAAGTCCTTCTCTCCAGAAAAGCCATAGACAGTCCCATTAAGAAACCCAGAGAAAGGTTCCACGAAAGAGGGAACCAGGCTCAGCGTGTTGCAAATTCTATCAACGACATGATAGCAAAATCCCATCTATACATACATTTTACTTCTGTATATGTGTCATTGTCCGTGTGTTTGCTTATACATGTGTATGTGTCCAAATATGTGAGCCTACATGCTCAGGGGACTGTCTAGATGCATTTACACCAAATTGTAACAGTAGTGATTCATGGGAAGGAGAGTGGAATTAGAAGCAGGGATGAAGGGGAAAGATTCCTTTCTAGGCTGCATACCTCTATAATGCTTTAGCGTTTTATAACAAACCATTAGGTCAGAGAAGTCATCTAGCCCATTTTCTGCTTGAAACGAGAATTGTCTCACTGCAGCTCTGAAAGGAAGCTTTCTTTTCACTCATCTCAGAGACTGGCATGGCCTCCCAGTAGACACTGCCTCTATCTCTGCTAGAGTTTACTGCATTTTCGATGTATTTTTTTTTTTCCTTTCTTCAATGTACCAATACTTTGATTAATAGCCACTAAGATTATATTCAATCTGAATGCAATAAAACATATTTCTTAATAGCTCCCAAAATACTTTAGGGCACTACGTTCGCTTTGACCACAAAAACTTAAGTCACACTAGGCACAGGGAACTTCTGCCTTCAAATGGGTGGTCTGCACCAATGAGAGCAAAGGGTTCTGTCTAGTCCATGAAGTTGCAGGTCGGTTCACCTGTAGGTGAAACCTTGAAATAATCTTAAACTCATATATCCCTCTTATTTCCCAAATCACCAGGTTCTGTTTCCCTCCATATTTATTGTTTTTCAAATACACAAATAACATGTGGATGTGCTCATCATAAAAGAGCAGAATCACAAAGAACCGTAGTAAGTAAAAACTGAGACTCTTTCTTGACTTTTTCTCTGATTGCAGATTTAATCACTGAAATCCATTTGTGTGTATCCTTCCAAATATTTTCCAGTGTGTTTATAACCTAAGCACACAATGTTGTTCTGTGATTTTTTTCCTTCCTTCATTCCCAACACATTTCAGATCTTTTCATGTTGGCATATTTGGGTCTAATTCCTTTTAACAGTTCCACAGTATTTCATAGCGTGACATATCCTAATTAATCCAGGACACTATTAAATTAATACTACATTGAAAAGTAATAAAATAAGCTAAAGTAAAATGACACTATTGTACTGATGGAAATTTAGGGCATTTCTACTTTTAAACTAGTACAAACAATGTTCCAATGAACATCCTAGCACATTATTTTTATGTCCATTAAGCATTTCCACAGAATAGTTCTTAGAAATAAAATTCCTGCTCATTGTCAATTTTGATGAGTGTTGCTAAACTGCCATTGAAAAATACTCCATTATTGTTTAATTTTCTAGCTCTATGGTATTCTTTTATGTCTGGTAGGCCAAGATAGTCCCACAGCCCGCATAGATTACTCTTACGTCTCAAAATTACCTTAGCATACTTCTCATTCAGGCCAACTTTGAAATCGGGTTTTCAAGTTCTATTAATTTTTTTGTGAGACAAAAAAAGCAATGGAGATACGAAGAGTTTCGTTCCTCACGTTTCCACCAACTCCATGTCCCACTCTGCAGGAGAAGCAGCCAGTGCCCCAGAAAGGCAGGCCTCTGAGGCCCCCAAAGCCAACATCCAGAAGGCAAACCTCATCCTCTTTGCCCACCATCAAGCTTGGGAAACCCGACAAACATCTCTGGGTCCCATCCAGCCTGTCAACTTCCTACTTTAGGCTGCAGTGACCTCGAGGGTCTCAGGGGGCACTCCCACCAGGACGGAGCAACTCAGAGGGTGGGGGGCACCAGAGGGCAGGGTCTGAGCCCCCACACTGCACAGGTTGGGGAAGAGACTCTGAGGCCAGACAGACAAGACTGGGCTGTGACCCGGCAGGCCCTCCCTGTCTGTGTGAGTCCAGCTGAGTCATGTGATCACTCCAAGCCCAGACTCCTCATTGATAATGAGGTTATCACCCTTGCTGTAAGGACACTAAAATAAGGACCATCGATCACACCTGTGAAGTGTTTAGTACAGTATCTGAAGTAGACAATGTTTAAAAAAAAGAGAGGAGGGGTTTGTTTTCACTCATTTTCTATCAACCCACTTGTGATTTCGCCTCTCTCCACTCCTCACCCCTACTCCACCACAAGAGCAAAGCTGGACCTGCTCTCAGTCACCACTTGGTGTGACTGTGCTGGAGGATTTGCCCCCAAAATTACTGGGGACCAGGGAA
This sequence comes from Hippopotamus amphibius kiboko, assembly GCF_030028045.1. Classification (NCBI taxonomy): domain Eukaryota; kingdom Metazoa; phylum Chordata; class Mammalia; order Artiodactyla; family Hippopotamidae; genus Hippopotamus; species Hippopotamus amphibius. The sequence goes on from NC_080186.1 coordinate 231,555,209, forward strand.
CCTGAGTGCTCATCTACTTCTCCCAGCCACACCCTCATGGCCTAAACCCCGACCGTGAAATTGTTCTCCTTTAAGACAATTTCCTTCATCTTATGCAGGAATCCATGAATTCAATCAACAAATATTTAGAGAGCACTTGTTCTGTGCTGGGTACCAGGCTAGGCCTGGGGGATGCAGTGGAGGTCCAACAGACAGTCCCTGCGCTCAGGCAGCACACGCATCCTCCCCTCTGTTCTTCCGCACAAGCGCTTTTACGTGGCCATGATCCAGGATCTATTTTCAACATGTTTCCCTCTGCTTTCTACCACCACCTACAGCTGGCTCCCTCCGCCTCCCCTGCACACCAACCCCCATTGAATAAAACTATAAAACAGCTCTGCTAGCAAGCATCTAGGATATAACCTTAAGAATCTTGTTCTTTAAATCACATCAGCATTAAGGACAGTACAGTACTGAGAAAACTTGCTGTTTGAAATCAAATCAGGAACTTCAAGGCCAAAATAAACCAGATTTAACTGAAGACAGATGGAATGCTGAGTGTGTTAAAGCAACTCTGCTTTGGTCTAGGAGTCAGGCAGTATTCTTGTCACCACTTCTGTTAATTAGAATCATCTGTGCTTTCCTAGCAACATATATAAGCTCTGTTCAAGCACCACTTGGGGAGACTGTGTTCCTACAGACAGGGCTCGCTTGCCTGGCAAGCATGATAAATTGAGATTTGTTTCTCAGAATCGGGGGCTGCTAACAACAGTGCTTCACCTCAGAGTTTCCATAGCTCAGCATTCCTCGAGCACTGGGGCTAGTCCTTCAGGGTCGGTTAGCCAACAACAAATAACCAGATGTCCCACTGAGAGATTTTTCAGGTGAGGGATGATGAACCCAGAAAAAGAAATGCAAAAAGGTTGGTAAAGAGTCCCAGTGTTCTAGATGTAAACATAATACAATTCGTTTCCAGTAACTGCTACCAACAACACCCTGCTACCAACAACACTCTGTCAAGCCATCTCCTGCTGGACAGTAGGTTTCTGAAAGGACACCCCAGGCTGATTCATTCATAACTTGTCAGTCACATACAATCATGAAAATGGATTTATTTCCATTCTTTAAGACTCCATCCTGCTCACTTTAAAATTTCAGTCTTGTCTTTGAGACAAAGCCATGAGAGTTTAGAGTGGAGAGGAAGGAAGAAACAGTGTGTTCCCATCCCTCAACTGGACTCAAGATCATGGTTTCAGGCTCTCTTTCCTACCCCTGCGGTCAAGAAACACCTGACATCTGAAAAGTCAACCTCAAGATCTCTGTCTTTACCCGAAAAAAAAAAGTGCTTCTGGAGCATGTGTGTGTTGTTGAGGGCAGGGAGAAAGGAAAGAGGGAAAGATGTTACGTGCACTTCATTTTGCATATATCAACTTTAACGTGTACGTGGTCTCAGGAAAAACTCATGAGTAACTGTAGATGTTGGAGAATTAACACTTCTGGATACGCCTCACGCCACTGGCAGTCACCATGACAGCCCTGTACATTGATGGTATTTACTGAGTGCCCGGTAGGCACAGCCCTGACACATCAGATCAGTTCTGGCATAAAGTCTGCTTGATTCAACAGTGAAACTGTGTTCACGTATGCTGCGTGTTCAATTACTCATGTCATTGTCTGCTTGTGACATTCAAAATATAAAGCAAACAATGAATCCAAACCCACATATAATTTAAGAGTGAATTTAATAGGGCTGAGGGTACTAAAAATAAAACAGCATTTGTAACTGGGGAAGCTGCAAGCAGGCCACTCAGATTGTTCACTTGGAATTAAAGACACAGCGATTAGAAGTGCTGTTAGTACCAATGAAAATAAAACTAACAAATTCAGAAGAGTGCACCCATGAGAAACATGTTTTAAAAGAAGAGAAAAAGGGCTTCCTAGGTGGCGCAGTGGTTAAGAATCTGCCTGCCAATGCAGAGGTCACGGGTTCGATCCCAGCTCCAGGAAGATCCCACATGCTGCGGAGCAACTAAGCCCGTGTGCCAAAAAAAAAAAGAAAAAGAAGAGAAAAAGAACAGCTAAGAAAATGTGACCTGCACTTAACAAGCAATCCAAAAAGCCCTGCTCAAGAGACATTTAATAATAGACTCTTTTTATTCCTAAGGCATTATTCAGCTCTGGGCTAAAAGCACAATTTGAATGATTCATTGACAGCTGTGAAGAAAATGAACCTGGATTTGCAGAGAGATGAGTAAGACAGAGAGAATATGAATAGACACACACACACACCCAGGATGTTGGGGAAGTGGTCTGGGGGAGGTTGGAAGACAGGCAAGACAGGCAGCCCCATTTCTCTGTCTTTTGAAGCACTATGGAGAAAGGAGAGCTGTGAAGTGAGAGTCTGCTGCTAGAGAGGCTACCTTTGGCCCCGGTCTTGGTTCCCTCACTAGCGAGTTGGATCAGTAAAAATGTCAGGCTGCTGAACATTTTCTTGCTCTAAGGCTTCTGTTGCCATAGGAATAGTCACTCTCTACTTTCTGAAAGGTGGTTAATAATTAGATTTAGGAGAAAACAAATTCTATTTGAACCTTGAATTCAGCCCACTCCTTTCTCCAATACTGCCATCCTGCATGTTATTACTGAAAATTCAGAATATCTTGGGAACTAATATCCAGGAAAAGATTCTAGGTCTAGATTCCCAGAATCTATCCAGGCCCCTTAGTTTGGGTCTATGAGGTATGACTACAAAGTCATGATGTTTGAGTATGAGTGTGTGTTTCAGCAAACAAACCAGACCTCGCATAAAGAAATTCATGCCATGTCCTGCTATCATTGTCTGAAACTTCTCTAGACCGCCTCCTCTGATTGTACTTTCAGGGCTAGTTTAAAGGCCCCCCTGGGAAATCTGTATCCAGACATTCTAGACATAGCTCGTGCAGTAAATACACAATTTTACGTCAGTGCCAAAAGTCATTGTGACTCCAGAGCGAGAAAGAATGAACTATCCTTGTTTAAAGTAATAGCAGAAGTAACAAACCATTCTTAAAAACTATGTCTGTCTCCTAGTGCCCTAAGCCAGAGCACACTGTCACCCTCAATTATTGCCTGGTCTCTGTGCCCCTAGGCTGTGGGCACGGAAGTGGGTTGCACAGTGGGGGAAAGAAAGGAAAAACATATATCTACACACACCCATTAAGATGAGTATTAGTGAACGTGGGGAACTGGCAGGAACGTGGGGAAATTAGAACCCTCATGCATTGCTAGTGGGAATGTAAGATGGCGCAGCTGCTATAACACAGCATGGTGGTTCCTCCAAAAATTAAACACAGAATTACTGTAGGATCCAGCAATTCCACTTCCAGGTAGATACTCAAAAAATTGAAGGCAGAGGCTTGAACAGATAATTTGTATGCCAAAGTTCACAGCAGTGTTACTCACAATAACTAAAACATGGAAATAACCTGAATGTCCATTGACAGATGACTAGATAAATATAAAATGTGATATATACACACAAATGGAATATTACTCAGCCTTAAAAAGGATGCATGCAACAACATGCATGAACCTTGAAGACATTACACTAAGTAAAATAAGCCAGACACAAAAAGACAAATCTTGCATGATTCCACTTATACGAGGTACCTGGAATAGTCAAACTGATAGAGATAAAAGTAGAACGGTGGTTGCCAGAGACAGGAGGGTAGGGGGAGAAAACAGAGAGTTACTGTTTAATGGATACAGAGCTTCAGATTGGAGAGGAAGAAAAATTCTGGAGATGGACAGTGGTATAACAATTTGAATGCACTGTATACTTAGAGTGAATGCAAGTACACCACTGAATTGTATACTTAAAAATGGGTAAAATGGTAAATTTTATGTTACATATAGTTTACGATAATTAAAAAACTACATCTATAAAAGCAAAGTCAGGGGCGCCCTATGTGTCTGCAAACCTGCCTGTTCTCCAGGACCAACCCAAACATTTGAAGTTAGTTTTCCTATCACTCTTGACCAGATCCTGGTTTGAATTAAGAAAAGAGAAAAGCAAATTCTCACTGATGAGATGCACTCCCAAGTAGGGTTGCCAGATTTGTCAAATGAAAACAAAAGATATTCAGTTAAATTTAAATTTCAGATAAACATCAATTTCTTTTTAGTATAAGTATGTCCTAAATGTTGCATGGGACATACTTATACTAAACATGTTTTGCTGTCTACCTGAAGTTCGCCTTTTACTGAGCATCATTATTTTATTTGACAACCCTAGTCCTAAATGAAATAGCTTCTAGTCAATGACATCTTCTCTTGCCTTTAAACAGTGGCTCAATTTAAAGGCCGCCACTGTCTGGATCTGCCGCACTCAGGCGTGAACCAAGCTGTTATCAATCCTTCTAGCACAGAAAGCAGAAAATGAAGCACAGATCTGGTCACAGTCATTTTCCCCCATTATGCAACAGTCAATATATATCCAAAATCTGACACTTCAGCCCTCGTCCTCAGCAGAGGGGTTAATTCCACTATTCCACTCCTCTATGAGCTTAGCTCTCCATGGGGCCTGGAGCTTAGAGGAGGCTGATGGATTGCATCAGGCCTCCCTGATCAATCATTAGATTTAGAAATAACACATTGAAAAGCAGTTTACTACATCATTTCTAGCGCTCCTTATCTAAACATGTCCATGATGATTTCCAGCGACAGGAAGGCCATTTTAAAACTATCCCTGCCAAGTTTTCCTGTAAATACATCCTCTGGGTTACTAAACATGTAGTACAATTCTCAAGTAAACTTCATTTTATGCCTAAAGAAACAGACTTTCTCAGTCAATAGGCCACTCTACACCCATCACCTTCTTCTCTCCACCTGCCTTCCCATCCCCCTGATATGCTTTTTTTAATATTTTAATTTTATTGGATTATAGTTGGTATACAATGTTGTGTGAGGTTCCAGTGCACAGCAAAGTGATTCGGTTATTCATACACAGATACTCATTCTTTTTTAGATTTCCTCACATAGGTTATCACAGAATATTGGGCAGAGTTCCCTGTGCTATACAGTAGGTCCCCATCAGTCATCTCTCTTATATATAGTAGTATGCATGTGTCCATCCCAAGCTCCTCATTTATCCCTCCCCCCACGCTTCCCCTTGGTAACCATAAGTTTGTTTTTGATAGTTATAAATCTGCCTTTTGTAAATAAGTTCATTTGTATCTTTTTTAATTAGATTCCACATATGAGTGATATCATATGATATTTGTCTCTGACTTACTTCACTCAGTATGACAATCTCCAGATCCATTTATGTTGTTGCAAATGGCATTATTTCATTCTTTTTTATGGCTGAGTAATATTCCACTCTATATTTATTTATATACATACTCACACACACATATATACATATATATATACACACACACACACATATATATCCATCCCATATCTTCTATTTCCATTCCTCTGTTGATGGACATTTAGGCTGCTTCCGTGTCTTGGCTATTGTAAATGGTGCTGCAATGAACATTGGGGTGCATGTATCTTCTTGAATTGTGGTCTTCTCTGGGCATACGCCCAGGAGTGGGATTGTTGGGTCCTACGGTAGCTCTATTTTTATTTTTTTAAGGAACTTCCTTACTGTTCTCCACAGTTGCTGTGTGAATTTACATTCCCACCAACAGTGCAGGAAGGTTCCCTTTTCTCCACAGCCTCTCCAGCATTTATTGTTTGTAGACTTTTTGATGGTGGCCATTCCGATGGGTGTCAGGTGATACCTCATTGTAGTTTTGATTTGCATTTCTCTAATAAGTAGTGATGTTGAGCATCTTTTCATGTGCTTTTTGGCCATCTGTATGTCTTCTCTGCAGAACCGTCTACTTAGATCTTCTGCCCATTTTTTAATTGGGTTGTTTTGTTTTTTGACATAGAGCTGCATGAGCTGTTTGTATATTTTGGAGACTAATCCCTCGTTGGTATGCTTCTTTTCTTAAAATCTGACATTAGCACCAGGCATGTGTCTGTTTCCCATCTTGACCCCACTTGCTTGTTCTCTTTGACCTGATTATTCTCACCGTTACATGCAGAATAAGGAAATATTCAAAAGCATAAAGAAAAAATCTGATAGGGAATTGGTCATCAGGACTGTTTGCCCTTCTCTGTGTCAGTCCTGGGTCTGCTATTAAGGGAGGTCAAGGCTAAAGGAATACATACAACCCCTCCCACAGAGCCTACTGTGTTTTTGGCTTCCTGGAACAGAAATGTGCAACTCAATTTAACAAGTACCTGTAGGGTTCCCATTTCACGTAAGGCACCAGTAACAGATGCCAAGGAGCAAGATTATGAAAACATGGAATGTCACTGCCCACAGGGTACTCAGAAGCCCACAGAACCTGAAAGGGAACAGAGTATAACTGGCTCCTTAAGACATCTTAATTCAGTGAGGCACTAACACAAAATGGTTTTCTTTTTCTCCAATTCCTGCTTTCAACCACACTTCCCATTTCCCACATTTCAGATTTTTTGGTCACTTGAAATTATTAAACGTCCGATTCTGTTTAAAACTCTAATCCACATCTGATTCAAAACCTTCATGCTGGGGCTCAGGGGACTTGGTCAGGAAGAGGGCGTGATGTGTCCCTTTGCTCCCCTCTCACTCCAGCTCCCTAGAAGGGGAGGTGGGGAGTCCTCTAATTCTGGGGCACATCCTTTCCCCTTCAGAGTTCGGGGCTGGGAGATACAGGGAGGAAAGTTCACCTCAGCTGACAGCCCAGTGGTGGAGAGAAGTGCCCCCCTTCTTCTCTGGTTTCGTGTGGTTCCATCTACTGACACGGTGATATTCACAAAAACAGTGTATGTGTGTCTCCTAGGCATCGTTCAGCTTCGCTCCGGCCCTTCCTCGCATCAGTGCGGATCACCTCACCTGCACCGGTGACGACCACCTGCCTCTGGAACCCCGGCGCCCCTTCCTGTGGGGCTACAGGAATCCGTGATGCGCCTTTGGGACCTTCTGAAGGGCTTGGAGCAGCGAGGCGCATGTCTCACCTTTCTCGCTCCTTTCAGAGGACTATCACATTCCCAACTCTCCAGACGAGAAGCTGCGTTAGTCTCACGTTCAAGAACACCCCTCCCCTTCCTGTGGGGACGTGAGGCGTGCTCCCCCAAAGCCCCTCCACGTGCTCTCCTCCGCGTCAATGGCATCCACGTAGGGGGCAGGATGCGCCTGCTCCTTTCCTACAGACACGCGCAGTCTACCTCCTCGGATTTATAGGGCGGCTGGAGCAGTCCGAGCTCATCCACCATCACGCGGAGGGGAGAGAGGCTCTCTCACCGTAAACACCCTGCCACCCCTCTAACTCTCTCCGTGACTCTCCCCTCCCCTTCCAGCCTTCTCCTTACGCAAACCTGGGCATGGCGTGGAGGGCGTGGCACTAGGACTTCTTTTCAGCTAAGGATTCTCGTTGCCAATTGTAGAGCATCGGGAAAACCCTCCCTCACCGCCCCCACTGCTACTCCTAACCTCCTCGATGCCATTCACCAGCTGGTACACTCAGCTCCACCTTAACTATATTTGCCTTGGTCCATTTACTTCATTCACTCAGTCATCTTCTATTGAGCACCTACTGAGTGTGAGCGGCTGTGAAATGGTGATGGACGTGGCAGATGTAAGATGCAGTCCCTCCCCCTGTAGAATTTACAGTCGGAGAGAGCCAACTAACCAAAAACAAACTCAAAAAAAGTAAACGAAATACTTACAAATTGCGTGCACTCCAATGAGGGAAACAAACAAGTACCTGAAGTAGAACTATTGGGTTGGAAGTAGAGAAGGCTAAGTAGAAAAGACAGTGGGGGGCTTTTTCACTCTCATTCTCTTTTGAACACACAGTTGCATTTTCCAGAGGTTCCACGATGTGCAACATGGCAACAGATTGAAAGCAGAAGCGCTTATGAACAGTCATCTGTCTTTTATTAAGGCAGACACAAAAGAGATTTGCAAAATATGTAAAAGGATACCATTTTTCTCACTAATTTTGCTTTGTAAAATATAGTTGTTTTGCAAAAAATGTACGTCAACATGTAATGAGTTTTTATTATTTTTAAAGAAATTAATTTTTTCTCATTTCTCATTTCTCATAGAGTACCGATAGATATAACCCACATAAATGAAACTCTTTGGGGTCTGTTATTTCCCCCAAAATTCATATGTTGAAGCCCTAACATATGGGTTGGAATTAGGGTTACCATCCTAACGTGATGGTATTGGAGGTGGGGCCTGGGGGAAGCAATTAGATTTAAATGGAGTCATGAAGGTGGGGCCCCTATGATGGGATTCTAGTCCCTATAAGAAAAGGAAGAGCATGCAGAGCCCTCCCTCTCTCTGCCATGTGAAGACCCGGAGAGAAGGTGGCTGTCTACGAGGCAGGAAGCAGGCCCTGACCAGGAACCAAATGTGCTGGCACCTTGGTCTAGCATTTCACAGCCTCCAGAAATATGAGAAATAAATGTCTGTAGTTAAGCCACCAAGTCTGTGGAATTTTGTGATAGCAGCCCAAGCTGAATAAGACAAGGTCCTTAATAATTTTTAAGAGAAAAAGCGTCCTGACACTGAAAGATTCGAGAAACACTGGTCTGATCCAATGATCTTTTTTCAGAGTTTGTGCTATACACCTGCCTCTCATTCTTGATGATTTTTCCCTTCTGAAACTCTCGCCTTTGGAATCCAGGATAATCTGGAGAAGGCCTTTCCTAACCATGCCTTTTAAGTCTTCTACTGATTTCTATTCATCCACCTACTTCTTTAAAACTGGGCATTCTTTAGAGATTTAGCCTTGGTCTCCCTCACTTGTGTCCTATTTCTGTTCCAAGGTTTGTTTTGGTTTTTAATAGATTATTTATTTATTGGCTGTATTGGGTCTTCGTGGCTTCGAGTGGGCTTTCTCTAGTTGCGGGGAGCAGGGGCTACTCCTCGTTGCAGTGTTCAGGCTTCTCAGTGCTGTGGCCTCCCTTGTGGAGCACGGGCTCTAGGCGCATGGGCTCAGTAGCTGTGGCTCGCAGGCTCTAGGGTGCAGGCTCTAGTTGTGGCGCTCGGGCTTAATTGCTCCTCAGCATATAGGATTTTCCCAGACCAGGGATCAGACCTGTGTCCCCTGCCTTGGCAGGCAGATTCTTAGCCACTGTGCCACCAGGAAAGTCCCTGTTCCAACGTTTCAACTCTTACCTCTATGCTGTGTCTGCCAAATTTTCTTACCCTGCCCTAGACAAAGATTTTCCAAATTCCCACTGGACACCTCTGCTGGATGTAATGTGGCCCTCGGATTCAGCATGCTTTTAACCTAATACACAGTCTTCCTTCCAGGTTCTTGCTGCTGTTCTCCTCAAATCAGTGGCATCACTATATTCCAAACAGTGGAAACTAAAACTCTCTATCCTCACTCCCAGATACAAGCAATTATAATATCCAGCCAGTTCCCCTTGCTACAACGTCTCCCACATCTCCCCTTGCTCATTCCCACCAACCTCACCTTGGGTCTTCACCTGTCACCACATCTGTGTGTCGCAGTTGCTTTGTAACTGTTGCCCTGACCTCGAATCTGTCCCTTCTCAAACCCATGCCTCAGGCCACCTCCAGACTTATTAACAATTGTTCATCAAATCACATTACCCCTCTACAAAAAATCCATAATGTCTCCCCACTGCCTGGAAGAAAAAAATCCTTGAAATGCTATTCAGGGCTCTGCCATCTAACCAACTTCATCTCCCCAAGCATCCTATACTTAGGCCACACAAGACCTTGCAATTTCTCCAAAACTGCTCATTTATTATTTGCTCCTCCTTCTAGACTGCCCTTCTCTTTTAAAAAAGCACAGTTGCTTAAAGTAATATATCTGAATTCAAGTATACTTGAATTCAAGGGTGATATTGGTCAAGTTATGCCTACCTCAATGTCTTCACTGTAAACAGGGACAGTAATTTTATGTACCTCTTAGAGCGCTTATGAGATTTAAGAGATGATGCTTTGCAAAGAGCTGAGCACAATGCCTAACATGTTCAAATTCTAGTTTCTGTCACTGCTATTGTTAATAATTTACCTCTGTTTATCAAAAACTACTCACTCTTCAAGGCCCTGATACAGTGGCACGTCCCAGTGGAAACATCCTCAATTGCTTCAGCCAAAACCATCATCAACCCCTCCCTCCACCTCTTGCCAATAAGTTTGTCACTCAAGTTAGCAAGTTTTCACTGTTCTGCACTCTAATTAGTTCCTTGTACGTACATCTTCCCAAGCCTTCTCACCTGACATGCACGCACGTGCACACACATTGGCAAGCTCCTGTTCATTTAGGGGTATTTGGGGCTCCAGCTAGAAGTTTACATTTAGTACCTTATGATCAAGAAAAACTCTGTGTTTTTTCAGACCTAAGTTCCCACTTCAGTGTTGTTCCCAATGATACCTAAGGCCACAGAGAAGTTTTTCATTTTCTATTTTTGCCCTTGTTGCTATAGTAAATGGCTAGTTCTCCTTCATTTCCCTGCTTTTTTGAATTTGCCCCTAATTACTCCAAACTCCTATTTAAACTTTTTATAATGTTTTTAAGTGTTTACTTGATAATTCCCTGGAAATCACGGCTTTCTCTTAAACTTTTTCTTAAAATCTGTGAGAACCATTTAATGGTGACCCTCCACCCCACCCCACCCACCCCAAAAAAAGGATTTAGGAAGACCTGGAATAATAGCAATAAATATAAGATGAGCAACTACAAATTCCACACTTGAGTCTGTGAGAGCCCCCAAATTCATCAGGTGTATCTCATCCAAGAAATATACATTTTCCAAAGAAATTCACAGTCTAGAGGTAAAACATTTTGCATGTCAAAAAGTGCATGTTTTGTTCATTTTTCATTAGGGTAGAACGGTCTGCCAAACTAATAAAACTGGGCTGGACTTTGCTCAAAAGATATTTTCACATTCCAATTAGAGAAGAGACTGAAGCTAATGAAAATTCTGCCCAAGCAAGGACTCTCTAGTTTCACATCCAGACCCTGCCCTTCACGCTCTCAGCTTTGCTCCAGTAAATCCTTGGGAAGGTGAGTATAGACTGAACTGAACCTTGTCATTTTGCCTAGATGCTTTTTTTCCTCTGCAAACATTTTCAAATTCAAGATAAGCTTACTTTCCAGAAAGTTGGAAATCATTCTGTTTACTCCACACATTCGGGGGGTACACATACAAATATTTACCGGACATGAAAATTTAATGTCCTAACACAAACCATCTGACTTCAGGAATTTGAATACATACAGCAGTAATTACCAACAGATGAAAATTGTACATTCTCAGAGTTCCACATTGTGAACTGGGGCATGCCCTGCAGGGTAGGTGCTCACTAGGGCAGTGTGGGATTTTTGAGAAGCATGTTTTCACTGCTACATTCTGTTTCTATAGCCCCACTGAAACACAGAGGAAAACATTTATTCTCTGGAATGAAGTGTGGTTAAAAATAGAAAGCAAATTAATAGCCAATCTCTGGGATTTCCTGAGTGGAACTTTGATCCTGTCCAAAAAGAGCGTTATTGTGAAATCTTGCTTTTTAGCGAAGCAAATGAATAGCTACATGAAATGCAGTAACAGAAGTGCCACAGCAGTGGAAGTTATGAAGTTCTTTGCACCTCCCAGGAAGAGAAGATAGAGTCTCAACTTCTTATGGTGGTGTTTCTCAGACTGCAATTTTAAATCATCTAAGTCATCCATGTCTACCAATGATTCACAGAACTTCAGAATTGTGGAATCCAAACATTTTATTTTACAGACAAAGAAAAGCAGCAACCTGCCCAAGGTAAATTTTCTAATTACTTGCAACGTTGGGACAAGAACCTGAATCACCTGACCTTCCACCCCAGTTTTCCTGTTATTCCAAAACCAGGAGTGCCAGAGCCCTCCTGCCAGAATCATCATACTACAGGATGCAGGACCATGAAGGAGGAGACAAGAAGGCAGCCCGGGTACACAGAGCTAGCTGCCCACATCCTCCTCTGGGCAGGCCCTGAAATCAGCAGGAAAGAGCCCACGTCCCTCCCACCCTCACTCCCAACATGTGCTACCACCCCAAACACTCTTGAGGGAGGTCTGGGGTAGCAGTGGCCGGAGCCCACTCTCAGGAACCCAGAGTGGACATGAGCAGGCCCTAGAGTTCTCTCCAGGGCCAGGCTTGCAGAGGAAGCCTCAGCTGCCACCGAGGGAAGGAAGAATATTTGCTGTACACGGGGGTTACAGGCCTTCCTCTGCTGGGGACCTTCAGCCTCCCTTATGGCAACAAAACCTCCTGTTCTAGTCTGCTCGGACTGCCATAACAAAATACCAAAAACCGTGTGGCTTAAAACACAGGAATTCTGAAGCTAGAAATCCAATCTCAAAGTGTCAGCAGGGTTGGTTTCTCTCTCCGCAACTTGTAGACAGCCGCCTTCTCCCTGAGCCTTCCCACGATCTTGCCTCTCCACATCCCTGCGTCTTAATCTCCTTTTCTTATAAGAACACTAGTCATTTAGATTACAGCCTGCCCTTCTTTTAACTTAATTTCTTCTTTAAAGACCCTATCTCCAAATACAGCCACATTCTGAGGGTTAGGTCTGCAACATATGAATTTTAGGAGACACAAGTGAGCCTTAATACCTCCTGAACATACCCAGGAACCAACCCCAAAAAGCCAATGACCTATCTTCTTTGATGTATCACTTGCCTCTACTAATCTCATCAGAGGCAGGTATGCGCTGGCGCTGACCCTGCCTGCCTGACCTTTCTGTAAATTCAAGAAACCACCCCAACAGCCAAGCCATTCCTCCCATCCAACTCCAGGAAGAGCATGCTTTTGCTTTCTCTCCCTCTCCCTCCCTCTCCCTCCCTCTCTCTCTCTCTCTCTCTCTCTCTTTCACACACACACACACACACACAGAGGAATATTTTCTCCACTCTTGCAGATCTGCTATAGATCAGTGTCTCCCATCCTATACACATAAAAGAATTTCCAAAACTCTGAAAGAACTATGAGAACGTTTAAAGAACTCTATAGAGACCCACTGGGAAAGCAGCTCCCTTGTAACCCATTACGGTCGGCAGGGTTCCAAAGGCGGACCCCCAAGATCCTCATCCCCTGGTGAGTCAATCAAACACTAATCTAGATACCACTGTGGAATTAAGGTTGCCGATGAGCTGACTTTAAAATAGGGAGATTAGCCTGGATTATCCAGGTGGGTCCAATATCATCACACAATCTTTCAAAGCTGAAGAGAGGCAGAAGAGTCTCACAGAGGGATGCTGCAGGAGAGATGAGGCAGCAAAGGAGGTCAGAGGGATTCAAAGCACGAGAAGGCCTCCCTCTGCCATTGCTGGCTTTGAAGACGGAGGAAGGGGGGCCATGAGCTAAGGAATGCATGTGGCTTCTAGAAGCTGAGGAGGACCCCTGGCAAAGATCCCACGAGCAAATGGGGACCTCACTCTGGTAAGTGCATGAAACGGAACTCTGACCTACAGAACTACGAGATAATAAGTGTATGTTGTCTTAAAACACTAAGGGTGTGATCATTTATTATAGTGCAATAAAAACTAATACACCCAATCCTGTTATTAAATGTAATTTACTCACATTGGTCCCATTTAGTGATGACTTTTTCTCTCATCACCTAAGCTCACATCATTCTGAGTGGTAGATGTTACCTCTCACCACTACTTGAGCATCCACATTAGACTAAAATTTACGCAAAGTCTACAAATGACTCCTTAGAATCAGCAGGTTACATCCTAAATACGGCACCCCACTCATATATATCCATGGTTGATTCTCTGCCCTGGATTCTCCCCATGACTGTTAGGAGAGGACTGTACCCTCTGAAGATCACAGATTCCTCCAGGACCCTGCACACAGATCCTTAATCTGATCCCATAAGCAACTGTCTTGATCCGTCATGTTGTTTTTTGCAATGTTCACCCTCGTGACCTCACATAGGACTTGGAAATGAGAGTGGCATGAATTTTTTTAAACAAAGAAATGAAGTGAGAGCGTAGAAAATCCCACACCATCCAACAGATAAAAACAGCAGTAGGAAAAAGGAACAACCCAAGCTCTAGGCAAGAATCTTCTGAGAGAACAATTGAAGAACACAATTCTGCTTTGCCATAAGAGTCCCCAGTGAGAAACTGTTCCAACCCACCTCTAGGGCATCACTGCTGCAGTAAGCTCTTCCCAGTGCGAATTCCGCGCTGGTAACTAGGAGCTGGGGTTTCTTTAGCTAGCACAAAGAGGCCTTAAAATCTGTAACAAAGGCCCATGATTCTAACCACCACCTCTCCCAAATGTTATCCAAGTTCTAGGCCCTTCTCACTGGTTGCCTGCTAGATGTTTCTTGTGCACCTCAGACATTGCTAGAACACTACTTAGTCTCCCAGTTCTCTCCTGTGTTTTGAACCACCATTTACTGGACACCTGCCTTACGCGTGGCATCGTGCTCTGGACTTGACAGCCAACATTCACCTAAATTCACGAATCCTTTAGGAATATAGAAAGTGTATTTCAGCGAGGATACGCTGCTTCTTAATATTAGTACCAAGTCGGCTGATGGTTTGCTGAGAACCATCCCTGTCTCCTCTGTAAGAAGCTGCTCCCTTTCCTTCAAGGGGCGCTAAATGCCAAGGCTCGTGTCCTAGGCTGCTGGTGGCCACCTTGCCTGACACACGCAGCGAGACAGAAAGAAACGCTGAGAGCGTCTGAGCTGAAATATGAGGGAGGGAAAGGCTGGGGATGGAGAGAGGAAGGCGGGGAGCACACTCTGTCGACATCACTTGGTGTTTAGATCAGGTGCCTGTAGCCATTTCTCTCCTGCGTGTTCTAGCGATCTGAGGCACAAACGCCTTTTTGCACCTAGTCCCAGTTGAGTTAGGTTTGTCACTTGCAACCAAATGACTAATACACTCCCCTGCTCAAGACATCACTACTGCTGTTTCTTTTCATTTTGATATTCACACAACTATGATTGATGAAATAATACCAGCACATTGTATTTTTATTTTATCATTCAAAATTATCCAACATAAATCAGTTCTGGGGTGTTTCTATAAGTTTTGCAGGTTTCTTTGGTTGTTTTCTGTTTGTTTTGTGTTAGCCTGCCCAAACTTTTATTGGCTACTAACAAAATATTAACATCTCTGAATGAAAAAATAATATAGTCCATTAAAAAGAAAAAACTAAAAACTCCCCATTAGAATTTATTCCAATCTGTGATATATTCTAAATGTTCTGTGTTAATATTTTCCATCAATAATTTTAATTCTGTAATATAATCACATTTAAATTCTCAAATTGGATCTATATAGATTTTAACAAAAATCAAAGAGTATTTGAATTGTTTATTTTTCAAGTTATTTTATTAAAAAGAGGAGTGAGAAAGAAGGAAGGAAGGGAGAAAGGAAGTGTTGGGGAAATCAAATCGGTCTGTTGAGAAACCAAGTACCACACTCGGAGGGTTGGAGAACTCAGGTTTATTAAGCCGGCGGCCCCAGATGAGCTAACGCTCCAAAGTTCTGGGGCCCCGAGCTCAGGGTGAGCTTTACTTTTATAGGGGTCAGTGCACAGGGTTACAGTTAGCATTGGTTGATTGGTTACCTGGTTACTATAGGTTATGGGCAGTTACAGAGCATGGGGGTCGCTATGGGTTATGTGCAGGGGGTTTCCAAACAGAAACTTGCAGGAGCAGAACATTCCATACTTATCAGAACATCTTAAGGTTACAGTTGATTGCTAGGTCACCTTGTTCTTATCTCAGCGCAGCAAGCAGATTTTACAGAAGCAGAGCAAGCATGAAGTTATTTCTAGCTGAGTGCAAACTTCTAATTTTCCTCTTCAGAATGAAGGAAGGAAGGGAGAGAAAGAAAAGAATACACCCGTAAAGTGATATGTCTATAAATGGTCACTTAGATATTTAACTTGACATATTAGGGGTACAGAGACACACATCTCAGGTAATGTCAAGTGAATACTCAGGATTTGTTTTTGGAAAAAAATGTTAAAATACATTTTTATAAGTGAGGTGTACTTTTCTAGTTTATGAAAAAAATATATCATTTCCTTCAGTTAGAAATAGTCTTCCCAAGTGAAAATCAGTACAGCCTTTTTCAAGGTCACTTGGGCAGTACCTATAAAAAAGTCACCCGCACACACACAGCAGTCCCCCCTCTAGGAATCTGTTCTTCAGATATGAGAACATTCACTGCAGCACTACATGGAAGAGGAAAATTGGCCACATCTAACTGTCCTTCCATAAAATTAAAGAAGATATTTACATATGTAACAAAACATTACGTAGCTATTAAAGGTACTAGCTAGAAAGGTGTTTATACATATTCACAAGAGCAATTTGAAGACCCATATATACAGCATAGTGAAATATAAAATATACGAACATTGCAAAGCAACTGTGACAGCCTTTGAGCTCTGGGCTCCTCCTGTTCCTCCTGAACAGCACAGCCAGCAGGATCCCTTCAAAGCCTGCATCTCATCAGGTCCATCTTCTCTCCCCGCCACCTCCCCTGCCCCACCCTCATGAAAAACTCTCCAATCTCTTCCCACTGCTCTCTGGACATAGACCAGTGGTGCAAACCCGGCTCACCACTGACTTTCCTCCTGCCCCCTGCCTGCCTACACCACACACCCACAGTCCCCTACCCTACTTCTTTCCCTAGAAATGGACAGAGTCACACTCATCTGCATTAGATAGTTCCTTTTTCCCCTCCAGACTCTCCACCCTCCTCCACTCTGCTCTCTGCTGCAACAAGCTGAGCTGTCTGGGCCTGTCTGCCTTGCTCACTGGCTTCCCCTCAGGCTCAGCCCACAGGAGGCCCCAGCGGGAGGCAGGAGGCAGGGCGGTGAGAGAGGTTGCAGCACTGATCTCCTCAGCTTCTTCCCTGCAGGGTCACTTCACAGAACATGGGTCTTCAGTCCCCAAGGTCCCAGCTTCTGCCCATGAGGCTGTTTCTTCGTGGGTTCTGAATCTGCCTCCTCACCTTTTCAGCCCCAGGGAGGGGATGGTCCAGTGTTACCATCCTTGAGATGATGCTCTACCCCTTATGACTTTTCTACACTCACCTGCGACTTTGTAAAGAGTGCCTGTGTTAAGTTCTCCTCAAATATTATCATTTGCATGTGCTGAGACCTTGACTGATGTATTACCACCCTTCATCTCGGCTTAAATGTCACTTCCTCAGAGAAACAGACCCACAGACTAGGTCGCCATGTATAACACAGCAACCTATTAGTTTATAGCACTTGCCATGGTTTGTAATTATATTGATTTCTGTATTTAATTTCTTTCTCCCTCTCTGTCTCTCTCTCTCATCCTCCTTCTCCCCACTCCCCCACTAGACTGTAAGACCCTTGAGGACAAAGATCATGTCTTCCTATTCTCACCTGTGCCACAGGAACTAGCTCAGTGTTTCCCACATTATTAAAAAAAACAAAAACAAAAAAAAAAACAAAAAAAACCCAAACAGTACTTGTTACAAACCCAGCATCAATTTTGTATTGTCCTATTGTTAGGTAGCTAGTCAGACATGAGCAGGTCCCACCCCATCCTGGATGGTTCGTCCTTCCCTCTCCCTGGACACTGGTGGCTGCAACACGCCCAGAGATCCTCCCTCTTGTGGTCAAGGACCACCTCTAAGTTTCCAGCCATATTAGGACCAAGCAGGATAAAACCACCAGCACAGGTTGGCTCAGGCGCACCAAGACCTAAAAGGTGACTCAAGGTAACCCGGGGTTTATTATGCCATAATTATAATAAATTAGCATTGTGGATTTTGCCCCCCCCCTTTTGCTTGGGGGCTTATGTGTAAGTGCCTGAGCACTAGGAGAAAAGTTATATAACCTAAAGCTGTCAATCAACTTGTCAGTCAAATGTCACAGGACACAGGGAGGAGCCACCACTCTAAAAAACCCAGGACTTCCTAGGTGGCACAGTGGTAAAGAATTCACCTGCCAATGCAGGAGACACAGGTTCGAGCCCTGCCCTGGGAAGATTCCAAACGCCACAGAGCAACTAAGCTCATGCGGCACAACTATTAAGCCTGTGCTCTAGAGCCCGTGAGCCACAACTACTGAGCCCATGTGTCATAACTATTGAAGCCCACGCACCTAGGGCCCGTGCTCCACAACAAGAGAAGCCACTACAATGAGGAGCCTGCACACCACAATGATGAGCAGCCCCTGCTCGCAGCAACTAGAGAAAGCCCGTGTGCAGCAACGAAGACCCAATGCAGCCAATAAATAAATAAAATTAAAAAGAAAAAAAAAAAACCCAACCCCACCCCATTGCAGGACTGCTTCTGGTTTCCAGACAGTCTGCTCTCATCCTTTCTTGAGAGTGTACTTTTGCTCTGCTTAATGAAACTCTTGCTACTTAAAACTGCTCTATGCCTCTTGACTGAATTCTTTCCCTGGAGAAAGAACCAAGGAAATCGCTGTTCCCCTGGTACCACTATTATTGCTTATGGTCTTGTTGTGTCCTTTTCTCTCAGAAAGAAAGCACTGATTGCATCTCTCTCATCTGTATCACCACCCTGCATGCAGAGGCGATTAACAAATGTTTGCTGCACTAAACTGAAGACCATCAAAGAACCATCTACTCATTTAAAAGGATGGTCGTTGACAATATTCACTTTGGCTCAGACGTTGGAAAAACACCAAAGATCAAACACATACTAAGAATAGTTAACAAACCATCTGGGAGGGAAAAAAAATACACTATTCTTGGAGTTACATCTATTTTCCTTTATGATGTGAAATTCTTTTATCTTTTGAAAATACACATGGACTTAAGTCGAAAAGATTATATTTGCTTACTATGTAGTTTCATAATGTCTTTCCTCAAAATTGATATCCTTCAGCTGTTTTGAATGTCATTTTGTTCAAAATTTCTTGTCCTGAAATGAGTGACAAAAATGGGAGTAAAGTAACATGTATGTATAATTATGCCCTGAAAGAAATTATAGCAACTGATGTGGAAAAATGAAGATACCAAAGGTAGGGCTTGCAACGAGTGACAGCTGAAATTTTTCGAAGCCTATGAGCATTTTTATGTTCTGCTCACTAGTAAATGCTTGAAAAGAGTGTAGCAAAGTAGATCATTATAAAGGGAATTAGTATAAGGTACAATGCAAAGCACATCTTTGTAAAGCAGCTTGCATGTTCCCATTGGAACAATGTGCTTTAAATAATAGCAAAAGCAATCGCAGTGTGCTAATGGGTACACAGATTAGAGAAAAATTAAAACTTGTAGGATCACTAATTTGGTCCAAACTAATCCTTCTGCTCAGAAGTTACAAATGGTAAAGAAGAATTTATTGACAATCATTTTGCTTACTTTTTTCCTTAGAATTTAGATCTCATTATGCATTATTTGTATACTCCATGTTTCTTTTTTAAAAAAATTTCCAGAGTTGTTTACACAAATGCTCATTTCTTGTTTGTTTGTGTGTTTGCCAGCAGAGAGATTAACATGTTATCCACTGACATTACAACTGTATTAAAAGTAGGAATTATCCTTTTGAAAATAACCATTGCAAGATCTAAATATTTGTATTTACATTAAGAACTTTAGTTATTAGAGGAGATTCATGGAACTGGTATTCATCTTCATTACTTCTTTTTCTTCCATAATGTGGTGGAAGGCAAAAGAGAGATGTACAGCAAGTGGGTTAAGTACCCAAAGGACTAGAAATAGAATAAGAAAAAAGATTTGGGGGCCAATTCAATGTGAAATGATGCAATCAAGTTTCTTCTGCTTCATCTGATTTGGTACACAGTTCTAACAAGGGGCAGAGACAAGGTGGAGAAGCTGGTCATCTGACACCTGGCCATACAGCCCTCTGCATTCTTAGTAAGAGGCTTTCATTACCATCCCATAAGTTTGGTAGCGTCCCCCTGTTCCCCTCCCCCCACCAAAAAAAAAAACTGAGAGGCAATGGAGGATATAGATGTGTATGTCTTTTAAAAGAAAATATCATCATGTTGGAGGTTGTTTCCTAGACTTTTAACTGCTAAAATTTCTCCAAACATTTGACATTAATGCAAATTAACATTTAGGAATTATGTCCTTTTCTGTCATGAATTTCTCAGAAATTTCTCTGAGATGGGACTCCAGAAATGGAGTCGGAAAGTCACGTCCTCAAATGTGCTTGCTAACTGAGGCCTTCTCCCACCCTCACAAGACACCTGTGATGATGAGACCCTCCATCATAGGACTCAACATACCCTTCACTCTGAGACCTAGTGTCTCTCCTCCTCATCTCCAACCCCTTTTCAACTTCCTCCAAATTACTGAACCAAATGCCAGGTCATGACAATAAGTTTCCAAATGGGAAAATGGAGACTTAAACACTAGAAAAGGACAAAGGACATTAGCTGTCTTTGAGACTAAGACAAATTGACTAATGGCATAATAAATAGGCTTCCTTTATTGAGTGAGGCAAAAATAAGTTGACTGACAATCCCAAGTTAAAAAGAGATTGTAATGGAACTATCTCCTGACCCTTAATTATAGCCAGGTTAGATCAGGAGACAGCTCTAATGAGGAAGGGACTGCAGGAATTAATGGAATTAATGACTCCCTCAGTTGGCTGCTGGCTTAACCTTTTCGAGGTGTGTTCAAAACCATCCACGTTATAACCCAGGGGCTTGTGTCTCTGGGCAAGATATACAATCTCTCTGAGTCTCTAATCCTCACCTGTAAAATACAGTGAACATATGAATAACTTGGGGAGTTTGTTTTAAGTGTAAGTTACCATGTTTCATTCCAAGACATTTTGATTCAGTAGGTCTGGTTCGGGAATCTTATTTTCTAGACATGTAGTCACCAGATTTCATTCCACAACCTAACATGTGCATGTGATTTTGTTTTTAATTTTAAAAATTCTACCTCTAATTCTTTCTTAATTTTTAAATATATGGAATGTGAAATATATTTTTTCCTGTTGACAAAGTATAAAATAGATACAGATTTGAACAATGTACATAAGAGAAAAAATATTAACATCCTTTCACTCAATAATTTTAATTTAAAGAATCTATTCTATACCGTATGCTAACTCATATATATGGAATCTAAAAAAAAATGGTACTGCTGAACCCAGTGACAGGGTAAGAATAAAGATGCAAAGGTAGAGAACAGACTTGAGGACATGCGGCAGGGGTGTGGGGGTCAAAGGCGAAGCTGGGATGAAGTGAGAGAGTAGCATAGACATATATACACTACGACCTGTAAAATAGATAGCTAGTGGGAAGTTGCTACATAACAAAGGGAGATCAACTCGATGACGGGTGATGACTTAGAGGGCTGGGATAGGGAGGGTGGGAGGGATGCTCAAGAGAGAGGGGATATGGGGACATATGTATAAATACAGCTGATTCACTTTGGTGTACCTCAAAAACTGGCACAACAGTATAAAGCAATTACATTCCAATAAAGAGCTTTAAAAAAAAAAAGTTAATTACCACATGTCACCCATTGTAAGACACACATTTTTTTTTTATTTTTAAGAACTTTTTATTGAGATACAATTGACATACAATAAAATGCATATATTTAAAGTGTACAATTTGATATTTTTGTTCTTATTAGTAATGTATAAATGGCAATCCCAATCTCCCAATTCATCCCACCCCAACCCCTCCCCCCACCCCAGCCGCTTTCCCCGTTTGGTGTCCAGTCCATATATTTGTTCTCTACATCTGTGTCTCTATTTCTGCCTTGCAAACTGGTTGATTTGTACCATTTTTCTATATTCCTCATATATGTGTTAATATACAATATTTGGTTTTCTCTTTCTGACTTACTTCACCCAGTATGATAATCTCTATGTCCATCTCTGTTGCTGCAAATGGCATTATTTCATTCTTTTCTGTGGCTGAGTAGATTCCATTGTTTATATGTACCACATCTTTATTCATCTGTCAATTGACATTTAGGTTGCTTCCCTGTCTTTGCTATTGTGAATAGTGCTGCTGTGAATATAGGGGTGCATGTATCTTTTCAAATTATAATTTTGCCTGGGTATATGCCCAGGAGTGGGATTGCTGGATCATATGGCAACTCTATTTTTAGTTTTTCAAGGAACCTTCGTGCTGTTTTCTATAGCAGCTGTACCAATTTACATTCCCACCAGCAGTATAGGAGGGTTCTCTTTTCTCCACACCCTCTCCAGCAATTGTTATTTGTAGACTTTTAATGATGGCCATTCTGACCAGTGTAAGGTGAAGACACACATTTTTATTCATCTCTGGAATAAAGATGTACCTTGCCACTGATGGCATTTTATTTAAAAAAAAAAAACAGATAATGATTATTATAGACTAGACTGTAACATTTACAAATATTAACTTTTTTTTAATTAACAAATTCTGGAATCTTCCTTTCTAATTTTAGGGAGAACTTTTAGTTTAATATCTCTTGTGGTAATGAAACACTTACCTAATATTTAGAGATTCCTTCAGTTTTACCTTAGTTCATTTTTATTCTCTTAGACTCAAAAATTAAAGGTAATACACTTTTAAAATTAGCATATATATCATGGTCCTTTTTAATGAAATGTTATCTATCTAGCTTTCAGCATAAACATTAACAAATGTCTGTTATGCATCTAATTAAAAAATAGTAATTTCTAAGTTGTGAATTAGAATGATTTTTGCTCTTATTTTTATTCTTGCTCATTGCTTGAATTTTTATAAATTTGTATATCTTTTTCAAAAGAAGTTGTTTTAAAAAATCAGTTGTCCTAAAATTATTTTTTAAAAAATTTTTAAAAAAAGATGAAAGATGGAGAAATATTAAAGCTTGTCATCTTGTATTTTTCTAAATACACAATTGTCACAATATGCTTGTGACTTCCTATTGCTCTATCACCAAGTGAACAATAAATAAATTTATTGAAATGTTGACTAAAAAATAAAAATAAAAAATAAAAAGTAAGTAATCTATCATACAAAAATAATCCCAAGGGTAGATGGACTTTTGCACAAAGATGCTCATTGACATTATTTTGGCGGGGGAAAAAAAGCTCAAAATGATAAAAACAGAATCATTGAGTAAATTATGGTGTATCCATAAAATGAAATACCATAAAGTAGTTACAATTATTAATATAAATAAATTGCAACGGTAGCTTCTGTATGACACATTTAGGTTCATATATATGAAATGATAGTACAAACATATATGTATGTGTGTATACATGTATACAATAAATATTATCTCTGTAAAGAAAAAAAGCAATGCATAGAAAAGGACAAGGAAGAAATACATTAAAATAATAGCAATGGTTGATACTGGTTCTTATACTGATGTATTTTTTTTTCTCATTTTTTTTTTAATTTTTAATTTTTTATTTTTTTGGGGGGTACACCAGGTTCAATCATGTTTTTATACACATATCCCCGTATTCCCTCCCTTCCTTGACTTCCCCCCCATCGAGTCCCCCCACCCTCCCTGCCCCAGTCCTCTAAGGCATCTTCCATCCTCGAGTTGGACTCCCTTTGTTATACAACAACTTCCCACTGACTATTTTACAGTTGGTAGTATATATATGTCTGTGCTACTCTCTCGCTTCATATACTGATGTATTTTTAAAAAGCCCAGCAAGGGGAAAAAAAGCATACTTAAAAAAAAAATCTTGAAAACAGCTATTTGATCTCCCACATGAGAACTGAAAGTAGGTTCTAAATGACAATGCTCTCCCACTCCGATGCAAAGCACGCAGTCCACACATCCTTGCCGGCACCCTAGAAGCCACCTAGAATGGCACAGGAGAGCAAAGCTGCGTTGATACCCACAGTCAAGGTGATCTTTTCTTTTTTCTTTTTTTTTTTTTTTTTTTTTTGCTCCTCTTTGGCCCAAAACTCATAAAATTATTATCCCAGAGGCGAGTCACAGTCAGAGGGTCCGTACCCCTCTTTTGATAGGTTTTACTATTATTCAGGTATGACAGGCCAACAGAGCAAGAGATGACAGCCAGTGAAAAGACAGTTTATTATACCCACAGATCCCAAGAAAGAGAGTACACATCACGTCACAGGAGGCCAGCAGGGAAAGCACCAGGGTCAGTCACTAGGCAGAGGAAGAGAGGGGAAGGGTGGGCAAGAGCCTTCACCTTGATTTCTGCAGGAAGGAACAGGTGAGGCCGGGGAAACAGGATTAGCTAGTTAGAACAATGTCGGCAGTCTCTGGGGCACCGGGACTGTCCCTGGGAGCCTGGTACCTGGCCATGGGGTGATTAGGGCCCAGACTGTGAGATAAGAGAGATGGTTAGAGTGTGGACTTCACCTCCTGTCTAAGAAGCGGAACTGACTGGCCTCTAGCGAGGGCCTCAGAACTAGATCAAGACAACCTTTAGAAGACTGTATTACAAAAACTGAGAAAGGTTGCTTAAATTCTCCAATATCATGGGCCAGGGGCAGGATGTAGCCAGAGACTACAGCAATCTTTAAAACCCCGCTTTTCATTTCCTAACCCATTACTCCCACACACCAAATCCGCTCTCCTCCAAATACCCTAAGAAATTTCTGCAAACCTCTAGTAAGTCCCATTTCTCCCACTTTCTTCGTTTGTCTCCAGAAAAGCCTAAGACAAGGAAAGCAGGCCCTCCTGTGTGGACAGATGAGGGACTTCATGTAGATATCTAAAGGAATTCTGATACCAACATTCTCTTCCTAAAGAATTGGTGATAACTCTTAAATATTATGGATAACAGAACACTCCCTATCCTGTTGAGTCCTCTTCCATCTGTTTACATTTTCCTTATTTCACATCATCTCCACTGAGATGTCCATTTTTTATATCAGGCCCCCTGTTATCATGTAATCACAGATATTTTATGATTCTTTTATGTACCTGTCCATCTTTCAGTACCAAGTCCTCCATCAATGGATATTTTAAGAAGGCCTTGTTTCTTCTCAATATGTAACTTTCAAGGTTCCAGTTTTTATTTCTTAATGAAAATAGCTTAGTTATGCAGAACTTCCCCACCTCCCTCTCACCTGCCTCTCTGGGTCCGTATCCCATTCCTTCCAGTACCTGCAGGCCTCTCTCCCACAATAGCACTTGGAGACAAGAAGACATACAGATGACCAACAGGCACATGAAAGATGCTCAACATCACTAATTATCAGAGAAATGCAAATCAAAACTACAATGAGGTACCACTTCACACTGGTCAAAATGGCCATCATTTAAAAATCTATAAATAACAAATGCTGCAGAGGGTGTGGGAAAAAGGGAACCCTCCTACACAGCTGATTGGAAAGTAAATTGGTAAAACCACTATGGAAAACAGTATGGAGGTTCCTCAAAAAACTAAAAATAGAGTTGCCATATGATCCAGCAATTCCACTCCTGGGCATATATCCAGACAAAACTATAATTCAAGCAGACACATGCACCCCTATGTCCACAGCACTACTATTTACAATAGCCAAGACATGGAAATTACCTAAATGTCCATCAACAGATGAATGGATAAAGATGATGTGGTACATATATACAATGGAATACTACTCGGCCATAAAAAGAATGAAATAATGCCATCTGCAGCAACATAAATGAAACTAGAGATTATCATACCAAATGAAGTAGACAAATACCATACACTACCACTTATATGTGGAATCTAAAACACGACACAAATGAATTAATCTACGAAACAGAAACAGACTCACAGACACAGAGAAAAGATTTGTGGTTGCCAAGGGGGAGGGAGGGTGGAGTATGGATGGACTGAGAGTTTGGGGTTAGCAGATGCAAACTATTACTTAATAGAATGCATAAACAACAAGGTCCTACTCTATAGCCCAGGGACCTATATTCACTCTCCTGGGATAAACCATAACAGAAAAGAATATGAAAAAGAATGTATGTATATGTATAACTGAGTCATTTTGCTGTGCAGCAGAAATTAACACCACATTGTACATCAGCTTTACTTCAACAAAATAAAGTTTTTAAAACACAGTAGCTTTGAAAAAAAAAAAAAGTAGCTTTGAGAGTTACAATATGGCACCAAGGTTGTAAACAGGTGACCCACCAGCCAGGGGTGCTATCAGCTGTGCAGCCACACAGTATTTTTAAAAGTTGGACTCCATTGCCAATTTTTAAAATTAGAGGAATTCATATAAAAATCAATATTTTTAGAAAGAGCAGAAAGAGAAATTAAGGAAACGCTCCCATTTACCACTGCAACAAAAAGAATAAAATACCTAGGAATAAACCTGCCTAAGGAGGCAAAAGACCTCTATGCAGAAAACTATAAGACACGGATGAAAGAAATCAAAGACAATACAAACAGATGGAGAGATATACCATATTCTTGCATTGGAAGAATCGACACTGTGAAAATGACTGTACTACCCAAAGCAATTTACAGATTCAACGCAATCCCTATCAAATTACCAATGGCCTTTTTCACAAAACTAGAAAAAGAAATTTTACAATTTGTATGGAAATGCAAAAGACCCTGAATAGCCAAAGTAATCTTGAGAAGGAAAGATGGAGTTGGAGGAATCAGGCACCCTGACTTCAAACTATACTACAAGAGTACAGTGATCAAGACAGTATGATACTGGCACAAAAAATAGAAATATAGATCAATGGAACAGAATAGAGAACCCAGAGGTAAACCCAAGCACATATGGGCACCTTATCTTTGACAAAGGAGGCAAGAATATACAATGGAAAAACAACAGCCTCTTCAATAAGTCGTGCTGGGAAAACTGGACAGCAACATGTAAAAGCATGAAATTAGAACACTTCATAACACCATACAGAAAACTAACTCAAAATGGATTAAAGACCTAAATGTAAGGCCAGACACTATAAAACTCCTAGAGGAAAACACAGGCAGAACACTCTATGACATACATCAAAGCAGGATCCTTTGTGACCCACTTCCTAGAATAACGGAAATAAAATCAAAAATAAATAAATGGGACCTAATGAAACATAAAAAGCTTTTGCACAGCAAAAGAAACCATAATCAAGTCAAGATGACAACCCTCAGAATGGGAGAAAATATTTGCCAATGAAGCAACCGACAAAGGATTAATCTCCAAAATATACAAGCAGCTCATGCAGCTCAATATCAAAAAAGCAAACAAACCAATCCAAAAATGGGCAGAAGACCTAGATAGACATTTCCCCAAAGAAGACATGCAGATGGCCAACAAACACATGAAAAGATGCTCAACATCACTAATCATTAGAGAAATGCAAGTCAAAGCCATAATGAGGTATCACCTCACACCGGTAGGAATGGCCATCATCAAAAAATCTAGAAACAATACATGCTGGAGAGGGTATGGAGAAAAGGGAACCCTCCTGCACTGTTGGTGGGAACGTAAATTGGTACAGCCACTATGGAAAACAGTATGGAGGTTCTTAAAAAACTAAAAATAGAACTACCATATGACCCAGCAATCCCACTACTGGGCATATACCTGGAGAAAACCAGAATCCAAAAAGCAACGTGTACCACAATGTGCACTGCAGCACTATTTACAATAGCCAGGGCATGGAAGCAACTTAAATGCCCATCAGCAGATGAATGGATCAAGAAGATGTGGCACATATATACAATGGAATATTACTCAGCCATAAAAAGGAATGAAATTGTGTTATCTGTAGTGAGGTGGATGGACCTAGAGTCTGTCATACAGAGTGAAGTAACTCAGAAAGAGAAAAACAAATATCGTATGCTAAGGCATGTATATGGAACCTAAAAAAATGGTACTGATGAACCCAGTGACAGGGCAAGAATAAAGATGCAGATGTAGAGAATGGACTTGAGGATGGGGGCAGGGGGTGGAGAAGGGGAAGCTGGGATGAAGTGAGAGAGTAGCACTGACATATACACTCTACCAAATGTAAAACAGATAGCTCGTGGGAAGCTGCTCCATAACACAGGGAGATCAATTCAATGATTGCCATGATGTAGAGGGGTGGGTAGGGAAGGTGGGAAGGAGTCGTGGGAGGGAGGGGATATGGGGATATATGTGTAGATGCAACTGATTCACTTTGTTGTACAGCAAAAAGTGGCACAACAGTGTAAAGCAATTATACTCCAATAAAGTGCTTTAAAAAAAATCAATATTTTCCAGGTCCTCTGGAAAACTTAAAAGTTCTGGCAACACTGGGCTAGAGGTTAGTAATACCTGCTCCCCTTAAATGAGGCATGTGTTTCTCTTATTTACATAGACTGCCTGATCATTCAACACATCTGGGACCAATCCCTGGATAACATGGTTGCTAGTATTATGTAGGCCCACATACATATAAAATTATATGTAATAATATTAATTTTGTGAGCAGTGTTTAAGACTAGAAGGCAGCCCTTCTCCCATGCCAG
This sequence comes from Hippopotamus amphibius kiboko, assembly GCF_030028045.1. NCBI lineage: Eukaryota > Metazoa > Chordata > Mammalia > Artiodactyla > Hippopotamidae > Hippopotamus > Hippopotamus amphibius. Next base: position 231,583,604 of record NC_080186.1, read on the forward strand.
ATCTTATACATTCTGTCACTAAATGTGGGGAGTCCTGCCACCTCTGCCAAAGCATCTCCCCTGACATTCGCATCCAGCCCTAGGGACCACGGGTTCTCTGCTCTGGGTTGCCCCTGGCTTCCCAGGGTCACTACCCCCTCAGCAGCTGGCCACATTTAATCTGAAACTCATAGAATGGTGAAAGGTGGCTGAGAGTATGAGAACCTTTTTACCTCCTTTATAACCCCATCTTCCCCTCTATTTCCTCTGATTCTTCTCCCCCATCCTATTTTTCCAATAAGAGAGTCCCTTCCAGGCTCCTTTAGAAGCCTTTACTTGTCACCAGTCTAAAGCCCCACTCCATTTAGCACAATGCACTTACACCTACTTAGTGTTACATTTGTCATGGATGTATCGTAATCAGAAGGTAGCACCTTGAGATTCTGGTGAGTTAGAGGAGAGTACCATTTGGTTAAACTACCTTCTTCTCTTCCCCAGTACTTCCACCTGTTCCCTGCATTGGGGCAGTCTCATTTTGCAGAACTTAGGAAAATAGCCAGTAGTGAAACTAAGCCAAAGTGTTCGACCACGAGTACCAGAAAAAAACAGAGTAACAGTGGATCTCATTTTTGGGGTAGTGAGACATTTTCCTTACATAATAAAACAGTCTGGAAATAAGCAAACCAAGGCCGGTTCTTTTTGTCTTTTTACTCTAACTTCTTTAGTATGCTGTTTTGTTTTGGTTTTCTACCTCATGGCTTCAAGATAGCTGCTAAACCTCCAGGCATCACATCCATGTTCCACATAGGAAGAAAAGAAAAGGTTAAAAGGCCCCATCTCATGAAGCTTTTTCTTCCCCACTCCCACCCCACCAAAGAAGGCCATACCCTGCAGACTTCCACTTATATCTGGTTCATCAAAACTGGATTATATGGAAATACTTAGACCAATCTCTAACCAAAAGGAATGAAATTCCCATAACTGATTTCAATGCTTTATCCTATGTGGCTGACAAAGGGTCTATGTTCCCCAAGATCAACCTGCTATTCCACCTGCTCCCCGAATAAACCCCCTCAGGATTCTGTTAGTATGAAAGAAGGGGGTCAGAAAAGAAAATGGCTCTTGCGGAGGCAACAGACAGTGTCTGCCACATACTCTAGTGTGAGGACTGTGAGGAGTCTGTGTAGCTGTGTCTGGGTGGAGGACCCAAATGTGTGCATTTGGATGCTGTTGGCACAGGGGCAGAGCACAGAGGCGAGTGGATAACTGACACCTTTGTCTTGATATTCCAGCCTCCTCCTCACTCCCTGCCACACGCACCCACACTCATGTGTGCTCATGGATGGTGGAGAAGGGGTCAAGAAGCATGGGGTCATCCCCTGGACCCAGAGGTCAATGGGAGAAGGGCAGTGATCCCTCCCTCTCCAGGTGACCGATATGCAAAACTTCCTGGGAGGCGCCTAACGGCTCTGCCCTCTGCTGGGCAAGACCACAGCCCTCTCGGAGTCCAGGAACCCCCTCTCCACCTCCAGCCAAGGACTTGTGTTTCCCAACCCACACCCACTTCTCTTGGTCAGAAGAGTGTGTTGCTTTGCACAGTAGTGTGTTGAGCAAAGTAAAGCTTTGCAGGGGAACCCATTTTACTAATCACACGTATTTTCATACAAAAATTTCAATTTAAACCATCAGAAATTTGTAATAACACAACTAATAGAAACTATTCATCTCTTTCCAAATGTTTTCAAGATTACAAAGGTCATCCACAGCTAACAGACAGAGTCCCTGAGTCCATGTGCAGTGTTTGAGCTTCCTGTGCACTTCAATTGTCCATGCAGTCCTTAAAAGGTCACACCTGTCCCGTCACACTCGGCCTAGGGTGCAGCTTGCAATACTGCATTCACATAAAAATCAGGAAACCCTGAGACCTTAGCAGAAGCTGCACACTGGCTCTTTAAAATGAAAACTGTAAGCTTCAACATCATGTCACATTCGCTGTCTGTGCATGCCATCCATGTAGGCTGGAAGTGAGTCATCATTCGGAAATTATTTTTGTACAAAAGTTAAACATAAAGACTCCACCAAATAAACAGTTTTTATAAAAAGGCTTCATGCGACAACAGTCCCTTCTCTGGCATCAGCTCCCGGAAATGATAAAATATGACTCATTAGCATAGAACAACTCATAGTCCGAACAGAGTGTAATTGCTCCCGGGAAACCCGTTCTTATCTCTTGGCCAAGATGCCAGGCTGGGTGATGACGCAGCAGCCTTTGCTGTGTTGTCTTGACCTGATCAGCTTTTGCTTCAAAACAGAGCTGGATCGTTTCCGCTCTGCAAACGTGATGGTCCAGTTCCACTCCCACTGCTGTCGTGAAAGCCTCATCAAATTCTTCCTCCCACAGCAGCCTCCCTTCCAGGAGGTCAAAGCACTTGTCTGCCTTGTTTACTGCCCACCATAATGCACTATCTTAATACTTAATGTCCTAAGTAGTTATCGCTCCTGATAATTGAGACTCTCATTCCAAATTCTAATATAACAGGAGTCATCACCAGGAAAATTTCTTTCATTTATGCGAATTTTGCAAAATGGAAATCACTTGTGTTGATGGAAAGTAGCAAAAGGTGGGGGGGTATATAAGGAATAATAAAGAGAAGTGACACAGATGGGAGAAAAGGAATGGAAGTTCTACAAGGACAATAATAGTTAACATTAATTTAGTGCTCACTACGTGCCACACACTGCGCTAAGCAGCTTACATATATTTAATCATTACAACACGCATGAGTTATGTACTTCTCAATAAACGCGCTTATACACGTGAGGATGTGGAGGGCTAAGAAGCGGTACGGAATCACCAACCAAGCTCTTCTTCTAGACTCACGGCAAACCATGCTTTTGTAGTAGGCTGACTTACTGGCCCATTTCTTTACCTCCCCCTCTGTACACACCCTTTGTCAAGTGACTCTGCAATCACTCCCCGAGAGGTGGGACTGGGCTTAGCCACGTGACTTGCTTTGGCCAGGGTGAGCAGATGTGATGTACTCTCATGGTTGGTCTTGTCCTACCGTAGTGAGTTGAATAGTGTCCCCCCACAAATTCACGTCCATTCAGAACCTCAGAATGTGACCTTACGTGGAAATAGAGTCTTTGCAGACATAATCAAGGACTGAGATGAGATCATAGTGAAATATGGTAGACTTGAAATCCAAGCAGAGTATCCTAATAAGAAACAGAACAGGATACAGCCATACAGAGAAGAAGGCCATAGAAAGTAAAGGTACATACAGATTGGAGTTCTGTTGCTACAAGCCAAGGAATACCTGGAGCCATCAGAAGCTGGAAGAGGCAAGGAAGGATTCTTCCCTGGAGTGTTTAGAGGGAACATGGCCCTGTAGACACCTTGATTTTGGACGTGTAGTCTCCAGAACTATGCGTGAATACACTTCTGTTATTTTACACCACCCAGTTTGTGGTATTTTGTTATGGCAGCCCTAAGAAATGAGTACACCTCCTATGTTTCTGCCATCACCTGGAGAAGAGCTTCCTCCAGGTAGCAGCTGTTCTTTGAGCCTGGACCCCAGCGTGAACATGTGGGGAGTGGACCTGAGCCCAAGCCACCCAGACAAGCCCAGCCCAGGTCAGCCAGGCTGCAGCCAACCTGCAAACCCATGAGTACAACAATAAACGCTGACTGTTTTACAAGCCCCAGAGTTTGGGGTGGCATGTGAAGTAGCACTGTTATGACTTTAGCTAACAGATAAGGTTTCCCAGGCTCCTGTGAGGCCATCTGACTAAATCCTAGACAATGAAATGTGAGCCAAGGTGATACAGGCAACTCTAAGTCCTGGCCCTGAAAACCTCCACAGAGAGTCCTCCATGCTCTTTCCTTCTCCAGAACAGCTTTGGAAACCACATCCTGAAGAGGGAAAACCTGGGTGGCCACATCCCTTTACTAGCCAGGAGCACCTGATTTTTTTTTACTTTCTAGAAATAAGCTTCTACTGGATCCAGCCTGTGCTTTGAAGGTTTATCAGTTACAGCAACTAGCATGACCTTAACTAATAAAGGGAAGATGAGTAAACTGTCCAAGGTTACAGAGTGAGCAAATGATAAAACCAGGATTTGAACCTACACTGTGTGACTCCAGAGTCCAGACCATGGCCAATTAAAACCGAATGCCTCCTACATTAACTGCAAAACTTTGGGAAAGTTGAAGGACGACGCCTTAGAACGGGGCTCCCGTGACATTTACCAACAGAAAAGTTACGGGTACCTGTGGAAGAGCTGACGGAGGTAGACTGGAGAGGCAGGGGCAGGAAATCCGAAGAAGGCCCTAAGAGAAAAATCAGAGGAGACAAATGAGTAACTCCCAAGTAATGCGACACCAATAACTTTCAGACACAGCCCTCACTTTGTGGCAGGCGCTGTTCAAAGGGCTCGGCAGATACCTCGTATAATCCTCTCATCTACACTGTAAAGGGGTAATGAGGAAACTGAGGCACACGGGAGCCGAGGGCCTTGCCCAAGAGCACACAGCTAGTCACTGACAGAGCCAGAGAGTGAGCCCGGGCAGTCTGGCTCTGGAGTCGCTGTGCTCTGGGGATTCTCCAGAGGGATAAAAGCATTGAACACTTGGACAAGGACCAAACGCAGGGGAGAGAGTCTCTTAGCATTCTCATTATCCACTACAGGGTTTAAAGTTACTATGTCTGGATGAAACTGCAAAGAAGGGTGAACCTGACAAGCGTTACAAACAAGGGGCAGAAAGGAAAATTAATAATACAGCATCCGTTATTTTAAATATTCGTTTAAACATGGAACGTGCCACAGATCTTATCTTTATCATCAGGTCATCATTATTCTGGTTTAAGGTATAAAATCAGATGCATAAAGGTTTTGCAAAGGGTTTATTGGGCTGTCAACTGGAGGGGCAGTGTGGTCGGCTTGTTTGGAGCTCTGCAGGCTTGCTGATGGCAATTCTAACCCAGACTCTGCGATTTAAAGCTAAGTGACCAAAGCCAGTGACTTAGCCTCTAGAAAATACTGTTTCCTCTTCAGTAACGGACAGACAATAAAAGTCTCTATCATAAAGAGCGGTTGTGAAAATTAAACAAGAAAACACACTTAGCACCGTGTCTGGCATATAAAAAGGGCTCAATACACATTTGCTATTCTTTTTAAATATTGTTATTGAAATGTATTGTCTAATTAGTTGCCTCTGCAAGGTCCCTAAATCTAAAACTGCTTCCTGCTGCACTTTAGTTTAAACATTCATTAATTCCCCCTGAGGACCACTTTAATCGCCTCCTAAACAGATCTCCCCACCTACTGTCTCTCTTCTAACCCACTTTTGTGAACTGCTGCCAGTTAATCTTCCCAGTTCACAGCTCATCTCTCATGCCACTCACCCACTCAACAACCTCAATGGCTCCCCACTGACTCCGAAGGCCCCCACCACTGCTCCCCTCTACATGTTATCTTACATTTCACTGAGATTGGACAACTCACTCTTCCTTAAACATGCCTCGTGATTTCCTGCTTCTGTGTCTTTGTTCCTTCATTATCTCCATCACTTCTAATCCAGTTCATCTTTCATGCCCCAGCTCATGAGTTTCACTTCCCCCTTCCCCGCAGCCCCCTCAACTAAGTGTATGACCTGCCCTCTCTCATTCCCAAGGCACTTTCTTTGTGCCTATTTTTATATCATGTATCATAATATGCCTTTTATCATAATTATTTTGGCATTTGACTAATACAGTCACACAATGTAAGCTTGTTGAAGGCAGAAAGAGCATCTTCCTCAACTTTTTAATATATACATGATGTGTTTCATGTGCAGTGAATTAAAAAAAAGTTCACTGATTAAGTTTAATGCACATATTTTATTTCCCTTATTAAATCCATTGATGGTGGGGGCCATATCTAACTTACTGCTATGTCCTCCAGAGCATTCTACCAGTGTCCTGCACAGCAGCAAGTACTCAATAAGCATGTGTGAAATGAGTAAGGTGGTAGATTGGACTTATGGGTGAAGGAATAGATAGATGGATGAAAAGATAAATGGATGGATGGGTGGATGGGGGGGAGGTTTATACATTTCTCTAAAGTTCTTTGGCTAATAGTTCTTCTAGTCATTGGCCCAGCTGCCAACTAACTTTGAAAGAAACAATACCCAGTGGTAGCTATTGATGAAAAACAGGGCAGAGAGGGAATTCCTGATCCACTTTTGACAAACTTGGCACACATATAAACCCAACCCTCCACCCTGAAAAACTAACAAGCTGTTTGGGAGGCAATGTCCTTCTTTCTAAACCTCATTTCATCCCACAGGGATCCAGGGTGTTTATACTGCCTTGTTCCCATTATGGAAGAAATCTAATAAAGTAGATAAAAACTAATTTACAGTAACATGCTGGTGCCCTCTCAAGGGGAATTATACTTGAAATCAGAATCCCCGGAAAAGGACCGTATAAATACAAAGAACTGACTTCCTCATTCTGGCATGTTTAGTGCTGTTTCTCTCTATCTGTCTCATCTGGACAACAGAGCTTAAAGCAGACCATGAACCCAGCCATGTATTTTAGATATACTAAGTCCACAGAGGCAGCCATTGAAAGGACTAGTCCTATAAGGATGAGGCGGGCCATGGCCTGGCCTAGAATATATTGTCACAGTGCTGGCCCAGCAAGAACCTGGACCTTGGAGACTCTGCTTGCTGAGGGGGGAAAATTTTTGCATTTATGCCCCAATAAGATATTTCTGGATGCCAGGGTATAAAAGACAGTTGATTCTGTTCTCTTCCAAGCTGAGAGAATGCCTACTTTCCAAGGTTGGCCAACAAACTGTGGGGGCACCTCCCTGAAATACAAAGGAAGCAATGAGCCCCGCATCCCTTCAGATCCTATATTGTGTGCATCCTTCACTGCTGATAAGCCACCACAGGAGAAAGGTCAAGGAAAAGCAACCTGGAACCAAATCCCAGGCCTCATGCTCACCTGTCCTTCAACACAGACCAGTCTCTATGGTCTAGCCTAGCACAGCAGTTATTGGGATCTGCTAAGGAAATTTTAACAAATTTTAGGCTTTAGTAATAGATTATCATTAGAGCATCTATGAAGATCATAGGAAGGACAGGGTCCATTTTAAAACACTATACAGGGACTTCCCTGGCAGCACAGTGGTTAAGAATCCTCCCGCCAATGCAGGGGACACGGGTTCAATCCCTGGTCCGGAAAGATCCCACATGCCGCGGAGCCACTAAGCCCATGTGCCACAACTACTGAGACTTTGTGCCCAAACTACTGAAGCCCACGTGCCTAGAGCCCGTGCTCCACAACAAGAGAAGCCACCACAATGGAAAGCCCGTGCACCACAATGAAGAGTAGCCCCTGCTCGCCACTAGAGAAAGCCCACCCGCCCGCAGCAACAAACACCCAATCAGCTAATCAATCAATCAGTAACACACTACACAAAAAAGTCTTTGTCTGAAGGTTAACTGATTATCCTACTCTCCTGTATCTTCTGGTGTAATTGGTATGGCAATTTAAAATTACAGGGCATGCCAAAACCCTAACATGCCTTCAGAATAATCCAAAAACATAAAATGTTTAGTGGAATTTTTCTATTAATGTGCTTTACTGTGTTCATTTTTTTGGAAAATTGCCACTCTGTAAGTATACATTATGCTGTAACTAACAATTCCCTACAGCCAAAGTATTTATTAACCAGGAAGTTAAGTGATATTTATAGTTATTTTTCTATTAATAAAATCACTTTTACCTATGGCATCTCAAATCCTCAAGACAACCATACAAGTTGAGGAGAATTATTTTTATTATTACTCGCATCACTATTATTTTATAGGTTTGGAAACTATGCCAGCCAACTTCCCTGAAGTCACAGTCGCGAGTAAACGATGGTTTCTAGGACTCAAATTCAGGTCTTGTAACTCAGTATTCCACATTCTTCTCACGGCACTATGACTGCTCGGCAAAATCTTCAGTATCTTCGCATTCCCTGCTAGGCTGGTGGCCCGGTGGAGCCAGCAGGTGAGTTGTCGGGCCATGACTGTTACCCCCAGCAGCCCCCAAAGAGCCAAGAACATGCTCACCAGTTCTCTCTGCCTAACTCTGAGGCCCTCAGTAAAGGCTTCCAACCGCTGCACGTATCCTCTAAGCGAGGGATTCCCCAGCGTCTAGACCACGCGTGCTCATTCATAGGACCTCGCTCACTTTCTAGGGCTGAGGGACATTTTGGAATACATACACTCACATCACACACAGTTGTGTATCTGTGTGTGTGTGTGCGTGCGCGCACACGCCTATTCAACTCTCTCAATCAATTACCACCGAACTTCTCAGGGGCTAATCAGGACCTAATTTGTATGAGGTGTCAAACTATAATCTAGGGATCTCTGATGGTCATGAACGCCACAATTACTTTCAATGACTAAACTGGAGGTGCCGACAGCCATAAAAATCTCCTGTTCCATCAACATCTCACTAAAATATGGTGGAAACTGCACCTGCAACTTGAATTCCTCAATCTATGTCGCTGCCGTTTTGAAAAGCACTAATAGTGTCAGTGGCACGAAGGGCAGAGATTATAGGCTTCCTTCTCCTCGTAGAAAAACACCACTATCTACAGGCTGGACACCAACAGCGTGTCATTAGCTGGGGTGGTTAAGCTGTGGCCCTGCTGATCACTGAACAGAGGTGTTGGTGAAGGACTAGAAGCTGAGCCTGTGTGTGTTCTTCAAAATCCATCCAGTCTCATGGCCAAAGTTCACACACCACAGCAGAGCAAAACTCATAAACTGGGTTCTGCGTCTAGGAAGTCGTCTGCATGTGACTCCATAAAATTGACCTGTTGACTGAATTCCTAGGGAAGTTGATGGGAATGGAAAGGACTGGAGGTAGGTATTCTAGACCAGAGCTGTCCAGCCATTTAAAAAAATGAAATATTGCCATTTGCAGCAACATGGATGGACCTAGAGATTATCATACTAAGTGAAGTAAGTCAGAAAGAGAAAGACAAATATCATATGATATCACTTATATGTAGAATCTTAAAAAATGATGCAAATGAACTTATTTACAAAGCAGAAATAGACTCACAGACGTAGAAAACAAACTTATGGTTACCAAAGGGGAAAGCAGTGCAGGGGAGATAAATTAGAGGTTTGGGATTAACAGATACGCACTATTATATATAAAATAAACAACAAGGACCTACTGTATAGCACAGGGAACTATATTCAGCATCCTGTTATAACCTATAATGGAAAAGAATCTGAAAATGTCTACGTATAGCCAGATCACTTTGCTGTACACCTGAAACTAATACACCACTGTAAATCAACTACACTTTAATAAAAAGTTGTTTGTTTTCAAAAAAAAAAAAAAAAAAGGGAGGGTCAATAGACCAGAGCTGTCCAAAAGAACTGCATGAAACCCACAGATGTTAGCCACTTACATAATTTTTACTTTTCTTCTACTCATATTTAAAATGGTAAAAGAAACAAGTAAAATTAATTTTAACAGTATATTTTATTTAACCCAATAGTAAAAGAGTGTCACTGTAACATATAATCAATATAAAAATCATCGAGATGTTTTACATTTGTTTAGTACTAAATCTTTGAAATCCAAACTGTAGTTTACACTTTCATCCTGACTTGGACGAGTCACATCTCAAATGTTTAAAAGCTGCATGTGTGTGGAAACAGTATAAAGATCAGTGGTTACCAGAGTTAAGGAAGAAGAGGGGAAGAACAGGTGGAGCACAGAAGATTTTTCAGGCAGTGAAGCTACGCTGTGTAATAGCGTAACCGTGGATACGTGCCATCACACATCTGTCTGAACTCACAGAATCTACACCACCAAGAGCAAGCCTTGAAGTAAACCATGGACTCTGGGTGATGATGTGTCAACGCAGGTCCATCCGCTGTGACAGTGAACCACTGTGGTGGGGATGCTGATTACAGGGGAGGCTGTGCATGGGTGGAGCAGGGAGTATGTGGGAAATCTCTGTACCCTCTGCTCAATTTTTCTGTGAACTTACAACTGCGCTAAAAAATAAAGTGTATTCAAAAAAACAGTTCCAAAAGCCTAATGGCTATCATGTGAGAAAGCGCAGTTCTAGAAAAACTCTACCACACTGTAGCCCTGGATAAGGGTAGGACTGCTTGGCAATGCAGTTGGGTTGGCCAGGTTGCCCACCTCAAAGATGCCATTCAAACTACTGTACCATGGGCAAGGAGGCGACAGGGCCAGGAGACTGCCCAGCCTCAAGGATCACTATCGGGGCATCCCGGGAGGTCCAGTGGTTAAAACTCCACACTCCCACTTCAGGGAGCACAGGTTCGATCCTGGTCAGGGGACTGAGATCCCACATGCTGTGAGGCACAGCCAATAAAATAAAATAAAATAACTTTTACAAATTAAAGATCGCTGTCAGATATCAATGTCTCTATTTCTGCCGCCACATGCCAGCTTTCTCCACAAGCTTAAACTACAACTTCTCAACTCCATTCAGCAACATGTCCAGAGCAAAGAGAGTTCCTCTCCATCAATTTTGATGTGAAAAATCCCAGAGAAGCACTCTGATTGGGCCAGACTGGGTACCATGTCCACCCATGTGGCTTAGAGGGCAGGGTACTGTGTTCAGAATCCTCTGTTGTACTACACATCTGAGATTCTGGTGCAGAATCCAGAACCTTCTGGATGGAGGGGAGAAGAGGCTCCCTTTCCAAAGGAAGTGGTAATGCATGCATACCAGGCCAAGAACGTTGTGGTTCTGTATCACAGAAATCGGGGAAGAGGATCTCCTTAAAGGACTGGCTCCCACTCGAGCAGCCCTTTCCAGAGACCCATTAGGAAGTGCCAGCAGCTACAAAAACCCTACTAGTCCTGTTCACCCAGAGGTAGCTGGAGAAAGATGGGACTTGGGTCCAGGTATTGAAGCTCAGAAGTCAGCCTTCCTTTCACTATAGGAGTGATTTTCAATGGAAATTGTACCGCACCTTAAAGGGGGTTTTAAACTTTATTGGGGCAATCTTGATCATTACAGTGATTAGAGGGTATACTGGCAATTAACAAGCAGGAGCTGGAGATACCCGATAGGCAGATATGTTTCTCCAGCTCCTACGCACACTGTCAAATACGTTGAGGGCCAACAATACCCAGATGAATGCTGTTTCTCTTAATACCAAGCGTAGTTATTATCAGTAGATGCGAGCATCTGTCTCCTTCATAAAGACTTCTAGTACAGCTGTGCCTGAGTATTTGCGTGTGCGCATCATTTTATTTTACACTATTTCCTTTTACTTTTTCTTTATATTACAGTTAGAACATGATGTTGATTCTTTTAATTATGCATGTTGAGCTTCTATGACCTATAAATTTCAAGATAGTAAAAGGGACATTACAAAATATGTATCTAAAAGGTTGGCATTGATGGGGTTGAGAATCTCTAAACTACACCAAACTTGAGGGGAGAGCCATGAAGAGAGAAGTAAAAAGGAACCAGAACAAAGGACAGGATAAGCAACAATGGGTACAGACAGAGCTTGAACATGGGCAGAAAGAGAAAGTCAAAAAAAGAAAGCTGCAGGACGAGGATGAGAAAGGAAGCCATCTTCCCGGCCCGGGCATCTCTCCCCCATCCCTCGAGCTCCTCTCTCTCTCACTCTCCAGTCCCATTTCTCCTTCTTCATGATCTTCCTCAGCCTGAGGGTGGCATGAGATGCCCAATGAGAGCATATCCTTGGCAAAATCAACTACCAGCAAATATTATGAAGATCCTAAACCCAAACTTCACACGGACTCTACCCCTGGGCTCTGAGATGACAGCCATAGAGGGAAATGGAAGTCACTGGCCAGAGGCAGGAACTGTGAGGAAACCCCTACCAGAATACTACAAAACAACTTTAAAAGTTAATTATGGAGACTAAATAGAAATAGCAACATATGTCAGACACATCCTAAGTGAAAAAGCAGGATATTCCATTTTACATGCCCTATACTACAACAATGTTTTTAAAAATGCATGACTATAGACAGAAACTTGGCAAGACAGGAATAACATATTTTCAAAAAGCAAAAATAATTGCTATGATAGTGTAGTAGGATTTACTTATCAACTTTTTCTTTAAAAGATTTTTGTTACAATTAAACACTTTGCCAAAAAAAAAAAAAATCTGTTCCTTTTACCCTTCTTCTACTTCCCTTTTCAAAGCAACCCTCCTTCCCACTGGTTTATCACTGAGCTTTCCTAAACTTCCGAATCAAACGCGTCCTAACTTCCCTACTAAAAAAATGTATGAGTTTTACTAGGAGATTAACAATTAACATCAGCTGCATCAGTTTCAACATAAAAATGGTTTTCCATAAACTTCTCTCAGAATGTTAACATCAGTCAAACCCCTCTGCCTAATGTCCAAATAAACCACTTAATATTAGTAACAGGCTATAGCAACTCTTTCACATAAAGCCTCCAGAACACATGCACCAGACATATGCATCTTGCTGGAGGGTAAATTAAAGCTGAGTTTAATTTTCAATATGCGAATAATGGTGGAATTTTTCAAATAACATACATAGGAATCATTGGCAAGTTTGTTCAAGCTTGTGCAGAAGATCTGGCAATGTCTGACTCAGATTATCTGCCTCCCCTAATCCACAAAGAAATGAATAAATTGTTCTACTTTATTGACCACAGAAAATTAGATTCTCTAACCTCATTCTCCTTGACTTCTTCGTATCCATCAAAACTCCTGACCGTTCTTCCTTCTTAAAATCCTTCCTTTGGTTTATCACAAAACAGTACTGTCTGGGTTTGCATCGGGGCACTTCTTGTAGGAGGGACGAGGCCACCACTCAGGAGGAGGAAACAGAGAGGAGAACTGCTTGAATACGGTCCCGCCCAATAAGAAATCCAGCGGGTGGAAGAGAACCTCAGCCTGGTCATCGTAACCTTCAAGGAATGGACGGTCGGGCAAGGTCAGATGCTTACCTCAAGAAAGAAATTACACTTGCAGAAATTCAGAGAAAAGAGCTTGTTCCCTGATCAGAGATACCAGGGATTTTTAAAATTCGCTCTAAGGTGGTGAAACCCACGGTAAACATCAGTTAGAGTCATTACACCTGTAACTGCCTTCCCTGATCAAGTTAATTATTTTTTACAGAAACCTGCATGTCCTCCAAGCCTCATGTAGTATAAGCAATATGTTTGCCCGAGTTTTTTTTCAGGAACTTGGAGTCAGCTGTGTCCAGGTCGAGCTTGAGCCAGTTAGGACTGGTTTACGGACCCTTCAGCTGGGCCTGCGCGAGTGTCCTCTTGGTGACCTTTTGACGTCAGAGGGCCAAACCCTCCACCCTCAGGTGCGGATGCTGCCGTTTCTGCACACGGCCCTTAAAGAAGCGCGTAGCTTAGTTGCGCCTGCGCAGAATGACGAGTCTCGACGCTTTTTCTTATCTCCGGTTAGCTTTCCCCAGCTTCTCACAACGCAGCTTTCTCTTATAAATATCCCGGGCTCCTCGCCTTCCTGGAGACAGATTAGAGATTTGTGGTTGGGTAAAAGTGGCACCTCCCTGTCATTGTAATCCCACAGGGACAACCCACCCAACTCTACTCTCATCTTTCAGCCTGGAATTCACCTGCTCACACCTGTTCCCATGCCCAAGTCCCATCTTTCCTGAAAGTCCAGCTCAGGGTCCTTCCCCATAAAGGTTTCTCTGACACCTCAGCCTGAGCAACAGTTCCCTCCTCTAAAGCTCCTGTCTGAATTCTTTATTTGAAACTTAGAATATGCTAGTTTCCTCTACTTGTTTTTGCACTTGAGGCAAAGCTCTCAAATGGAATTAGAAGCTCCTCCAGGGCAGAAACTACCTCCTCACTCTCTCTAATCCCCATCGTTCAGAACAGTGGCCAATCAAAAAGATAACGGTGGTGCCCACTGTCCCTTCTCAGCAGCTCATTCCACACCACGATCATTCTGAGTGAGACGACTTGGCACGTAGGATACCTTCTCATACATTCCCCTGCTTGCCTTTGAGTCACAGGGTCAAAGGTGCTAAAATTTAGCTTCTTAATCTTTAAAGGAGCCATAGATACAGCACAGATGTGGCGTCCGGCTTGTGAGTAAGTGGCCGTGAATGCTTTGAACTCCCAGATGACAGATGCCACTTAAATTAGTGTTATTCTTCAGCGGATGTTGTCTCGCTGCTTGCATGTTTTGTGGGAAAACAGACAGACTGCTTTGATTCTCCATGTAACTCACTGACCCTTCTGGAGTTCACAGTAGACTCCATGCCCTCAACCAGCAATGCAAATATGACTTAAACTCATTCCTAGCTGCGACTGGTTCACCCTCCGCTTCTTCCTGCTAGAGGCCAGTCTCAGGAATGATCAGAGAAAACTAGCTACAAAAAGGAGACTGAAAGGACCATGGTGTTACACGCTAAAAAATTCACACAACGGCAATTACTAATTGTAAAGACCATTTTAAGTTTAATTCACGGCCTAGAGCATTATACCCACTGAAGGTGCCAGATGTGGACCCTAAAAACACTCCAAGTGTTGCAGTGTCTGAAGGCCTGTGCACATTATAACAGACTGGAACTTCTCAATAAAATTAGGAAAGGTGATGTAAAGCCTGCAACTATAACTGCCTCCCTGAAAATTTTCTTGTATATATTTGTTAACTACCCTGAGTTTCACGTCTTTGTTCTTTAAAAAAAAAAGAGAGTCCAAGCCAAAAGTGGTTTAAACCGCCTTCTTTTAAACAAACTTATGGTTACCAAGGGGGAAAAGGTGGGATGGGAGTGATAAATTGGGAGATTGGGATTGACATATACACACTACTAAATATAAAATAGATAACTAATAAGGACCTACTGTATAGCACAGGGAACTCTACTCAATACTCTGTAATAACCTATATGGGAATAGAATCTAAAAAAGAGTGGATATATGCATAGGTATAACTGATTCACTTTGCCGTATAGCAGAAACTAACACAACATTGTAAATCAACTATACTCCAATAAAAGTTAATTTTAACAAAATAAAAAATAAATGCCTTCTTTTGTTAAGAATTTTAAGAAATTTTCTCACCGTTTGCAGTTACAGATTTTGGGCTAGCGATAACGAAAGCAGTTCTGTCAGTGGTGAGAATGATTTTCCCTGGATTTACTTAACGGGTTTTCAATTAAACTAATATAAATTTTAAAACTTTCAGACTTTTGAAAAATTCAGACATGTTTTCACTTGGAGGGTGGGCTTGGAGCTCTGATTTGTTTTCATTGTTCTGTTTTTAGTCATTCCTTAAGGGCAGTATATATTTTCCAAGTGTTGTGTCCTAAGTCGTACTTTGGCTCTCCATTCAGGGTGATACAAGGCCACTATTTCCCATGATGCTCTCTGGTTCAAGAGTTTAGGAGAATGAAAAGTCACAGACACAAATTAACATTAATAAATGCTGCTAATAAATTATCTGAAAATGAGAGTCACTTGGTTAAATTCATATTTAGTAAATATAACATTAACATCTTAAGGGATATGTATTTTAGTCCAATCATGCAGCAAAATTTATTGAATAACTCTATATTCTGGGCCTGAGGTTGGCCACAGGACCCCCCAGGCCAGTGAGAAAGATAGACAAGTAAGATAGACCAAGTCCTCTAAAAAACTTTTAAACTCCAAAGAGGAATGGAGGACAGAGAAAGGTGAGGGAAGACTTCCATAGTTCAGTACTCCTGAGTTGAGCTTTTAAGGTAAGCAATTGCAATATAATAGTAACAACAACAGCACAACTATGAGCACAGCTTGCACACGCATCATCTCACATGTCCGGATGCATTACAGACGAAGAAACTAAGTCTTAAAAAGGGCAAGATTACACAGCCAAATATGTGATTGTCCCAAACAATTTCAATGAACTGGCCAGAGAAATGAGAGTTGGGGTACATTCAAATTTTCCCTAACTCGTCCACCAAGACCAATTGAATTGAGGTCTTATTACTAGCCACTTCTAAAAAGGAAAAAAGGTCAAGGAGGAAAGGAGAGGGAAGGCGTTAAATGCCTCATCACCACCACCCCTTCCCACGTTGTCTCATCCGCCCCACCCTACCAGGACTCCAGAACAGAATATTTTCAGTCTGAACACCTTTTCCAGGACAGATGCCTATGAGGTTGGTCATATTTTGTTGATTCAGAACAAAACATTCAAATCCAACATATATTCAATATCTTAACCTAAACTTTTTCAGAATGATGCTCACTCTACTTTTTCCAAAGGCAAAATAATAATACAATATTCTTTGGGAATCCCCCTACAGTGGTGAAAGTAGATTGGAATCCAGCTCTGTTTGAATCTAGTCTTTCATACAAATCTGTTATAAAAGCATCCCAGCCACCTTTTAGTTTGTACATACACTAGCCCAATAATTCTTAACTTTTTTCTTACAGATTCTGTTTCCCAAGGCATCAATTTGTATATCTGCTTCTGATCCTTCACCACACTCATAGTCCTTGATGTGCACACACCAGAATTATTAACAAACAAACAAATACAAATGGCCCAACATTATATTGAGGGGTGGGAAAGCTAATTATGTAAGAATAGATATTATGTATGAATAGAAAATTATGTATGAATTATATATGAATAGATATTGTTTTTTAAGCTTTTCCAATGCAAAATTAAATTATATTTTGTTTATAAATAATACAGATGTAGAAATATATATATATTTTTAAATCAATGGAATGGTCAACACACAATTCAAGATAGTGGTTTTATGGGGGAAGGGAGGGTGCCTGGCATGGAAAGGAAATGAGATTGGGGAGAGAGATTTACATGGGAAGGGTTAATACCCACCAGTCATGTTCTAATCTTTAAGCTGAATGGTGAGTACATGGGTGTAACTTTGCTGTTCTTTACATTACCCACATTAGCTTACATATATATGAAAAAAATCATAATTTTTGAATCAAGCCAATAAGATATTCACATCAAGAAAAAAATCAATATTCAACTTTCACATCAAAGGATGTTTATAAATTAAAGCTTACATGTCATTATCTTGAAGTCACTTGTACCCATATGGATGCCAGATAAAAATATCCCCCAAAGAAGCCCCTGTGAGTTTAAGAAGACAAGAGGCAGTGAAGGCTCAGAGGTCTAACCTTGGTTATCCGTTAGCATGAAGTAGCTGCTTTGACAGCTGCTGAGACGCATACTGATTACTGCGGGAAGACTGGCTGGTTATCTGCCCCAATTCCAAGGCATTAAAAAGGGAATATGAAACTTTAGAGGCTATCATCAACAGACAGGCCAAAGGATACCCTTGATTTTCGTTTTGTTTTATTTTGTTTACTAGACTCACTCAGCCATCTGTGGGAGAATGTACTGGGAACACAGCCATTATTTTATTCAGTTTTTTGTTCCCTGGCTTTAATAAATTAATGAGGTGTTAACCAAACTCACACATGATAGACTACAACAAATTCACAAGGTCTGAGGATCTGCATCAGCCCTACCAATCATCATAATCCCTTCTGGTGCATCTTTCCTCCCCATCCTGGAATGTAGTGACGTGCCAAGCTACAGTAAATCTATCACACATACAAATGATAAAAGAAAAATTGTCTGTGTGTTGGAGACTACGAGTGCTTCTTTGGGGACATCGATAATTTTATCACCTGCACATAATGACTGTATTAGCTTTATCACAAGTTTCTAAGGGAGAACAATATAAAAAAATTTGGGGGGAAATAGGAGAAAATCAAGAGCTCTGAACAAGGATATTACATAAGAGGAAAGATGGATGTGTTTTAACTATTCCATCCAGAGCCAGAAAGCAGTGAACTAACTTTCCTACTCATCCATGCATTAAAATAAATAAACAAACAAACAAACAAAAAACAGATTCTTTCTTGGCCAAAACCATGCAATCTGTCCTAGTAGAGAAAGGAGCCCCCAAATCGGGCCAATTTCTAATCGGTTCCAAAGAACTCTTCCGCCCCCATAAAGACTGTCTCTCCTTGCCCCACAGCCCTCCTAAGGGACAGACTTTCTTCTTCACATTTGGAAATAACTCTCCCACCACCAAGTGATCCCTCAATAATAAAATAATAAAATTATCCTAGTAATTTTTTCTTAGTGTTTGTATTTAACACATACCTACTAACATCAAGACATGATGTTTTTTGGATTCTAAGGTGTGAGCTTTATAGATCAATTCTCTCTATTCATCAATTCTCATCTGTCTGTCATAATCATTGTTAAGATCAACAACTCATTTCTGAACACTGTATGCATTTCAGAATGGTATGATGGGGATGAGAAAAAACTATGTCAAAGATTCAAAATTAACTTCTCATCCGTACCATGACTGCTTTTAATAAAATCATGATCACAAAATAGATGTGATGAATCACAAGGGATGTTAACACATGTTCCCAGGAATCTGGTAAATATGATGCAGCAAACATGCAGAAAATCCGTAGGTTTCCTTCTGAGTCTCATGGTACCTGGAAGGAGGAAATTCCATTTACTATTCCATCCAAAATATCTTAACCTGAGAGCAGGAACATTGGACCTCAGAACAGAGGACTCAAGTTTGAATCCTTGACTCTGCTACTGTGTGACTTGAGGCAACTTCCTTGCCAGCTGTGAGTCCATTTCCCCATGTGAAAAATGGAGAAAGTAACCCTATATCCCAGAGTTGCTGGAGATTAAATGAGAAAAGTTGATGTTTAAAAGTGGTGATTATCCCCTCTGGGGTTTGTTTTGCTTACCCTCCCAGCCTCCAACCTCCAACCTCCAAGCCCATTTTCAAACTGCTCCCAAACTCCTCTGTAGTAGTCAGGACTCTTGGAGTCGCAAACAACAAATACTCAATGCAAACCAGCTTAGGTGAAAAGAGAATGTATACATATAGGGACTGAGAAACTGAATATATAAATGGGCAATGGTCAGACCATATGTAAAAACAGAACTCTGATTCACAGCCTCTGTAGCAACCAATCCAGGATGTCAAACCACAGCCTCTGCAGCAATCAGCCCAAAACATTCAAAACTTGGTCAACAATTCCCAACTTCCCTAATTTCTTGATGGAACTTCCAACGTAGGACCAACCAGAGAAAATCAAACATGTTTCCCCAACCAATCATATAGGATGATCTACATCTAGTTTGCCTACCCCCAGTTTCCCCGGGCCAACAATCTATCAGGGCACACCTGAAGCCTTTCCATTTTCCAACTATGAAGCCTTCCCACTCCTCTGCCTGCCTTTGACTCTGCCAAATACAAGTGATGGTGGCTGACTTCTTTGCCACAGCAAGCTCCGAATAAATAGCCTTTGCCTATTTGCATTTTGGTGGTCTTTATTTATCTCACACTTTGAAGACCATGGGAGGATGAAGGGAGGGCATGGCTGGTTCCAGCAGCTCAAGTGATGCGCCCCCTAACTCCTTCTCCCCCTGTTGCCTGCCGTAGCCTTCCTCGGGGTAACAGCACTCTTCTCCCCTCTGGAGTCAGGCTTCTTCTATACCTGTAGGCAGAGGAGCAGGCTTACGTGGTACAGCTTAGGAAGCCAAGCAGAAAAAGAACTTTCCTCCCCCACCTGTCTGCTTGGTAACGTCATCCACCACCACTGTCCCTGTGGCCAGCCGCCCCTCCATTCTGAATCCTGGCCTCAGCAGGATAACAGAGACACATGGAGCTCCAGCTACGGGGGGAGCCTGCCCCTTCTCCAGCCTCAACACCACTTGTCTTTCCGCTACACGTCACCTCAGAGAAGGCTCTGGCCAAGGTCACCAATGACCTGTTTTCCAAATCCAGTGGTCTATTTATTTACACTCCTCATGGTACGAAGTCCAAGCTCCCTCTGCTCTACAGGCCAGTGAATTGGAGACGAGGTGTTGAGGCAAGGAAAACGACCAACTTTATATGGAAAGCCAGCAGACCAAGAAGATGGCAGACTAGCATCTCAAAAAACCATCTTCCCTCTGCCAAATTCGGGCTCCTTTTATAGGGAAGAGGGGCAGAGGGAGGGGCCCACTGTGACACTGACCGAGGGCTGAGCAGGACCACTAACTGGTCGCTAGTTGACAGTTGCTAACGGTCGCTTGCTTGGGGAAGGGGCCCGCTGTGGCACGGGTCAAGGGCTGGGCGCCGCTGCTACTGCTGCAGCCTGCCTCACCGCCACCGCACCCTGCGCAGGAAGGTGTGACAGAAAGCGGCCAGGTGGGAGGAAGTTCGGGGCGCTCCAACAGTGCTGTCCTCCAGCTCTCAGCAGAGCCAGGCGCACCAGCGACGCAGACTGCACTCTCCACGGGGAGGCCGTTAACACGCCCCCGCTGGGATCCTATCCAGGGGCGCAGGTGCTGTGGGCTTAGCCTGCTGCTGGCTTCACCAGGCAGCTCATGACCATGACCGATGAGGCAGCCTGGGAGCTGGTATCCCCAGAGGGGAGCTCCCACCGGCCCGCTTGTGCAGAGAGTGGGAGGCGAGAGCGGGGTCAGTCTGGTGATCGAGGCCCAGCCCGCTTAGGAGAGGGGCAGCGGAGTGGGCCCCGCCCCAGGCGTGCACAGGCCAGCAGAAAAGGGAGGGAGGAGGGAAGGGCCCACCATGCTTCAGGTTAGGTCCCCTCTGGGGAGGCCACTCTTACACTCACATCATCCAAATTGACTGTTCACCTTAACCTAGGAAACGACTGCATCTAATCCCACAGTTAACGATCTTGCTTCTTACTTCACTAAGAAATTAAAAGCAATCACAGAAAACTGGCTCATTTTCCCATCAGTAACTTTACCAACCTGGCTTTATCTCTACCTTTACTCTGCTTTATCTCAATGACGGAAGATGAACTGTCCCTAATCCTACTTAAATCCAAAGCCTCCACTTGACAGTCATCCCATCCCCTCTTACCTTCTCAAGGTCTTTAGTATTACAGTTATTCCCTCCCTTTCCTGCATCTTCAGTTTTCCCTTTTCTGTAGGATCACTCCCAGCAGCATATGTGCATGCTGTTATATTTCCTTTTTAAAAGGCCAAACACATGAAAATGCTTCCCTTCACCCACCTCCCTCCTCCAACTACTACTCCATTTCTCTTTTCCCCCAAAGGATTATTTATGCTTCCTCTCTCTTCTTCAACCCACTCTCTCTCCCAACCCACTCTAATACGGCTTTTAATGCCCACATCTCCACCGAAACTTCTCTCATCACAGCTGATGACCTTCACCTTGCCAAATCCAACATCGGTGCAGTCCTCAGCTTACACACCCTCAGCATCATTTATGCAGTTAATCCCTCCCTCCTTCGTCACTTTCTTCACCTTCCTTCCATAAAATTCATCCTCTCGAGGTTTCTCCATAGCTCAGAACCTTTTCCTCCTCTCCCTCATCTAGTAGTGCTAGATGAGGCCCCGGGACTCCTCGTTTGGCCCTCTCTCCAATGAATGGAGACTCATTCCCTAGGTGAGCTCATCCAGTTCTAGGTCATGATATGTGATCTACTCAGATGACACATAACCTCTCCCCTGAGCTCTGAATTTATATATCCACTGCCTACTCATATATCCAGCTCTCCACTTAGCATCTCCTTTAGATATGGGTCACATCCAAAATCCCATGGCCCACAGAGGAAGAGTTCCCCAAATGAAGAGAGTGTTACTGCCAGAAAGGAGGTGGGAAACCCTGCCAGATAAGCCAAAGCAATTGTTCCCACAGCCCGCTAGGTAACCCAGTCCTCAGCCACCCTTGCCACCCAGCAGAGGACTTTGCCTCCAGCCACACTGAGAAAACTAAGGTATTAATTTTCCCTACACCTGCACTAATCTTTATCTCCTTTCCTCCAGTTCAAAGCCAGTTCTCCACTTGTTCCCTTGGTCGTGTTCCTTCACTTTTCTCCCTCGTTGTGGCTTCATTGTCCTTTCCCTGCATTTCAGTCTCCTCCTCCCAACTGAGATCTTCCCAATAGCTTATGAACCCGTCAAGTATGCACCATCCAAAAAGTTCTAGTTCCTGCCTATATTTCTCCTCCTCAGTCAAGGTACAATCCACTCTCCATACTTACTCCCCATTGTCCCCTCATTGTCATAGCAACCTTGCTCCTGTCCCCACTGCCCTTTCCCTGCTGACTCACCCTCTCTGATCCACACTGTTTGGGCATGACCATGTGCTCTTCTCTACCAAGGCTGGACCCTTGGTACACAGCATGTAAATTTATCTGAAACAAAGAGAATAACTGAATTCTCAAAACAATAGGCCAATTCTGACTAAAAGTTCAGCCTGAGGTGGAATAGCTAAGAAATATGGCTCTAATTTTTCTCATATATTAGCTTAGAAAAACATATAATATAAATTAATTTTGATTAATTTTATGATAAATATTACTGGTAGATATAATCAACTAAAAATAACTGACAACGTAAAAAATGTTCATGGAAAAATTTTAACAGAATGTTTTTTGTAAAAAAAAACTGAAGAATTACTATTTTGTTGAAACCTAAAAATTGTCCTGTGAAAAATAATCAAAAGCGGAACTTCCCTGGTGGCGCAGTGCTTAAGAATCTGCCTGCCAATGCAGGGGACACAAGTTCGAGCCACAAGTACTGGGCCCGTGTGCCACAACTACTGAAGCCCTCACGCTTGGAAGCCCGTAATACACAACAAGAGAAGCCACAGAAATGGGAAGCCTGCGCATCACAGCAACGAGGAGCCACTGCTCCCGGCAACTAAAGAAAGCCCTCAAACAACAAAGACTCAACGAAGACCCAATGCAGCCAATAAATAAATAAATAAATATATTAAAAAGAAAAAAAGGGAAATAACCAAAAGCATATGAAACTAGCTATGATTAAAATTTCACATGGTAAAAATTTTAAGGATTAAATTTGACAGACAAATCAACAATTTTTGACGAAATTTGGGTCTGTAATATGTTAATTGGGCAAATTGGGATTGGTTGACATAATGACCACAAAATAAAACAAGGCAACAACTGTAAACTGGTAAACTCTTTGTAAATTTCCCATGAAAAAGAATTGCTCCAAAGGAAAATACTTTTGATACAATAATAAGGAAAATGGAAAATAATGGATGATTTGAATTGCTCTGAAAATAAAATTAAGGCATTGAATTGACTTTATAGAATTAGCTCCATAAAATATGCTGTCATTAAATTTTACCTACGTGGGGATAATATTATTTAAATACGTTAATTCACAAATACAAAGAATGAACATCCACAGAATCAAGTTAGCAGGGTAAAAAGATCTGTTTGGTTGGAACTGCAGGATTGAAATATCCTTCAATTCAGGTAGAGTTTCTCCATCTCCCACATTGGCCTGATGCTTTTCATACATTCTTTTTGGCCATTACCACCTTGTACTGAAATTCCTAACAGAATATAAGCCCCTCAAGGGCAAAGTTGTCATCCATCTCTGCATCCACAGTGATTGACATAAAGCCTAGAATTTAGGAAATGCTCAATGATTGCCTAACAAAAATGAGTTCAGCAAGTCAACACCTGAGGACAGGATTTTTCAAATGTAATCTACATCAGCCTTAAGGATGTTAGAGTATCTCCGAGATTCTATTGGTTTCCCACTTGTGTGCCACCTCATGGTTGATAAACGACTGCTGTAGTTGCAGACATCCCATCCGTGTTCAAGGCAAGAATTAAAGGGGCGAGCAGTGCCACCTTAAACTGTCTCTCTTATAGAGAAAGCAAAAGCATTCCAAGAAGTTGTCCCATAGACTTTCATGTATGTCCCATTGGCTATAACTGTGTATAGGGCCATCCCCACCTGCCAGGACAACTGGAAGAGCAAATACTATCTTTTCTTGCCCCTGTGGTGAAAAGCGTAAGAGATGAAGGATTAAGAATGGTTCAGCCAAACAACGTCTGCCATATTGTGATCATATACCCAGTTCTCCAAAGAGTAACAACAATAATAAAAGTAGCAACACCCTTACACACTGCTCATTATGTGCCAAGGGTTATTCTAAATGCTTCACACCTATTAATTTATTTAAGCCTCACAACAAATCTATGGGATTCTATTAACCCTATATTATAGATGAAGAAACTGAGACACAGATAGAGTAAGCAGCTTATCCAAAGTCACTTAACTAGTTACTAACAGAGTCAAACACACAGTTTGGCTTCAGAGTCCATGCTCTTAACCCCAACACTCCATGGATTCAAAAATAAACTAATGGTGAGTGAGTCCCTAAGTAGCTGTTGGCCAATGCAGCTATTATCAACCTTTACCGCACTGTAACAATGTCACATAGTAAAACAGACCTTCAAATACCTACCTTTATCTCTCAATCTTTCTTTGAAATGCAGCCCCAGGATGGGGTAACATTTTTAATATGCATTAAAATTCAAAACTTGTCCTGTTGCCTGGTTTATTTCGAGTCTGTTATCTTTCATCTTACACCTTGGCACATGAACCCCGTCCAAACTGCAGGCATCATAGGAAAGTCTTGCAAATTAGGTCTCAAGACAACCCTAGGCATGTCCTTATTATAGGCCAGTCTTCCAAAATGGGGGACGTATTCAAATTCTCAGTAACACTGAGCCCCTGAAGTCCCTCTAACAACTAAGCCTATTTATTCTAACTAGGATGTGTTCAAGGAGTTCTAACATCCAAGATAAATCTTCCTTGGAGCTGCACATATGGCAATGAAAATAAAACAAGGCCAAATGATAAAAATAAGATTTACCTCCTTCAGAGAGTCTAAAAAATCTTCTCTCCCCTAATCACAGCTAAGTGATGTTATCTCTGTGTCACGGGAATTTTAATATGAAGAACAAGGAATTAATGCCATTGTTTTCAATTGTTGAAGATGAAGAGTTTCTGTATATTTTCAAATTAAAAATAACTTCTTATAACAGAAGTCATATATATATATATAATAGATTCATTATAGAAAATTTAACACCAAAAAAATGGGAGGAAAGAATTTTAACCCCAACACTTATATGATATATATGATATTCCTATTTACATATGGGAATATATTTTATGTGTGTGTGTGTGTGTGTGTATGTATGTGTGTGTGTACATATACACACAGGGTTAGTTCTCTGCTTCCAGGCAGTGGCACTGGATACTCAGCCTGGGGGAGCAAAGATGGGACTGAATTAGGGGCAGATTGTTAGCAGGAAGCTGATAAGAGCAGAAGGGGATAACAGTACTGAATTGCCTGCAAGGATCCAAAATCAGAGGCCAGACCCAGCAGAGGTAGGACCAATTCCATCTGCACACAGAGAACCAGAGACACCTGATCGGGGGCAGGGCAGGAATGTGGCTTTGGACGTATGTTACAGACACAGTGGTGGTATCAGACAGAGACATGGACAATTTCAGGATAAGCAGATGGATAACAGAATGGGATCTAGCCCTGAGACGTGGTAGCACCAAGGCACAAATGGGCTGTTGTCAACCTTCTGAGGCACAAAGCAGGGGTACTTCCCTAGGAAGACCAGGAACAGGGTAGAGTGAGGGTAACTCAGAGAAACCTTTAAAAGTCAAGAAACCTAGACAAGGCTTGAGTCAGTTTTCCCGGGTCTCTCCCGTGTGTGCATGTTACTAAACTTTGGTTTTCTCCTGTTGGGGGAGGGGAGGGAGATCCAAACAAAAGGGGGACAAATGGGTCACGTACCTGATCATGGGGGTTACTTGTGTTGAGGAGACAGTGTCAAGCGCTTAACTCCTCCACCCCCCGATGTAAGGCCATCGCAGCTATTTCTGAGCCCTGTTCATTTGCCCTCTGTTGGTTTTGAGAGAAGGGCAGGGCACATACGGATGGCCTTCATCCTGAACAACGGGAGAAGGCTAAGTGTGGGGGAGAGAGCATCTGATGTGGGCCAGTGGGCCGCAGCGCCCAGCCCACCATGGCTGAGACAAGTGTGACAACGGTCATGTCCTTATGTGACGTATTTTGATAATTGAGAGTGTTACTGAGTCCTAGCTCGCTCTGCTCGCCGCATGACAGGTCAATGAATCGGAGATGAGGTGTTGCGGCGAGGAATACAACTTTATTTGGAAAGCCAGCAGACCAAGAAGATGGCAGACTCATGTCTGTCAAAAAACCATCTTGCCTGAGTTAGAATTCAGGCTTCTTTTATACTAAAAAGGAAAGGGGATATTTTTGGTTATTGCAGACCTCCTGGTGCCAGAATCCTTTGTTCTTGTAGCTGTCCAGGTAGGTCAGGTCGCGATATTCCTGTAAACCTCCAACAAGGCAAATGTTATTCTTTGTTCTGCAACTTTAATGAATGGAAAAGTGTTATACCTTTAAAGGTCAGAGGTTCGAGAATGGGCTATCCTGTATATTTCAGGCTATAAAGCAACATTCCAAACTTGTAGCAAAAGCAATACAATACAAAGGTTAATGTAAAACAAACAGATCTAACATGGAGTCCGATTTAGCTTTTCCCTGTAGCAAGAGTAGAATGCATATTGATTTATTATTCACCATGCTGCCTATGACCCTATGTCAGGTAAACTAGGCAAAACCTTATTTCAGGCACACAATATTAATACTCATCAGCCAATGTAGAGTGGAAGACTGATGAACTAGACATACTAGAACCAGCAACCAAAGCCCCCTTCCTCCTCCAATGTCCCTCCAGTGCCTTCTATTGACAAAGCTCAGCATAATTGTTTTTGCTGCAAAGGCAAAATGCCTAAAGGGTACAGGGTAATTATCTCAGAGCAAGTAATCAAGGGTGGATTTGGAATTGAGGTGTAATAAAATTTATAACTGACACAAACACTCTTTAAGGGTTTATAGAATTTGAGTCTCTTTTTTTACATTTTTACTGTTGCTACCACTGTTGTTGTTGTTTTAATGAAAACCACTCTACACCTACAAAGATTTTGGTTGCCAAACATTTCTTCCAGGCCCACTTTACAACTGCTAGAATAGACATCCCTGCAGAGAGATGATGTGATTCAGAAGTAGCTGTTGGCAAGGTGAAGAAAGAGGCTCCAGACAGAATGAGCAGCATATACAAAAGCCCTGAAGCAGGTGCAACCTGGCCTGTTCGAGAAAGGTAAATTGACTTTTCTCCAAAGCTCAAGGGTGCGACAAGGAGTGGAAGCTAAAGCCAGAGATGTCATAAGGGCCAGAGTATCCAGGGCCTGATGGGCTAAGCTGTGGATTTGCTCCCTATCCTGAGAGCAATGGGAAGGCATTGAAAGAGAGTGAAGTTATTCCTGAGCAGATACTCATTGAATGCCTACAGTGAGTCAGGCTCCCACCCACAGTGAAGAGAACAAAGTTCCTGCCTCCATGGGGCTTACATTCCATGGGGGGAGTCAAACTGCAAACAAAAAATATGCACTATAATACCAAGTAATGTACTTGTCAAGAATGTCGTTACATAAATGTCAAGAAGAATATACTAGATTAAATGACTAGAGGGGGATGGATCGTGCTAGAATCAGATTTGTGTCTTGTTTGACACGGAGAGACTATATTGGAGAAGGCAAGTGTGAGATCAGAAAACCAGTTAGGGGACTATCGAGGCTGCCCACGTTATTTTTTTTAATTAATATAGCTTGAATTAAGGTGGTAGCAGTGGACAAGAGAGAAATAGATGAGTTGGAGAGAACTGTATTAAGTAAAATTTACCTGCCTTGGTGATAGATTCAACATGGGAGTCAAAAGATAAGGCAGTATCAGGATGAAGGATGACTTTCAGGTTTCTGCTTTTGTGCAACTGGCAAGATCATGGTGCCCTTTACTGAGAAAGGGAAATTGGAAGAGAACAGCCTGGGAGGGGAAGTGACAAGCTTCCTTTGGACACGTGAGCACGGGTGCCCTTTGGGAGAGCCAGACAAAGATGCTGACAGGCAGCTGAATAATAGGTGGATGTGTGTGTCTGGGAACAGTGCTCTGGCCAAGCGAGGCAGTGTCCAGGAGGCAAGAACTGCCCTGCCCCGGCAGTGGGCTGAGTGGTCCCTACCTGCACTGAGGCTCAAGTCCAAGGATATGGCCCTGTGTCCAGGGATATGCAGCAAAACTTACAGGAGGAAATATCTGTGTCTCAGAATCTTTCACATTGCCTGAGTGGTCCCAGCTTACAATAAAATATCACAAGGACTTTCTTCTCTATAGAGCAAAAAGGTCTCTTGGCAACCATTGACGGGTTATAGATACTCAGAAATGATCAACAGTATTTGGGGAAATTTGAGGGAGAAATCTCAATTGAGGATTTCAGTTTTTCAATGGACTACTCAGTTCCAGGAATGTTGGTGATGATAGTGCTAAAGGCTGTGCTTCCATATTTAGCATTAATACCATGACAGCTAAAGTGTACCAAGTACCTCTTATGTGTCAGGCACACGGATTATCCCATTTAGTCCTGACACAGTCCGCTAAGGTGTGAACTCTTATTCTCCCCATTTTAGAAACGAGGAACCTGAGTCTGAGAATTTAACCAACCCAAGGCCACAGGTGGTAAACAACAGAGCCAGGACCCAACCCAAGTCTGCCAGACCTCCAGAGCTGAGCTGTTACATACCAGCAGCGACCTGCTGGCAGTAAGCTCACAGGAGGGACTGTAGTCCGGGCCAGGGCCAGAGTACAGCCCAGCACAGGGGGATCGGCACCATCTGAGTGAGGGAGAGAGTGAGGGGAAGCCGGAGCTGGGAACTAGCAACAGTGACAGCCTCAAGGCAGGGGGGACGTTTGGGACATTTGGGAAGATTAGGCCTTTCACTGATGCTAGGATTATTTTGACACAAATTCCTTCATTTTAGCACACTTGGAGAAACACCTGGAGATGTGTAGGCAGAGCCTCGTGATTAAGCTAAAATGAGTGTCATCTCTAAATCAGTGGTGATTAAAATTTTTATATGCTTAAGACTCCATAGGGAGGTTGTTAACATTTTAATGCTACAATCCCACCTCTAGAGATTCAGATTTAGTAGCTCTGAGGTCAGCATTTTTACAAGCACCAGGTGATCTGTTCTGGATGGTACTCAGATTGTACCTTGAGAACCCTCCCGGAAATGCTTTCTCTTCTTGGCCTTTCACCAAAAGCAGTTCCAGCTCCCCTGCTAATTCTCATGAAGTTTCAACTTAGTCTTATCTATCTATGAAGAAGAAGGACGTTTACAATGATATGCAGCAAAACTTACAGGAGGAAATATCTGTGTCTCAGAATCTTTCACATTGCCTGAGTGGTCCCGGCTTACAATAAAATATCTCACAGACTTTCTTCTCTATAGAGCAAAAAGGTCTCTTGGCAACCATTGACAGGTTAAAGATACTCAGGAATGATCAACAGTATTTGGGGAAATTTGAGGGAGAAATCTCAATGGAGGATTTCAGTTTTTCAATGGAATAATCAGTTCTCTGGCCCTAGAGACTAAGTGCACAGAAACCAGATTTCCGAATGTCGATTCAATCACAGGCTCTCTTCCTGGTGGGTAGCAATGAGGCAATTTGGGGTGGATGACAAGCACATGGCAGGATGAGCCTTCCACAGCTCTCAGGTGAACAGATGACTGAGTGTGTCTCTGCAGCGAGTTGACTCCCAGGCTTCTCTTTTGCTATTTGTCTGTTTTTCCCCAGCTGGCATATACTGATTTTTTTTTTTTTTTTGGCATATCATCATATAAGGGTGAAAACTGTGGGCTTGAATACACAGGCAACTTTATTTCATCTTTGGAACATGAATACCTGTCCTAGTAGTTTCAGATACAAGCAGTGTCCGCTGATATACTCCCCACCCCACCCCTGCCAAAAATAAAAAAGGAAAGGTAAAAACAGAGATCACACATATGTGGGCATCAAAAGCTGTAAAGAAATAAAAAGATGAAAGCCCTGGCTTTAATTCTCCCAGTAAAGCAGCCAGTGCTAGCACTCATTTACTTGGCTAATCAGAGGTCTTATACACAGGGCTGCTCAAAGCATGGTCCTCAAACCACTGAATTACAAAGAGAATCAGCACCTAGAAACTTCTATAGCAATTTGACAGTGGCATGCCATCCAGGTGCACAATTAGTGGACCCACCTTGTTGAAGAAGCAGTGCACCAGTCAGGGTATGGGGCTCACCTAGTGAATTTCAGGTGGAGAGAGCTGAGTATTAGCACAGGTATGCGATGGATTGGGAAAAATCAGCCTGGTCCTATGACTCAGAGGGTTTGAGAGCGCAACTGTAAACAGCACGCTATATCAGGAGAGCTGATGCCTTGTGACACTGTGGAATAGTGAGACTTTGTCAGGGGACCTAACTCTAAGATTCGGAATGTAAAGGCTCAAATTTCTGTTATAGTAGATGGCTTTCTCCAGCTGCCATTTCTCAAGTCTCACCTAGATGATTTTATGTTCCAGAAAACGGTGTCAAATACTTACAAGAAAGCTTTTATAACCCTGGTTTGGGGACTATGAGGGAAAATAGGAAATGAGCTTATGAACCAGAAAGCAAATTCCTGATTCTCAAGCACAGGCTTAGGCAGGAGAAGGGACCAACTCTGAACAGAAAGCAAAAGCAGACCAAGATTAAGTGACAACTTTCACACCAGAAGTAAGCCAGAAGTGAAAAGGGCAAGCTATCCAAACATGCCTGCTTCCTTGATGGAGTCATTCCCAGGAGCTATTCAACTTGTGAGAAATCTTTTCTTCACATTGATAGAAGGGTTCAGAATGTGAGCCTTGAGGTCAGATTCTGAATCCCAGCTCTGACATTTACTCTATGTGTGCCCATGGGCAAATCACTTAATCCTGCTGAGACTTGGTATTCTCAGCTATAAAAGTGAATAATAATAATACTTTATCATAGTTTTGTGAAGATTAAAGGAAATATTACATGAAAAGTTATTAGAAGAGTAACTCGCATTTAGTGAATCTTTTAATACTACCTACCATTATTACTACCATCATTTGAGAAAAAAGTTTCAAAATGCCCGTCTGAATTACTTTCAAGACCTATAGCACAAAGCGATTGTCTTTTATGTTTGACAAGCTAAAATGTATCATTCAGACCCTCAAAAGATCACCTACGTTTCTTACAAAACCCCAAGTGAAATCATTTACTAAATTCTCCAAGCTGACTTCTTTACAGTGTTTCTTACTGCTTGTTTTTTAAGTTTATGGAGGAGAAGGGAAGATATGTATTTATTCTTATAGATACATAGAACATCACCAGTGGAACACATGGAAAACTGGGAAGGGTGAATGCATCGAGTAAGGGTCAGTACGTTGCTGAGGGAGTGGAAAAGAAGGACGAATTATTTTCTACTCTATACCCTTTTGAAACTTTCTGAACTTTAAATCACAGACACATATTACATAATAATTAAAATTCACTTAATTTTTTAAAAAAGAACATGAATGCTCAAGATGATTTGGTGTAATGTGAAAAATACTAGACAAGGACCCAGGAGACCTGGATTCTATCACTTACGTGCTATGAGATCACGGTGAGACACTTAATATCTTCTTGGATTTCACAGTTGTAAAATAAAGAAAATAATGCCTCCCAAACCACTTCATTAGGTTTACATGAGGGTCGAATAAGATTTTAGAGGCAAAGCTGCTTTCCAGAGTATAAAGCATTATACAATTTTAAGATATCCTTATTGTTATTGGAATCCATCCTCCTCAGTTGTTTTGGCTCCTAGAATCACAGAAGATGGAAAAGTTCAGCTTCCAGAATCAGGAGTCATCTATTAGCAGAGTAAATGGCAGTCCTCATCAGGTCAAACTCTTCTCTACTTTATAAAATCCTTCACTTCCCACTCCTTAATTCCCTCACCAAGGACAACAATATCCTAGAGATGTAACCAGAAGAGCTAAGAGCAAGAAGTCAGCAAATAAGAGTCCATTGTGGAGATGACCATCCACAGGGATCTCACCCAGCAGTTTCATCTTATTTTTTTTAGACCTCACATCTCTTGGGTTTGAGAGCATCTATACACTGAGGATGCTTCAGCATCTTGGCATTAAAGACAACATTTTGGAGAAGAAAGATGGCAGCAAAGTAGAAGGATGTGGAATGCACCCCTCTCCATGGATGCTTCAGGAATGCACCAAAAGACACAATAATTCCCACAGAGAACCAGCTGAACACCAGCAAATGACCTCGGACACCAGAAAGGACTACAAAGATCCCAACATAACTGGGTAGGGCAGAGGGGGAAAAAAAGGAGAAAGAGGAAGAGAAGAAAGGAAAGGGATAGGTCCCACACCCTGGGGTGGGGGGAACTGAAACAGAAGGGAGATTGCCAAATTTGGGGAAACATCCCTTATCTGACAGGGAAACCCCTTCTCCAATGGGGAATTTCCCTGGGTCAGAAGGGAGGTATTTGGGACTGTTCAAAGAGGGTGAATCAGCTGAGCTGTGGCAGATGGGAAAGAGTGAGAAACACACAGAGGATCCGCACCATGGCTCAGCGTGTCTGAACTGAGATGTCAGTTCACAGCTGAACAGGGGGTCTGGGAGCTGGAATGTGGGAACTGGAGAACTGGTTCAGGGTGAGAAGCATTGTTGGCAATGGGAAGATGGACTGAGAGGACAGGAGGGAAGAAATCTGCAGCAGAGAAAGCCTACCGCGGAAAGCTGGGCGGCCATAGTGGCAGCTCAATAGTGCTGACTCACAAGCAGGGGGGAGGAGCCACGGGTGTAGCCTCTCTCTCTCTCTCTCTCTCTGCACCTGCGATGGACAAAGGAAGGACCCCTCTGTGCCTGGCTAACACACTCAGGGATAACAAAGGCCCCCACATGGGGCTGGCCTAGAGTGCCTGCAGCCAAGAGCCAAAAGTCCGCAGAGTGGCCCAGCTCTGGAGACATTCTGTTTACACCTGAGCCACTGGCGTCCCTCTGCAACAGGCACCGCCACTGCCAACTGAGCTGCCGTGACCCAGGCAGGGCATCCCAGTGGAATCGTAGCAGGGGGAAGGAGCCACGGTTGGAGTTGCTTTCTCAGCCTGAGCTGCCAGTGTCCCTCTGCAACAGGTACTGCCTGAGCCACCCAAGCAGCTGTGACCCAGGCAGGGCACCACTGCTCACTCACCCCCAGGGGAAGGAGCCACTATTGTACCCTCTCTCTCCCCACACACAGGCACTTACAGACGAACAATAAAAGAAGCTCTGCTGGTCTCAGAGTAATACAAAAAACCCAAGGTGGGTACAAGGATAATTACAGCTAAGATCCTAAGGAAACAGAAATATTATTATTAATTCTATTGATCTGGTCCATTTTGGGGTCAGTTCTAGTTTTTTTCTGTTTTGTTTTTTATGTTTTTTTTTTTATTAATTACAATCGTAGTCCTAAGGAATCTACAGGTTTTATAACATATTTTTTATTCCATTTTTATTTTTAGCCTTTTTATATATTTCTATTTCTAGGTAAGTTTTTTGTAGTGCTGAATGTATCTCTTTTACCTTCTTTTCACCTCTATCTTTTATACATTTCTATTTCTTTCTTTTTCTTTTCATATTTCCAGTCACACTATGCTCTTCTTTTGCCCTGTCTTCTATCCTGTTTTAGTTTCATTTATTTTAATATACTTATAATCAATATTATCGGTCTGCTCTGTTTCCTTGCTTTATTCTCCAGATGACACACTGCTTTGGTTTTTCTTATTAGGTTTGGTCTTTATCTCAGTTCTAAGTATAATTGTCTGATTTCATTCTGAGAATCTTCAGTCTGTCTGGTGGTACTCTTGCTCTTTATTATATCTGATCCTACCTTTCAAAATCTCCCTGGATTTATGATTGTGTGTGTGTGGTTTTTTTTTTTGTTTTGTCTTGTTTTTTGGGTGTTTTGTTTTGTTTTGTTTTGAATTTTTGTTGGCTTTCTCTTTGATTGTCTGATGGCATACTGGGGTTCTTCTGTCAGGTCTTTCTAGTGCCTTATGTTCTATTGGATTCAGTATTTGTGTGTCTTATACATGTATGTGTTTCCTTGACTTAGTATTTGTTTGACTCAACACTCTGCCATTAGTCTGGGGCTTGGACAGTCTTCTTTAAACCCCTTTATTGCCAGGACAAGCAACCTCTGAAGTCTGGACTACTCCATCAGAAGTCAAGTAGGAGGCTCTGGGGAGGGAGCACTGAATCCAGGATGCTAGACTACTAGGGAGTCCTCAGACACAGGGAAGATTAACTGCAGAGAACTCTCACAGAGCCTTGTATCAGATTCTAAGACTCGGCTTTGTCTGACTGTCTGCAACTGCCAGTGCTGGAAACCTCACACCAAACTACAAACAAGATAGGAAAACAAACCCGCCTATCAGCACGCAAACTACCTAAAGCCATATTAACCTCACAGGTACCCTAAAACACACCACCTGACATGGCCCTACTCATCAGAGAGAAAAGACACAAAGCCACATATCAGAAAGCAGAAACCAGACCCCCCACCAGGAGGCCTACTCAAGACACTGGACAACCCCCACCACAGGGGGCAGAGAGTAGAAACAAGAGGATTTACTACTAGGCAGCATAGGGAAAGGAGACAGAAAATCCTATAAATTAGACAAAATGAGAAAACAGAGAAACACTATGCAGGCAAAGGAGGAGGAAAAAAAAAACCACAAGACCAAATAAATGAAGACAAAATAGGAAAATTGCATGAAAATGAATTCAGAGTAATGATGGTAAAGATGATCCAAAATCTTGATAACAAAATACAGAAAATACAGGAAACAGGTAATAAGGACTCAGAAGAACTAAAGATCAAACAAACAGTAATGGACAACAAAATAAACAAAATTAAAAATACTCTAGATGGTATAAACAACAGAATAACTGAGGCAGAAGAATGAATAAGTGATTTGGAAGATAGAATGGGAGAAATAACTGCCACAGAGCAGGAAAGAGAAAAAAGAATAAAAAGAATGGAAGACAGTCTCAGAGACCTTGGTCACAACATTAAGCACACCAACAATCGAATCATAGGCAGCCCAGAAGAAGAAGAAGAAAAAAAGAAAGGGTCTGAGAAAATATTTGAAGAGGTTATAGTGGAAAACTTCCCCAACATGGGAAAGGAAATAATTAACCAAGTCCAAGAAGCACAGAGAGTCCCATACAGAATAAACCCAAGGAGAAATACACCGAGGCACATATTAATCAAAATAATAACAATTAAACACAAAGAAAAAATATTAAAAGCAGCAAGAGAAAAGCAACAAATAACATATAAGGGAAAACCCATAAGGATAACAGCTGATCTTCCTGCAGAAACTCTGCAGGCCAGAAGGGAATGGCAGGATATACTGAAAGTCCTGAAAGAAAAAAAACCTACAGCCAAGAATACTCTACTCAGCAAGAATCTCATTCAGGTTCGACGGAGAAATCAAATCTTTCCAGACAAGCAAAAGTTAAGAGAATTCAGTACCATCAAACCAGCCTTACAACAAGGGCTAAAGGAACTTTTCTAAGTAGGAAACACAAGAGAAGGAAAAGACCTACAAAAACAAACCCAAAACAATCAAGAAAATTGTACTAGGAAACCACATGTCAATAAACACCTTAAATGTAAATGGATTAAATGCTCCAACCAAAAGACACAGACTGGCTGAATGGATACAAAAACAAGACCCTTACATATGCTGCCTACAAGAAACTCACTTCAGACCAAGGGACACACATATAGGCTGAAAGTAAAGGGATGGAAAAAGATATTCCGTGTAAACGGAAGTCAAGAGAAAGCTGGAGTAGCAATACTCATATCAGAAAAATTAGACTTTAAAGTAAAGACTATTAAAAGAGACAAGGAAGGACACTACATAATGATCAAGGGATCCATCCAAGAAGGACATATCACAATGGTAAATATCTATGCACCCAACATAGGAGCACCTCAATACATAAGGAAAATGCTAACAGCCATAAAAGGGGAAATCAACAGTAACACAATAATAGTGGGAGACTTGAACACCCCCCTTACATCAATGGACAGATCATCCAAATGGAAAATAAATAAAGACACACAAGCTTTAAATGACACATTAGACCATCTCGACCTAATTGATATTTATAGGACATTCCATCCAAAAACGACAGAATACACTTTCTTCTCAAGTGCACATAGAACATTCTCCAGGATAGATCACATCTTGGGTCACAAATCAGGCCTCAGTAAATTCAAGAAAATTGAAATCATATCAAGCATCTTCTGTGACCACAACGCCATGAGACTAGATATCAATTACAGGAAAAAAACTGTAAAAAATACAAACATATGGAGGCTAAATAATATGCTATTAAATAACCAAGAAATCACTAAAGAAATCAAAGAGGAAATCAAAAAATATCTAGAAACAAATGACAATGAAAACACAACGACCCAAAACCTATGGGATGCAGCAAAAGCAGTTCTAAGAGGGAAGTTTATAGCAATACAGTCCTACCTCAAGAAACAAGAAAAATATCAAATAAACAACCTAACCTTACACCTAAAACAACTAGAGAAAGAAGAACAAAGAAACCCCAAAGTGAGCAGAAGGAAAGAAATCATAAAGATCAGAGCAGAAGTAAATGAAAAAGAAATGAAGGAAACAATAGCAAAGATCAATGAAACAAAAAGTTGGTTCTTTGAGAAGATAAAATTGATAAACCATTAGCCAGACTTATCAGGAAAAAAAGGGAGAAGACCCAAATCAACAGAATTAGAAATGAAAAAGGAGAAGTAACAACGGACACCTCAGAAATACAAACGATCATGAGAGACTACTACGAAAATATATGCCAATAAATTGGATAACCTGGAAGAAATAGACAAATTCTTAGAAAAATACAATCTTCCAAGACAGAACCAGGAAGAAATAGAAACTATGAACAGACCAATCACAAGTACAGAAATTGAGACTGTGATTCAAAATCTCCCAACAAACAAAAGCCCCGGGCCAGATAGCTTCACAGGTGAATTCTATCAAACATTTAGAGAAGAGCTAACACCTATCCTTCTCAAACTCTTCCAAAATATAGCAGAAGGAGGAACACTCCCAAACTCATTCTACGAGGCCACCATCACCCTGATACCAAAACTAGGCAAAGATGTCACAAAAAAAGAAAATTACAGGCCAATATCACTGATGAATATAGATGCAAAAATCCTCAACAAAATACTAGCTAACAGAATCCAACAGCACATTAAAAAAATCATACACCATGATCAAGTGGGGTTTATCCCTGGGAGGCAAGGATTCTTCAATATATGCAAATCAACCAATGTGATACATCATATCAACAAATTGAAGGATAAAAACCATATGATCATCTCAATAGATGCAGAAAAAGCTTTTGACAAAATTCAACATCCATTTATGATACAAGCTCTCCAGAAAATGGGCATCGAAGGAAATTACCTCAACATAAGAAAAGCCACATGTGAGAAAACCAAAAGCCAACATCGTTCTAAATGGGGAAAAACTGAAAGAATTCCCTCTAAGAACAGAAACAAGACAAGGGTGTCCACTCTCACCATTATTATTCAACACAATTTTGGAAGTTTTAGCCACAGCAATCAGAGAAGAAAAAGAAATCAAAGGAATCAAAATTGGAAAAGAAGAAGTAAAATTGTCAGTCTTTGCAGATGACATGATATTATACACAGGAAACCCTAAAGACTCTACCAGAAAACTGCTAGCACTCATTGATGAGTTTAGTAAAGTAGCAGGATACAAAATTAATGCACAGAAATCTCTTGCATTCCTATACACTAACAACGGAAGAGCAGAAAGAGAAATTAAGGAAACAATCCCATTTACCATTGCAACAGAAAGAATAAAATACCTAGGAATAAACCTGCCTAAGGAGGCAAAAGATCTGTATGCAGAAAACTTTAAGACACTCATGAAAGAAATCAAAGATGATACAAACAGATGGAGAGACATACCATGTTCTTGGATTAGAAGAATCAACATAGTGAAAATGACTGTACTACCCAAAGCAATTTACAGATCGAATGCAATCCCGATCAAATTACCAATGGCATTTTTCACAGAAC
The DNA here is from genome assembly GCF_030028045.1 of Hippopotamus amphibius kiboko. Taxonomy (NCBI): domain Eukaryota; kingdom Metazoa; phylum Chordata; class Mammalia; order Artiodactyla; family Hippopotamidae; genus Hippopotamus; species Hippopotamus amphibius. The sequence goes on from NC_080186.1 coordinate 231,621,580, forward strand.
TAGAACAAGAAATCTTACGGTTTGTATAGAAATGCAAAGGACCCCAAATAGCCAAAGCAATCTTGAGAAGGAAAGATGGAGTTGGTGGAATTAGGCTTCCTGACTTCAAACTATACTACAAGGCCACAGTGATCAAGACAGTATGGTACCAGCACAAAAACAGAAAGGAAAATCAATGGAATAGAATAGAGAACTCAGAAGTAAACCCAAGCATATAAGGGCACCTTATCTTTGACAAAGGAAGCAAGAATATACAATGGAGAAAAGACAGCCTCTTCAATAAGTGGTGCTGGGAAAATTGGACAACTACAGGTAAAAGAATGAAATTAGAACACTTGCTAACACCATACACAAAAATAAACTCAAAATGGATTAAAGACCTAAATGTAAGGCCAGACACAATAAAACTCTTAGAGGAAAACACAGGCAGAACACTCTATGACATACATCAAAGCAGGATCCTTTTTGACCCACCTCCTAGAAAAATGGAAATAAAAATCAAGAATAAACAAATGGGACCTAATGAAACTTAAAAGCTTCTGCACAGCAAAAGAAACCATAATCAAGACAAGAAGACCACCCTCAGAATGGGAGAAAATACTTGCCAATGAAGCAACAGACAAAGGATTAATCTCCAAAATATACAAGCAGTTCATGCAGCTTAATATCAAAAAAGCAAATAACCCAATCCACAAATGGGCAGAAGACCTAAATAAACATTTCTCCAAAGAAGACATACAGATGGCCAACAAACACATGAAAACTTGCTCAACATTACTAATCATTAGAGAAATGCAAGTCAAAGCCACAATGAGGTATCACCTCACATGGGTCAGAATGGCCATCATCGAAATATCTAGAAACAATAAATGTTGGAGAGGATGTGGAGGAAAGGGAACCCTCCTGCACTGTTGGTGGGAATGTAAGTTGGCACAGCCACTATGGAAAACCATTTGGAGGTTCCTTAAAAAACTAAAATAGAACTACCATATTATCCAGTAATCCCACTACCGGGCATATACCCAGAGAAAACCAGACTCCAAAAAGAAACATGTACCATAATGTTCATTGCAGCACTATTTACAATAGCAAGGACATGGAAGCAACCTAAATGCCCATCAACAGATGAATAGATAAAGAAGATATGGCACATATATACAATGGAATATTACTCAGCCCTAAAAAGGTCTTGTCAGCCAGAATGAAGTAAGCCAGAAAGAGAAAAACAAATACTGTATGCTAACTCATATATACGGAATTAAAAAAATTTAAAAAATGGTACTGATGAACCCAGTGACAGGGCAAGAATAAGGATACAAATGCAGAGAATGGACTAGGAGACACGGAGTTGGAGGGGCGGGGGGTGAAGGGGAAGCTGGGAGAGTAGCATAGACATATATACACTTCCAATTGTAAAATAGAGAGCTAGTGGGAAGTTGCTGTATAACAAAGGCAGATCAACTCGATGATGAGTGATGCCTTAGAGGGCCAGGACAGGGAGAGAAGGATGGATTCACGGGATGGAGGGGATATGGGGATATATGTATAAATACAGCTGATTCACTTTGCTGTACCTCAAAAGCTTGTACAGAGTAAAACAATTATATTCCAATAAAGAGCTTAGAAAAAAAAAAAAAAAGACAACACTTTGGCCTAAATATCACCTCCCCAATATCCAGTATGGATAGATGAGATGAATTCCAGATGTAGACATGTGCAATGTGCCAATCAGGAGAAAGATGAAAGATGCAGCTCTAACTATCTGCCCTCTCTAATCACCAAAGGAAATTGTATAAACAAGAGGGATGCCTTTCACCATGACGGACCTGTCAGTAGATAGGACAACTCAAGATCTCAGAGAAAAGCACCAACCAGGAAACAGTGTTTGAACAATCTAAGGACTTTACACTTCTATCCCTGGAGCTGAATGCTATGTGCAGCCAGCCTCAACTCCAACTAAATAGCCCTCTTAAGCCTCTCAAACAATTCTTGTTGCATGAAGACATTTCTAAACTGGCATCTGAGAGGCTCGCCTTTCTAAAAATTCATATGCAACAGCATTATAAGAAGCTATTTCACTTTTATGAGCTCTACCTTGTAAGACTATACCAATATTTACTAAGCATTTATTGTGTATCAGGCTCTTTCAAACATGTAATCTTGTTTATCCATTGAAACCTACAAAAAAACCCTTTATTAACCCTGTTTTACAGGTAAGAATCCCGAGGTTCTGAGAGTCCTAAAGAAACCTGTCCATACATGTCCAGCCAAGGTTTGAATCCAGGTCCCCAAATACTAGATCAAGTGCCCCATCTCCTTATCCTGATGCTCCCCAAATTCAATTGACAAACACTGAAACAGTATAAGTGAAAGGTTTAGCTATATTATATAAAGAGCTAAAAGTTAAAGCAAAATTCAGACTGTAGATCAAATAATTGAAGTTAAGGCATAAGCTTAAAATACAGATAGGGAAGAGGCAGTGTGGGCAATGGTTAAATTCCACCTGAACTCTGCGACACAGTTAAGCAGGTTGTGCACTGCATAATAGTATATATGATGTTGCCCCCTACAGGTGTCAGTACACATTTTCAACAATGGTCCACAGCAGTCCTACTCTCTTGGATATCACTTGCAATTGTGACTACAAAATGTTAAAGTATAATCCTGTTTGGAAAGACAAACTCCCCAAACGCCATATTCAGCAAGTTTGTATTATTATTCAAAGGTCTGTTGTGGGGGAAAAAATTTAGCTTTTAATACTAATTTTCAACCTGGAAATTATCTATAATTTTGCTATTCTGAGAAGGGTTGGAGGAGCTAAAGAATAACAGATGTGGAAATGATCATCACTAAACTATTTTATTCGGATGAACACTAAAGCCAACACATCACTTTCCAAATAAATCATCCTACTTGTCCCAGTCGTAGAGCTCCAAACTCCCTGAAATTAATGCTCTGTACTCATCCAAACTGCTGGACACCCAGAAGAGGTCAGGGAATTAGATCATTATTGTCAGGTCTTTGCAGTTATCTCCTGAAATTCAGGGCTGAGGAACTGAACCAGAGTAATCCCAATTTCTCACTTTCAAGTGTTGTAGAGGATATCTCCCACAGAGATTACAGGAAGTATCTAGATCTATAACTATCAGGATTCTATGGGGAAACAGATGGCACACTTGAAATAAGATACTGTGAGGAAGGTTTACTCACAAAGCTGTGGGTATATGGGGAAAAACAGGGACAATGCAGTAACCTGAGGCTTATTAGTAGCCAAAGTTTTACCAACCAGGCCTAAAGAGAGGAGAAAAAGAAGTTACCAGAGCCCAGCGGGAGAGAATATGTAGAGGCCATGTCTTGAGAAGAGGTGTGACCCATGGATGGATACAGTGAAGCAGGCAACCTAGTAGCAAGGAACCAGGGGAGTGAATGCTGGACCTCACACATCCCTCTCCTCTGATCTGCTGGGACTCCTCATTGAACAGGCACAACTGGAAGCCAAAAGACAGGTAATCCACACAGATCAACGTTTCAGAGCAGAGCCAGGTGGGGGGAAAAAAAGGAGAGAATGAGGGGAGGGGAGGGGAAGGTGGTAGGAACCAGGTGACAAAAGGAGGATGTCTGGCACAGCACCTGAACTATCTTTAGAACAAATGTACCTTAATAGTGTCTCCATCCACTTCTGATTCTGTTTTTCACCTTCATGCATACGGCCCATTAACAGACCTCTAGATTTTACTCAGTGATTTTTTATTTTTTTCAATTTTGAGGACAGAGATCTAAAGTCATCTTACAAATACAATCCACACTGAAGCCATTTATCCACTAGCACTTAGCCCTGGAAATCTCTTATTTGAAAATGGTATTGCCTTTTAAACACATGCATACAAAGATCGTGTTTATTTTTATTTGGGGGAAAAGGTATGTTTAAGTGACTTCAACTCTTCTTGAATAAAGTGCCTACGTCTGAGGAACTGCCTTGTTGGGAATTCCGTCCAGCTTGCCCAGCAGGGCCGTGAGGTACTGTGGTCTTGGTCATTGGGAGCTTAATGGAAAACAGGGACGCCACCATGGGTTACATGTGCCTACTTCATTAAACGTTTATTTGATTGCACCCTGATTTCTCCCTGGAATCACATTTTAAGTCCTATTCTCAGTTATTCCACCAAGACTTGGAGAAAAAATGTTCAATTACCTCAGCTAAGGAGAACTGTCCATCCAGGAAGCAATCTCCTCTCCATTGTACTCCAGGCTACTCAGGGAGATTTGGATCCCTCTAAAGGTGCCATACCTCACCAGGCCTCAAAATCAAAACCTTTAGAGCATGTTGGACCAGGAGCTGGGAGGGAGAAAGTTGAGGAACACGTCCTCCACCAGACTGGGAAGGAATGCTATGCCTTTGTCTTTTTTTTTTAAGTAATTGTCTTCTTTTTAGTTTAGTTATTTTATTTATTTATTTATTTATTTATTTATTTAGCTGAGTCGGCTCATAGTTGCGGCATGCAGGATCGTTCACTGCAGCGTGCAGGCTCTTCATTGCCACACTTGGGCTTCTCTAGTTGCAGCGCGCAGGCATCTCTCTAGTTGCAGTGCTCAGGCTCCAGAGCATGCAGTCTCAGTAGTTGTGGCATACAGGCTCTCTAGTTGTGGTGTATGGGCTTAGTTCCCCCGCAGCATGTGGGATCTTAGTTCCCTGACCGGGGTTTGAACCCACATCCCCTGCATTGAAAGGTGGATTCTTAACCACTGGACCACCAGGGAAGCCCTGCTATGCCTTTGTTTCTCTGTAAATTTGCCAGAAAGGTAAGACTGGGGTCAATAAAAGAAATGACAATCTGGAAATGGCACTCTAGGAAATACTGTATTTCACTGAATCTAAGATGTCAACAATTTGTAGGACACACCATTATTTTATGAACCACTAAGAAAGAAAAAGCCCCACAGATCAGTGACACCAACTCCTTGCTTCTTTAAAATTTCTTTGATTCATTCTAAGGGATTTGGGAACACCTCCTGCATCACGTGTCTTGTGTAGGCAATCCTTTTGCACACATCTCGGTAACAGGCGTAACACAGCTCCAGCTACCTATGGGATCTTTCTTTCTCACATCCCATAAAACCCTTTAAAAATATGGAATTGTATCCATTCTGCCAAGATATTTGCTTCACCAACATCAAAATTATGCCTCGCTGCTCTGTTTCGTGCCTTTGTGTACACAATTACTTCATTCCAGAGCTGAATCATAACATAAACATTCTGAAAAATTTTACACAGCACTTAGTACCAACAATGAACATAACTCAATTAAAATGAGGACTCTGGGACCAGAAATGACCAAGTTCACACATCCACAGGAAACAGCAACCACTGCCTCACCGGTAGCAAGAGTAAAAACTACCCTTTGCAAATCATTCTAATTTTGGAGATAATGAAACATACGTGGGAGAGGTGGAGCGTATCTTAGAATCACTGAAATATGATATATGTTTAAATATGTTTTATTGGCTATTACTCTATGATAAGAGTACATTTTGAAAACATTTGATCTGAAAGGGTACATGGGTAGGGTTCCAGTAGAAAATAGGAGTGAATAAAGAGAATTTCATAAAGATACTATTTATCAAGGTGTGAGTAGGTTTAAGGAAAATCAACAAGCATCTCTGGCTATCAAGACCAGGAGACTGCTGCAACCTTTGGGCCTACAGATAAAATAGGAAAGAGGGGTTACCTGAGCCCAGAGAAACCCGCAGTGCAACAACAGGAGCTGAGGCCTTTGGTAGAGGAAGGCAGCTGCTTCTAGGCAGCCAGACAGGCAAGGAGTAGAAGGAATAAATATCGTGACCCCTCCGCCTGCCTGCCCTCCAGTCTCCTGCCTTTGCCCATGCCACGCTGGGGGGCGGGATGGCCCATAGAGCCAGCCTCCCCCCCGCCCAGGCAGACAGTAGGGTGGACAATGGAATGGGGGTGACAGAGAATACCCAACATTGAGGGTTCAGCAGAAAGCCAAAAAGTTTTAGCTTAAGAGCAGTGATTTTGTGGTTGCCTTATGACACTTTCATGACCGAGGTAGATATTTCACAGCTCCTGGATGAAAATTACTACAACAGGAAGGACCAGAGATTTCGAACTTGATTGCCCAGTTGTCTGAGTGTCAGATCAGATCCAAATTTGTATTCTGAAAAAAATCTTAACTCTATCTCTAGCTATTCCATCTGTATATGATTGAGATAGGTAGACAGGCAGGTAGACAGATCTAGACAGAGGCTAAGCTTGCCTTGTCCCCACAGGCAGCTCCAAGTGGCCTGGGTGAAAACAGCTGTGGTCAGAAGGAGATGAGTTTACTGGCTCCAAAGCCCAGCGTTGTTTGTTTGTTTTTTTGATTGGAGTACAGTTTACTTGATTTACAATGTTGTGTTAGTTTCTGGTGCACAGGAAAGTGATTTGGTTACATTTTTTTTTTCAAATTCTTTTTCAATATAGGGGATTACAAGATACTGAATACAATTTCCTGTGCTATACAGTAGGTCCGTTGTTTATCTATTTTATATACAGTAGTGTGTATCTGTTAATTCCAAACTCCTAATTTACCCTCCCTCTGCTTTCCCCTTTAGTAACCATAAGTTTGTTTTCTATGTCTGCGAGTCTATTTCTGTTTTATAAATAAGTGCATTTGCGTCATTTTTTTGGATTCCACATATACGTGATATCATGTGGTAATTGTCTTTCTCTATCTGACTTAGTATGATAATTTCTAGGTCCATCTATGTTACTGCAAATGGCATTATTTCATTCTTTTTTATGGCTAAGTAATATTCCATTGTATATAAGTATCACATCTTCTTTATCCACTCAGCTGTCCATGGACATTTAGGTTGCTTCCATGTCTTGGCTATTGTAAACAGTGCTGCTATGAACCTTGGGGTGCATGTATCAAAAAGCCAGCTTTGCATGTAGAGTAATAATAATGATAATACGCTCCAACTAGCTGTGTGCTGGACACTGAGCTAAGTGCTTTATAATCAGATCTCATTTACTCTTCTCACAGCCCTCTGAAGTCAGTATTATTAGTATTTCCATTTTGCAGAGGTTAAAAAATAACTGACAGAAACTTCTTTAAAAATCAACTGGATTATATCACTTCCCTGACTAAAATGCCTTCTTCTGCACTTAGAATAGACTCCAAAATCCCCATCAGAGCCTACACGGCCAGGCGTGATGAGACCTCCACCTGGTACCCAGCTCCAGGCCAGACTCAGACATCCTGTTTCACACACTCCAGCCACGCTGGGCTTCCTTCGCCTCCTCTTGTGCTCCAAGCTCTCTCCCCTCCAGGCCTTTGTGATGCTATTCTTGCTGCCTGGAATCAGAATGTCCTTCTCCTACTGCTGTAGGGCAAGAGCCTTTTCATCTTTTATTAGCTCAACTCTCACCTCCTTAGAGACAACCCCAACCTCACCTACACCCACCTAAAGCAGATTCATCTACCAATGTACCCCTTTCTTTCCCTCTGCTGAATCATTGTTTATTTGATTTTCATGATGTGTGTGTGTGTGTGTGTGTGTGTGTGTGTGTGTCCCTCCCACCAGGACATGAGTCTCCTGGTTGCAGGAACCATATCTGCCCTGGTCCTCTGCCCCGCCTCCCCCACCTTCACTCTCTCAGCCCCTGAGTTCCCTTTGTAATCTTTATTATAATTTCTCTTCTTTTGTCTTCTCTTTACCTGTTCTTAGACTGTCTTCCCCACTAGAATCAAAGTTCCTCTGCTCAGCAGTCTATCCCCAGCACCCAAAATTCTACTTGGCAAGAAATAGATGGTGGAATGTGTTCGAGGACTTGGGGTCACTGAATAGGCAAAGCCCTCCCTCTTCTCCCTCCACCTCCTCCCCAACACACAGGACTGCCTCTAAGATGGTGCTCGCCTCCCTGTGAGGAGCAGGTCACAAACGTGCACAGTCTGCGTCTGTGGATGGGGAACAGAGCAGACGTTCACACTTGTGTCTCGGGTGTCCCATCCAGGTTGGCAGAACCGATGGAAAAGACGCCTGCCACTGGGCCAAAACAGGAAAACGCTGCACCTTATCTCCAGTCCCAGCTGTTCTAAGCTGTGTAGAAACTAGTTCTGTTTCTCCAGTAGGCAGGAGAAGCCACTCCTATTGGCATTCAGAAGGCACGGACAAAGACAACACCACGACCCTGAGGTATCAGGCTCTGGACTTGTACCAGCTTTTCCCTCCCTCCCCACAGTTCATCTTTCAGTTGAACCACAAAAAGAAACAGGATGTACAAAGCCACAAGCAGCAGCATCTCTTTCTCCTGGGGAATATGTAACCACTCCTCTTGTATAATCTCCCGAAGCTGTTATACATTTCCTTCCTCTGGTGCTGTTTTCTGCTTCTCCCGGCCTTTCTAACTCCTACTCTGCTTTCTTTCTGCTAGAGAATTTATTCAGCATGAGCACATGTGCACGTGTCTTTTAAAGCACAACGCTGGCTGCATTCCCAGCAAGAGAAGAAGCAGCCTTTGTGGCCCAACTAATTCAATAAGCTTCAATTACTCATGGAATATTTATTAGGTGGGAAGAAAGCCATGGTTCCACCATTTATTATGAGTCCACAATCTATCAGAGGAGTAAATTAACTTCCCGTCACCACAGAAGTCACTGTGTCCTCAAAGGCAGGAGTGGTTAATGACCGAAGACTGGAAACTGTTTTACAAGGGGGTCATGACACACGTCACTTACGCCTTGTGGTACAAACAGAAGACAGGATTGAGAGGCCAAGGGAGATGCCAAGCAGAGCAGTAGCAGAGGGCACACCGTCCCCTGAGCTCTCCTTATCCCAGGAGCTTCAACCAGGCGTATATGAGCCCCGAGCCCCCTGGTCAGCTGTTGTATATTCCTTTACAAGATGTTCAGGTGCAGCCATGAGAGGAGACACAGGAGAGGCTCAGGAAAATAAAATGGGTTACACTCACAGGCCCTAGAGACAGGCGGCATGCCACACCACGCAGGACCACATGGAAAAACAGCAGCACGGTCACGAGGCAGAAGGCAGGAGGGAGGGAGCCCTTAGGCCATGGCTGTTATTGGGGTGTCCTTGGGAAAGGCAAGGCAAGGCAGGGGGAAACAGCTTAGCATCGGCTGGTTTGAAAATTTTCTGCGGGCTTTGGGCTATTGGGGTGGTCCCTAGTTGCCTGGAACCTGGCCCCGGGATGATTAAAACAGAGGAATATTGCATCCTAGGGCGTTTGGGCCAGACAGAGGAGGTATGGCTCTGGATATCAAAGGCATGCTCCCAGCTGAGTCCCTGCTATCTCTAAGAATTGGCAGTCTCTGCTCCACCGGAAAGTTTTCCTAAGATGTCAAAAGTTACACAGAAAATTTTTAAATATATTCACTACAACGGTCTTCCCGTAGAGTAGAGCCCACACCATCAAGCACCAAACATCTGCAGGAACAGAGGGCGGGGAACATCTATGCAGGCATAACCAGATGCTCTCGTGTCAAGGAAGCTGCCCTTTTAGAAAGGGAAGCTGTGGAGCTCAGGGGCCAGAATCAGCCTGTTCCTCATTCCAGCTGCCACAGACCGGCCGAGCCAGGGGAAAAAAATGAGACTCTAGGGCCATGGGACTTTTCTCTCCTTAGAAGCTAAATGGGTTCATTTCCCAGTAAACAGAGCCTGGAGATATTGGGTCCACTGGAGAAGCAACCAGTGAGGGCTGCTTCACTTATGAGCTCTTCAATCTCAGGAGAGCACAGCAGCCAAAGAGTTTGCGATTCATGGTCTATGAGATTTGATATGAGTGTTTAAAACATAAGCTTCATTAAGAACACAGATACGGTGAGCAGACTGGTGGTTGCCAGAGGCAGGGTGGAGAAAGTCAAAAGGTACAAACTTCCGGTAGTAAAATAAATAAGTCATGGGAACATAATGTACACCATGGTGACTATAGTTAATAATATTGTATTGCATATTTGAAAGTTGCTAAGAGAATGGATCTTAAAAGTTCTCATGACAAGAAAAAAAAATTGTGTAACTGCATATGGTGACATATTAACCAGACGTATTTTGGTGATCCTTTCACAATATTTACAAATAACAAATCACTATGTTGTAGACCTGAAACTAATATAATATTGTGTCAATTATATCTCAATAAAAAAATAAGTAGGGACTGCCCTGGTGGCGCAAAGGTTAAGAATCCACCTGTCAATGCAGGGAACACAGGTTCAACCCCTGGGCCAGGAAGATCCCACATGCCGTGGAGCAACAAAGCCAGTGCACCACAACTACTGAGCCCACATGCTACAGCTACTGAAGCCCGCAAGCCTAGAGCCCGTGATCCTCAATAAGAGAAGCCACCACAATGAGAAGCCCACGCACCACAATGAAGAGTAGCCCCCACTCACCACAACTAGAGAAAGCCCATGTGCAGCAATGAAGACCCAACACAGCCAATAAATAAATAAAATAAATCTTTTTCAAAAATTTAAATAAATAAAATGTAGGTTTTATTATTTTTCAGGTAGGGTGAGACTAACAGATCAGATGACTGCCATTGAAAACATAGTTTGGTATATTCAGACTCCAAAAGGCCCCTGAAGGGGCCACACCGGAAGCACCAGGGTCAGTCAGGAGGTAGATGGAGGTGGGAAAATGTAGGCAAGAGCTTTTATTGTAGCTTCTACAGGAAGGAATCAGAGGTAGGGTAAGCAGGCTTCAGGCTGACTAGTTGGAAGGATTTCAGTAGGTTCTGTGGTGTAGGGGCTGTCCTTACTTGTCTGGTACCTGACCCTGAGGCAGTTAAGGAAAGCAGATAGTGGCCTGGGATATAAAATTTCATAAAGGAGGCTGCCGGGGTGTGGGCTCTGGACTGGCTGGTTTGCATATGAAAGGCACCCTGGCAGGCTTGTCATTTCCTGTCTCTAGGAATTGGCCAACCCTGAGAGAGGCCGTCCCTCCAGTGTCAGCAAGGCCCCAGATATCAAAGCATCAAAAATACAGAAAATTAGTTTCAAGTGTACAGCAAAGGGATTCAGTTATACACATACATGTATCAACTATACTCCAATATAAACTAAAAATTTAAAAACATCAAATAAATAAATACGAGTCAGATAATAAGAAAAAACACAGAAAATTAAAAGATGTGCTTCCTCTAACGAGTCCCCAGGCTGCTTGCAGAAACCTGGAGAAACCTATTCCACATGAATGAAGGACTGAATCCAAGGATGGGGCTGTGATCTAGGACTCCTGGAAAGAGTGACAGGGAAATCTACCTAGAACTTGAACTAGGTCTTTGTAAGCGGAGGTGATTAGGAGATGAAAGTGGTAAAGAGATGCTAGGATAGGAAGGAGGCAATGGAGGGAGGGAGGGAAGAACACCTCCCCGGCAGTGAAAATGGTATAAAGGTAAAGAGGCAAACAGAGCCTCTTGTAGCCTGTGATCACAAAAGCCATTCCTTTTCTCTGACTCTTGTTTAAATTAAGTATCGAATATATGCAAAAGAATATTAAAACATACATCTGGGATCAATGGGGACAGCCCCACTACCTCACAGGGCAGTAGCGAGGATTCCATGAGGCAATGCTTAGACAATGGCTAGCACAGCTGCATACAGAAGGTGCCACGAGAGGTCAGCTTTCTCCCATGCCCCCTCCTTCCTCTCTTCTCTGATTCTCCCACACCCCTGCCCACACATCTGCCTTTCCACAGCCAAACCTCTGGGTCATCTGCCAGCACCATTCTCAGGGATGCAGAATCCCCCTCTGTTATGAACTGCATGTGTGTGTTACCCCCAAAACTCATATGTTGAAGCCTAACCCCCAGTTAGGCACTTGGGGTGGGGCTTCTGGGAAGTATTTAGGCTCAGATCAGGTCATGAGGGTGGCATGTCCTCTCTTAAGACTAGGACAACTCAAGAACTCCCTCTCTCTCAACCACATGAGGACACAGCCATAAAGCATTGGAAGAAGGAGGCTGTCCGCAAGCCTGGGAGAGAGCGCTCACCAGAACCCAACCAAGCTGGCACCCTATCTCAAACACCTGGCCTCCACAGCCACGGGAAATAAGTGTCTGTTGTTTAAGCCACCAGCCTAGGATATTTTGTTATGGCAACCCTAGCTGATAAAGACACCCTAAACCTCCTGGAAGAATAAACCCCTGAGTTCCAAAACAGGAAAGGAAGATGAATGTGACTTTGATTAAATACTCCTGGGCCATAAAGATTAGTAAAATGTCTCTCCTTTAATGAATTAAACTAGACAATTTAAAACCCAAAATCCCAGAATGCCAGGATCTCAAAGGCCTACAGTCTGAGAGGTTAAGACCTTCACCGGCACAGACTGCTGGGGAAGCTGGTGTCAATATTTCTCAAAATGTAGCTCCTAGACCACCCTTATCAAAAATTACCCAGAGCATCTGTTATAGAAATCAGACGTCGTGTTAAAAATACATAAAATAAAATACCTAGGAATAAACCTAACCAAGGGGGTAAAAGACTTATACACTGAAAACTATTAAATATTGATTAAGGAAATTGAAGATAATTCACAGAAATGGAAAGATATCCCATGCTCTTGGATTGGAAGAATTAATATTGTTAAAATGACCATATTACTGAAAGCAATCTACAGATTTAATGGGATCCCTATCAAATCACCCATGACATTTTTCACAGAACTGGAACAAATAATCCTAAAATTTATATCGAACCCCAAAAGACTCAGAATCGCCAAAGCAATCCTGAGGAAAAAGAACAAACCTAGCATTGTATATTATATGATATCACTTATATGTTGAATCTAAAGAAAATAATACAAATCAACTTATTTACAAAACAGAAACAGACTCACAGACAGGAAACCAACTTACAGTTAGCAAAGGGGAAAGGTGGTGCAGGGATAAATTGGAAGTATGGGATTAACAGACACACACGTCTATATATACGATAAACAACAAAGATTTACTTTATAGCATAGGGAACTATATTTAATATCTTATAGTAACCTATAATGGAAAAGAATCTGAAAAAGAATATGTGTGTGTGTGTGTATCTGAGTCACTGTGCTGTACACCTGAAACTAACACAATATTATAAATAAACTATACTTCAATTTTAAAAAATCAGATGTCTAGAGATGGCTAAAAAGTACATGAAAAGATGCTCAACATCACTAATTATTAAAGAAACGCAAATCAAAACTATATCAATACAATGAGGTATCACCTCGCACAGGTCAGAATGGCCAGAATCAAAAAATCTAGAAACAATAAATGTTGGAGAAGGTGCGGAGCAAAGGGAACCCTCCTGCACTGTTGGTGGGAATGTAAATTGGTACAGCCACTATGGAAAACAGTATGGAGGTTCTTAAAAAACTAAAAACAGAACTACCATATGACCCAGCAATCCCACTTCTGGGCATATATCTAGAGAAAACCATACTTTGAAAAGAAACATGTATCACAATGTCCATTACAGCACTATTTACAATAGCCAGGACATGGAAGCAACCTAAATGTCCATCGACAAAGGAATGGATCAAGAAGCTGTGGTACATACATACAACAGAATATTACTCAGCCATAAAAAAGAACAAAATAATGCCATTTGCAGCAACATGGATGGACCTAGAGGCTGTCACACTGAGTGAAGTAAATCAGAGCGAGAAAGACAAATATCATATGATATCACTGATATGTGGAATCTAAAAAAAGGGTACAAGTGAACTTAACTACAAAACAGAAATAGAGTTACAGATGTAAAAAACAAACTTATGGTTACCGGGGATAATGGGGGGAGGGATAAATTGGGAGACTGGGATTGACATGTACACACTACTATACATAAAATAGATAACTAATACGGACCTGCTGTATAACACAGGGAACTCTACTCAACACTCTGTAATGGCCTATATGGCAATAGAATCTTAAAAAACAGTAGATATGTGTATATGTACAACTGATTCACTTTGCTATAGAGCAAAAACTAACACAACATTGTAAATCAACTATACTCCAATAAAATTTCTTTTAAAAATCAGACGTTTGCCACCTGCTACATAGAAAGCAGAAGTTGGGATCCTAGAAGTCTATATTTTAACAACTCCCCAGGACAGTCTTATGAACAGTGGTATACAAGAACCACTGAGAGACACACTCTGACCACCACCAGCCCATCTCTACCTGAATAACCTACTACAAACTAGGACATGGAAGACCATCGAAAACTTTCTCTAAACTTTGCACTGAAAGTGTGGTCTGTGCTCCAGCAACATTACACCACTTGGGAGCTTGTTAAAAATGCAGAATCTTATCAGTGGAACAGAATAGAGAGCACAGAGGTACACCCACGCACATATGGGCACCTTAACTTTGACAAAGGAGGCAAGAATATAGAATGGAGAAAAGACAGCCTCTTCAATAAGTGGAGCTGGGAAAACTGGACAGCCACATGTAAAAGAATGAAATCAGAACACTTCATAACACCGTACACAAAAATAAACTCAACATGGATTAGAGACCTAAATGTAAGGCCAGACACTATAAAACTCTTAGAGGAAACATAGGCAGAACACTCTATGACATACATCAAAGCAAAATCCTTTTTGACCCACCTCCTAGAATCATGGAAATAAAATCAAGAATAAACAAATGGGACCTAATGAAACTTAAAAGCTTTTGCACAGCAAAAGAAATCATAAACAAGACAAGAAGGCAACCCTCAGAATGGGAGTAAATACTTGCCAACAAAGCAACAGACAAAGGATTAACCTCCAAAATATACAAGCAGCTCATGCAGCTTAATATCAAAAAAAGCAAACAACCCAATCCACAAATGGGCAGAAGACCTAAATAGACATTTCTCCAAAGAAGACATTCAGATGGCCAACAAACACATGAAAAGATGGTCAACATCACTAATCATTAGAGAAATGCAAGTCAAAGCCACAATGAGGTATCACCTCACACCAGTCAGGATGGCCATCATCAAAACATCTAGAAACAATAAATGCTGGAGAAGGTGAGGAGAAAAGGGAACCCTCCTGCACTGTTGATGGAAATGTAAGCTGGTACAGCCACTATGGAAAACAGTTTGGAGGTCCCTCAAAAACTAGCAATAGAACTACCATATGACCCAGCAATCCCACTACTGGGCATATACCCTGAGAAAACCATAATCCAAAAAGAAACATGTACCATAATGTTCATTGCAGCACTATTTACAATAGCCAGGACATAGAATCAACCTAAATGCCCATCAACAGATGAATGGATAAAGAAGATATGGCACATATATACAATGGAATATTACTCAGCCATAAAAAGGAAAGAAATTGAGTTATTTGTAGTGAGGTGGATGGACCTTCACTTTACAGAGTGAAGTAAGCCAAAAAGAGAAAAACAAATACTGTATGCTAACGCATATATATGGAATCTAAAAAAATGTTACTGATGAACCCGGTGACAGGGCAAGAATAAAGATGCAGATGTAGAAAAGAGACTTGAGGACACAGTGGGGCGAGGGGGTATGTGTGAAGGGGAAGCTGGGACGAAGTGAGAGAGCAGCATTGACATGTATATACTACCAAATGTAAAATAGATAGCTAGTGGGAAGCTGCTGCATAACACAGGGAGATCAACTTGATGATTGGTGCTAATTTAGAGGGGTGAGGTAGGGAGGGTAGGAAGGAGTCATGGGAGGGAGGGGATATGGGGATATATGTATAAATACAGTTGATTCACTTTTGTACAGCAGAAAAATAAATAAAATGCAAAAAATAAAAGTAAATAAAATTAAATTTAAAAAAAAAGAAAGAAATGCAGAATCTCAGGCCCCAGCCAGACCTATGGCCACAGAGTGCATTTGTCCATTAGAGTTTGGAAACCATGTTCTGCTCCAGTGAACCCAGGCTGACCCCAAGCCTTGTGAATGCCTTCAGGATCTTGACAGGAATTCCTGCTGTCAAGATTTCAAAATCAAATTAAGCTACTCAGAAAAACCCAGAAAAGAACCTAGGGGACTGTAGAGTAGACAGAGAGGAAAATAATGTTTCCATGAGCTGGATGATAAGCCTTGCCATTAAAGGTCCCGCATAACCATTTTACCCCTATGGCAGAGACTACAAGTTGTCCCCTACTAACCATTCTCCTCTGCTTTCTTTTAATAGAACCCCTGGTGTTTAGCTGGTATTTGACTGCCCAAGACAGAAACCACATTACTCAGCCACCCTAAAGCTGAGGGTGTGTGCATGGAAGTTCTGGTCAGTGAGATGTAAGCAGAAGTGTCTTTTGCAACTTCTGGGAAGTGTCCTTAGAGGAATGGTGTAGGAATACCCTTCTTCATTCTTTCTTTTCTCCTGTCTAGAATGTAGACATGATGGCTGGAGCTCAAGCAGCCACCTTGGACCATGAGGTAGAAGCTACATGATGAGACTTGTAGTTCCTGACATCATGAACTGGATATCAACCTTCTTAAATTTCTTTTTTTTTTTCTTCAATTATTTATTTATTTAATTTTTCAGCTGCACTGCATGCCTCAACCAGAGACCGAACCTGCACCCCCTGCAGGAAGTGCAGAGTCTTAACCACTGGACAGCCAGGGAAGTTCCTTAAACTTCTATTTTGTTTGTGCCATTTTAATTGGAGTTTTCTTTCACTCTCAGCTGAACCAATTCCTAACTGATTTTTACCCCCTTTACACTATAACATGGTTCAGGAAACATGAGCTGAGTGACCTCTGTGTCCTCAGAAAGGCAGACTATTATAACTATAAGAAAAAAATCCCATTACTCAGGGGGATTTAGTACCATTCTGGGCATGGCTGTGTCTCTTAGCAGGTAGCAAACGGAGGGGTAAAGGGGGAGCAGGGAGCAGAGCATCAGGGTCCTACCCCTTTCTTCCACAAGGGCTATGCTTAACCGTTCTGTTGCCATAGATACCTCCAGAAAGAGCATTAACCCTCTTGAAGCTCTTACCAATATTTCTTTCCACTTGCAGCTGGCAAGTCTAACCTGTATTTCTCTCACTGCAATTCAGATAAGTTCCTCTTCACCTTTAGTGGAAAAAAAAGTATAGGAAGTGCCTGCTACAAACAACCTTTCGATATAAAATCCTCTCTTCATCCATTAGACAAACTCTTATTTGATGGCATACTATGTGCAAGTCACTGTGGTAGGCTTGGGACAGAATAAAATCTTTCTGAAAGCTGTTTTTGATTAGTATATTTGTCTCTAAAAGCCAAACTCCTCACTCTAGGCAATGGGCCAATTAATTATGTCAAAACCAAGTTTGGGCCTTGACCTTGAAAACATAATTCAAGGATTAGACCATTCTGAAAATCAGGGGGGTGGGGAATGCCTTTTTTTGTTACATAATTACCTTCCTTATGCTTCCTCTCAAACTCTTAAAAGACCTTTCACCACACCCATATAAATACCCTTCTTTCAATGATACAGGCTAAATTCACCAAAGGGATCTAATCTCTCTCCTCTCTCTCTCTCTCTCTCTCTCTCTCTCTCTCTCTCTCTCACACACACACACACACACACACACAATCCTAAGGATACATGAAGAACTGAATGCATTTCCTGGCATGCTGTAAATCTTCAACAAAGTTTCCCCAAATGTGACTTCTTCAGTTTTATGCTTTATGTCCTATATTCTATCTCTTGCATCGTACCATGTAATAAATATTTATATTTGTATAAATCATGACTTTTTTTTAACTTCTAATATTACTGTAAATTACCAATCACACACACTGGTCTTCACGAGATTCATCCTGAAAGTCACCATAATTCAAAGTACAAAGAAATCATATATATCTATATGTCATTGAAATGTGTTTCTTTGGTTACATTTGAATGTGGAAATGTCTCTTCTGAGACTATTGTTTGTCAGAAAACTCTTGGACTAAGTCGAACCGCGAAGCCATGAAGATCTGCACCAGAAGCAACTGGAAGGCTGGCTGGCTTCCCCGGTGCTGTGGTTTGGGTTGAAAGGAAGAAATCAGACAAACACCCTTGTTAATGGGGTGTGAAACTGGGATGCTTGTGCTAACCAGGAGGCAGCCTCCTTCCCAGACACGAGCAAACAGAACTGCCTTCTTCACAGCTTGCCTCACTAAGTCCCTGGCAGCTAATGAAATACTTGAATTCGCAAGGGCTTTTCCAGAGCAAAAGCTGAAGCTGGCTATAGAGCATTCACATGATGATAGGAAACAGCACGAACTACGTTGGGGCATCCTGCACTCAGGGAATAAGGAGTCCAAAATCACCCCCACGCCCCTACCCAGGGCCAGGCCCAGCTCTCTTTTTTGGAGTGGCTGACCTGGAGTAGACCAACTTTTGTACCTTAAACTTGACCCACTCACCGTACTTCACTGCCTGGGGCAGATGGGCACACAAGCCAGTAGTAGGAATTCTCCATTTAAAGCCTGAAGGTAGAATTTCAGAGCAGGTCCCTGTATCTAAAAGGAAGCAACCAGGGTTAATTTCCAAAGGCTGGCCTTTGTGTAAACAATTTAGACACACTTAAAGGCAGGGTTCACTTAGAAGGAAATTTTCTTACTCGTTTCTTTTTTACAATTCTGAAGTTCCCCCGCATAAAATGAAACAGGGCTTTTTCCATTCATCTGGTTTCATGTACTATTTTTTCTGATCCCTTTCTCTCAACATCCTGTTGGACTTAGCTGCTAAGAAAGCCTCTTACATATTTGGGGGTTGCGGGGGGAGCAGGACACGGGGAAGGGGGGATGTAGCGAAGCTCTTGATGAATTTGAACAGGAAATGTCTTTAACAAATGAAGTCTCTCTTCCCTTGCCTAATTCTGAAACGCCTCTGGCTTGAAAAATCCCCCATATGTTCGTTATTTATGTATACCACGCGAATTCTAAACAAAGACTTCCATTCTCCGTCCCCCACACACACCCTCCAGCAGCGAGGAAATTTTCCACCAGAGAGATACAGGGGGATCCGGAGCAGAACAAAACCAAGGGTCACTGCACAACATTTTATGGGCAAAAGCCAAATCTAAGGTTGTGTGGACGATGGGGGGCTGATTGACCCTGCAGTGATGAATTTGTTTTCTTTCCAGAAAGTCCAAGCCTTCAAATAGGTGCCTAGGTTAGTTTTCTAGGGCTACTGTAACAGGACCACAGACTGTGGCTTCAACAACCGAAATTTCTGGCCTCACCGTTCTGTAGGCTGGACGTCTGAGATGGAGGTGTTGGCAGGGCTGGTTCCTTCTGAGGTTGGGAGGGAAGATCTGTGCCTCTTGCCTAGTTCCTGGTGGTTTGCTGCAATCTTTGATATTTCTTGGATTGTAGAAGCCTCACCCTGGTCTCTGCCTTCATCTCCACACGATGAATACTTCCTGGGTACATGTCTGTCTCCAAATATCCCCCTTGACAGGGACATCAAATCATATTGAATTAGGACCCACCCTAATGACCTAATCTTAACTACTTACATCTGCAGAAACCTTATTTCCAAGTAGGAGCACATTCACAGGGCCCGGGGATTAGGCCTCCAACATATGAATTTGGGGGGCAGGGGAACACAGTTCAATCCTTAATGTTGCCCAAGGTAAAGCACCTGACCACAAAGCTGAAAACCCTGCCCAGGGAACAGCCAGTGGGAGGATTAGGTGTTTAGCCTCTCAAAAAAACGGTGGCCTTCCTGCGCTGTGGAGAGCAGGTTTCTGAGCCTCAGGGATCCTCCAGGAAAGGCTAAGTGCTGAAATGTTCTCTTGAGGAACAAGGAAGCAGACAACTCAAGATGAGCGGCTCTGCCCGTGCCCTCTGGTCCCCAGAGTGCCAGTCCTGTCTCTCCGCAAGCAGGTGGGCAGACAGGAGGCTAAATCAGAGAGCTGCAGGTCTGCTGGGCATTAGGCTTCCCCTGCTCAGAACCAGCCCTTCCCGCTGCTTCTCAGACATGCAGAGCAGGAGAGGAGGTAGACCTGGGACTCACGACCAGCCTCTGTCGCTGGTCCTCATTCCACTCTGCTTCCTTTCCCTCCAAATCATTCCTTCCCGCTTCCTTCTCCTGCACGCTCTTCAACCCTGAATACCAAGAATGCTGACCATAGGAAATTCAAAGGACAATAGTAAAGTGAGAACGTAAACGTGTTGCAGGCAGCAACACGTCTGATGTCTCCGAGTCCTGTCTCGTGTGGATTCCACGGCCATGGAGGCTGGTCCATGCTGGCCAGTACGCAGGCCCTGGAGACCTGAGGGTTGGATTCCTTCCGTGTTTTGATTGAACTTCCTCACGACTCAAAGGCGTAGGCAGACTATTTGTGGAGAATCGTTTTCCAAGTCATCTGTTTCCTTCGAAACATCTGTGCCTCCCTCTGTTCCACAGTGCAAGAGGAGGGCTCTAGACAAAGAAGATGCAGGAGATCCAGGGCAGGATGGAGATGCCGATTGAGCCGGCTGAGCCACGGCCCGTGCGGCCCCTGACCCGCCTTCACATCTAAGGAGAAAGCACCAAGACGGGGGCGGGAGCTCTGGGGCACCGCACCGCTGGTCAACCGGCGGGCTTCACTGCAGGGTCATCAGGCAGAACCTTTCACCAAGGGACCGCCAAATGCCAGCTTCCCCAGAGAGGATGCCTCCCCTCCTCCTGGGGGACGGAAGCCTGGGATGGAGGATTCCAGGGGCCCAGAGGAGGCAGAGAGGAAAGCCCTCGCTGACCAGGAGGTTGGGACAGGAGAAGTATGCATGAAAACACTGCACAGAGGCAGCACACGCCCCTCGTCGTGACGCTCCATACTGGACGGGTCCGTTGTCTGGCCTCTTGCACCACAGCTGACCACGAGGAGAGCCCCGCCCCGCGGCTCGGGCCCGCTCCTGACCCCCCCCCTCCTGTGGATCTTAACCACACCTTGACCCAGGCCCTGTCACCTCCTGCCCAATCTGCCCTGAACGCCTCCCAGCTCACTGCTCCAGCAAAACGTTCATTTCACCCAATTTGCGGTGAGTCCAACATCATACCCACTCAGTGGATGGAAAAGCAGACCGTCTCACCTGATGGAAACCATCTGCCACTTCTTCCAGGACATCTGGTAGCCTCACCACAGGCACGCCTACGAGGGTGGAACCAATCAATTAAAATCAGCCATGGGGAATCGGGGGGCCATTTGGCCAATGCACGCTAACTTTTAGTATGTATGCATGCTGTAATAAGTTAGCTCCAGACTGCAAAATCCGTTAAGTTGCAGCATAATCCATGAATTTAGAGCTTCCGGTTTGTCAAACTGAAACCGAACAGGACCCTGTGGGGGCTTCCTAGGACAAACCCCCATGTGCCTCACCTCTTGTTTATAGAAAAGCTTTAGCCTCCCAGGCCTCCCAGAGCTCCAAAGAGCAAATATAATCAGAGAAGTGAGAAAATGCAGAAACAAAGGAAAACCATCAAGCAATACAGAATACTAATAGTTGAGCCATAAAACAAAGTCAAGGACCTTTAGTCCCTCACCAAGGGCTATAGATAATATCCTGAGCCATACCCATGAGTTGTTTTGCAGAGACTAAAACCATCCCCAGGTGGGAGAAGTTAACTGCATTGCTGACCACAAGCATGTAGACCCCAGGCCGGTTGAAACCAGAAGGTTGATGATGTTGACTCCCAATTACCTCAGTATCAATCAGTTAGAAGAATGCCCACAAGCTGATCAGGCACCCTAAAGCCCTCTCCCTCACTCTGTCTTGAAAAACCTTTCCCTGAAAGCCATCAGGGAGTTCGGGTCTTTTGAGCATTACCGCCTGTACGCCTTGCTTGGCCTTGCAGTAAACACTGCACCTTCCTTTCCCACAACCCAGTGTCAGTAGATGGGCTTTACTGCGCAAGGGCCAGTGGACCCAAGTTTGGTGTGATAATATGATGTCGTATTTACTTAGCAAATATGGTATTCACCACTCACCTGGAGCTGTTATATGTGTTTTACAAACATTAAGTCATTTAAATCAGCATACCCATACGAAGTCAGTGCAAGTGTTTTCATCCTTATTTTACAGATGAGGAAAAGGGCATTCAGCCAGTAAGTAACAAAGCCAGGATCTGAATCTGCTCAATCTAACATATAGAGTCCAGGCTCTTAACCGCTGCATGGAGGACCAACTGTAACTTTATATGTCAAATGGAGCAAAAGACAGGAGGAAATATTTGAAAAGGTGTAGCTGAAATGGGGCCCCACGGACATGAACTCACTTGTGTTTCCCTGTGAGGCGTTTACCGCACTTTAACACAGCCTTTCTCTAGCTCAGCCAGGCTTGCCAGAGACTGCACAAAATGTGGTCCATTTTCACACTAAAAGCGATGCCTCTGCCCCTAAGTAGGACAGTACTGGACCCCTGAGGGGTGCTGGGCCACACGGTACATCCTCTCACTGCTGAGAGCTTTCTCCTGCTCTTCTCTAGATGGGAATTCTAATGTGGCAAAAAGTCGTGTACAATTTCTATTAAATGGTATTTTCTCCACCTAGAAGGAGAAAAATAATATCCAAATCATCCACATTTCATTTTCAACTCAGTCACTGACTTGTGGATTCACAGCTGTAAGAGGGCCCTCCAGAGGCCGTTTCTATCCCCACCCTCAGATAGGGAGAGCCTTTAGACTTGCTTCTTTGGCTTGTAAGTTGGCTCTGTCCTGTCAGGATGGGAGTCTGCCATTGATAAGTGCGTTGTTCTCATCGTGCTTGGGTAAAGGAGCTCCAAAGCGCTCCTCAGCATTTGGCAAATCCAGATTGTAGCATCTGTCAGATGTGCACACACATTTGTTGCTTCTCAACAATGGAAGAACCCTGGCGATCACTGCTGCTGACCAAATTAAACTTCACAACCTCGTTTATTCCAGCAGGTTCCTGGTAAACAGCCCTGCAGCTGAAAAGGCTTATCCTGTTTACATTAGCATGAAATAGTCTAGGTTGGGGCTCCTGGAGCGGGGCAGAGGCTGAGCGCCCTGAACGTCAGCTGTTTGAAGGCTTTGTGTTTAGACAAATGGTGTTTAGGTAAGAAAGCCACTGTTGATGTGATCTTTTCTACCCACTTTGAGCATCTGACGTAGATGGACGTTGTTCTAGTTCAGTACGTGCCAGACCTTCTCCAAGAGGAGAACCATCAGTGTGTAGAATGACTGGAAGCTCTCTGTTTTACTTTTTTTTAATTTTTCTTAATTTTTTATTTTTTTAAATTAATGTATGTATGTATGTATTGGCTGTGTTGGGTCTTCACGGCTGCACACAGGCTTCCTCTAGTTGCGGCCAGCGGGGGCTACTCTTCATTGCAGTGCAAGGGCTTTTCATTGCGGTGGCTTCTCTTATTGTGGAGCACAGGCTCTAGGTGTGCAGGCTTCTGTAGTTGCAACACACAGGCTCAATAGTTGTGGCACATGGGCTTAGTTGCCCCGCAGCATGTGGGATCTTCCTGGAGCAGGGATCGAACCCACGTCCCCTACATTGGCAGGCAGATTCTTAGCCCCTGCGCCACCTAGGAAGTCCGGAAGCTCCCTGTTGACTAAACCTACATACACGGTTTGGCCTTCTTGCGCTCCTGCCTCTGTGTCAGGTTTTCCCAGCATGGGCACTATTAACACTTGGACCGGATCATTCTCTCTGGTGGGAGCTGTCTGTGCATCAGAG
The DNA here is from genome assembly GCF_030028045.1 of Hippopotamus amphibius kiboko. NCBI lineage: Eukaryota > Metazoa > Chordata > Mammalia > Artiodactyla > Hippopotamidae > Hippopotamus > Hippopotamus amphibius. Next base: position 231,645,221 of record NC_080186.1, read on the forward strand.
AACATTTGGCAGCAACCCTGGCCTCTACCTGTCACATGCCCGTAGCACCCCTCCACCAAGCCGTGACATCCAAAAATGCCTACAGACGATGACAAATGTGCTCTGGAGGAGGGCGGAATCATGTCCTACCTGAGTTGAAACTGCCACTTAAAAAGAAAGTGTTTTCTTATAAAGGCCAACAAGGGAAGAGACCATTTGGAGACCATTCAGGAATTCTCACAGCATCCTCAGCCTGGTCTCCGCCTTCACCATTATCCATGTCCATGGGGAATTCTAACCGGTCCTGCTTATTGGAACTTGGAAGTACAAATACTTAAAAGACTTTAAGAAATGTTACCAGAAATAGAAGAATCATCCAATGAGTGTTCAGAGCCCCCTCTGTGCCCAGCCAATGTGGTCTGCTCTCTAGAATCTTTAAAAACATCTGTCCCATCAGCAGCAAAAAGGAAGGAAATTCTGACACATGTCACCACATGGATGACCCTTGAAAACACTATGCTAAGTGAAGTAAGCCAGACACAAAAGGACAAACACTCATATGACGTATGTGGAGTCATCAAATTCAGAGACAGAAAAGTAGAATGGGAGTTACCAGGGGCTGAGGGCAAGGGAAATGGGGAGTTGTTTAATGGATACAGAGTGTGTTTCGCAAGATAGAGTTCTGAAAACTGGTTGCACAACCATGTGAAGACACTTAACCCTACTGAACCGTACATTTAGAAATGGTTGAGATGGCAAATCTTATGTGGTTTTTACAATAAATAAATAACAATAATAATAGTAAAGTTAAATGGCAATAAACAAGGGGGGAAATGTTTGTCACGAACTATCCTTATCTTCTAATAGAGCCAGAACAGATGCACCAGAATCCCAGAGATACTCAGGTGCAGCACCCTTCACACACTTCCAAGCCCCAGTCTGAATCCTGATAACCACCTGAACTCAGCCAACATCCTAACACACGATGATGAAAACTTCTCTTCATCAATTGTAACTTGCTTCTCCAATAAATCTTTTTAGGGTACTTTAAATTATGTACATTTCAACCACGTCCTTTCCCTCTATGGGCCAAATTTCTGTAGGACGTTCTAATGAAACTTGGATCACCTGGGGGTTAAGGGAATGGGAATCGATTCTTTTCCAAATTGCGAATCAGGCCCCAAAGAAGCTGCAGTTGAAGAAGTGAGGAGCTATATTGAGAAATCCCCCCGCAAGGCAGATTCCATGCAGGAGCAGAGCAGCAAGAACACGTTGGGTTGAGAGGGATGAGGCCAGGGAGAGAGCGAGACAGGCCACTGGCTGAACTGGGGGCCCTGAGAGGCTGGCCCTTCCCAGAAGTTCCCCCAATGGTCAGGAGAGGGCTCCCATATCTCAAAATTTGTGTTACCGATGGCCACCTGCAGCTTCCTGTCCTCAGATAAGTAGAAACAAACATGGAAAACAGCACAAGATTCAGATGCTCTTTTGTGGTGTTCAAAACAATTGCCCAAATTTTATACTAATTTCCTTTTGTAGGAATATTCCATGGGAGCAGAGTGTGCTATGCTTGCATCCTGCTTACAGGGCCCTGAATGTTTCAGACCTGCCTCCCTTGCCACCTTGGCTTCCTTGGCTGGTACCACTTTTATGAGGGTTATTTTGCTGCTGTCACCTTCCACGTTCCCTTTTAACTTACAGCAGTATTTCTGAACTATGCTCCAAACAAATAAACAATGAATAAAAAGTCTACAGTTAAATAGGTAGCTAGATAGACATAGAGATATACAGAGAAAGGCAATGTTTTTCGTTAAGATATATGAAAATTAGAAAATGCTAAACACGTGTATATATAGCTTTATCTTAGTTCTCTAAGATGGAGAATTTTTTTCACATTTTAATGCTTCTGAAATCAACATGTACTTAGTAATTGACATGTGGCACTTAATTTTTTTCCTGAAGAGCTATTATTAAATCAGTGGTGTGACCACAGGAGTCTCAAAGCAATGAAATACTGTATCATGTAACCATATGAGAGTTCACATGACCTGACCCACAGGCAGCTAGGACACCAGGCACCAGGCATTCATGAAAATTGTGGGCCCACAGGCCATTTCTTGGTGATCCTGGGCAGGGCAAATCATATCTCCACGGCAGGTTGTCCTCCAATAGTTGTCTCTTAAATGATGGCTGGTCTGGAATATGCATTTGATCTTAAAATATCAACAGATATTTTTCATGTTATTGAATACTGAACATGCATACATTACATACTAATTTCCCACAGTGCTATTTCTAAAAGAAAGATATTTTGCATAAAATGTAGAGCTTTGTGGCTCTCAAATTGTGTCTAAACCAACATGCAAAAATTCAGAATTCTCCAAAGTAAAAATGAAAATTTTCTGTTTTGATTGGTAAGAAGCTGAGAAATAGGTTTTCCAAGACAAAATAATTCATGAATTTTAAAGTAGTCTAGTTCGTATTGATCTATAAAACACACAGATGAAAGTCATCTTCCTTTTGCTACAACATTCCTAATGCAAATGGAATTTCCAAATTAAACTGTAATTTTAAAATATATAAGAATGGACTCTACACTGCTTTTGATATGAGAATCTGACTCAGCAATGTCATCATAAAATTTAGCAGATATGGGAAAATGCTCATAAACACTGCTATCATACAGACTTAAATTTCCAATGCATTTGTTTACAGAGATAGAACAAACAATTCTAAAATTTGTGGGGGACCACAAAGGATCCAAACACCCAAAGCAATCTTGGGAAAGAAAAACAAGCAAGAGGCATCATGCTTTCTGACTTCAAACTATATTACAAAGCTATAGGAATCAAAAAAGTATGGTATTGGCATAAAAACAGATACATAGATCAATGGAACAGGATAGAGAGCACAGAAATAAACCTATACAAAGATGGTCAATAAATTTACAAGCCAAGAATACACAATGGGAAAAGGACAGTCGCTTCAACAAATGGTGCTGAGAAAAAATGGACAGCCACATGCAAAAGAATAAAACTGGACCACTGTCTTACACCATATGCAAAAATTAACTCAAAATGGATTAAAGACTTGCATGTAAGACCTGAAACTATAAAACTCCTAGAAAAGAACATGGACACAAGCTTGACATGAATGTTGGCAATAATCTTTGAATTTGACAACAAAAGCAAAAATAAATAAGTGGTACTGTGTCAAACTAAAAAGCTTCTGCATAGCAAAGGAAACCATCAACAAAATGAACAGGCAACCTATCAAATGGAAGAAAATACTTGCAAATCATCTATTTGGTAAATATACAAAGAACTCACAGAACTCAACAGCAAAAACTCAAGCAATCCAATTAAAAAATGGACAAAAGAGATGAATAGACATTTTTCCAAAGAAGACATACAGATGGCCAACAAGTACATGAAAACATGCTCAATATCACTAATTATCAGGAAAATACAAATCAAAACAAGAATGAGATATCACCTCATACCTATTAGAATGGCTATCATCAACAAGACAAGAAATAACAAGCATTGGCAAGAAAATGGAACCCTTGTGCACTGTTGGTGGGAATGTAAATTGGTGCAGCTACTATGGAAAATAGTAAGGAGGTTTCTCAAAAGATTAAAAAAATAACTACGATATCATCCAGCAATTCCACTTCTGGGTATTTATCTGAAAACACTAATTCAGAAAGATCTATATAGCAGCATTATTTGAAATAGCCAAGACATTGGAAACAACCTAAATGTCCATCAATGGATAAATGGATAAAGATATTATAGATATATAACATGTTACATATATAATGGAATATTGGGCTTCCTAGGTGGCGCAGTGGTTAAGAATCCGCCTGCCAATGCAGGGGACACAGGTTCGATCCCTGCTCCAGGAAGATCCCACATGCCTCAGAGCAACTAAGCCCGTGTGCCAAAATAAATAAATAAATAAATAAATAATGGAATATTATTCAGTCATAGAAAAGAATGAAATCTTGACATTTGTGACAACATGGATGGACCTTGAAGGCATTATGCTAAGTTAAATAAATCAGGTAGAAAAAGGCAAATATCATATGATCTCTTTTTTTTTTTTTTTTGCTGTTTTTTTTTTAAGAACTTTTATTGAGATACAGTTAATGCACAATAAACTGCATATATTTAGAGTGTACAATTTGGTATTTTTTTTCTTGTTAGCAATGTATATATGGCAATCCCAATCTCCCAATTCATTCCCCCCCAACCCTCCCTACTTTCCCCACTTGGTGTCCATATGTTTGTTCTCTACATCTGTGCCTCTATTTCTGCCTTGAAAACCAGTTGATTTGTACCATTTTTCCATATTCCGTACATATGTGTTAATATACGATATTTGTTTTTCTCTGACTCACTTCACTCTATATGACAGTCTCTAGGTCCATCCATGTCTCCACAAATGTCCCAGTTTCATTCCTTTTTACAGCTGAGTAATATTCCATTGTATATATGTACCGTATCTTTTTTATCCATTCATCTGCTGATGGACATTTAGGTTGCTTCCATGTCCTGGCTATTGTAAATAGTGCTGCAGTGAACACTGGAGTGCATGTGTCTTTGAATTATGGTGTTTTCTGGGTATATGCCCAGTAGTGGGATTGCTGGGTCATATGGTAACTCTATTTTTAGTTTTTCAAGGACCCTCCATATTGTTCTCCATAGTGGCTGTATCTCATATGATCTCTTACATGTGGAACATTTTTTAAAAAATGGAGCTCATGGAAATAGAGAACAGACTGGCAGTTGCCTGAGGTGAGAGGTGGGGGGTGAGCAAAATGGGTGACGGAAGCCAAAAAATACAAATTGCCAGTTATAAAACGAATAAATTATGAGGATGTAATGTACAGCATGGTGACGATAGTTAATAACATTGCATTACACATTTGAAAGTAGCTAGGAGAGTGAATCTTGAAAGTTCACATCACAAGAAAAAAAAAATTTGTAACCATATATGGTAATGGATGTTAACTGGAGTTTTGTGGTGATCATTTTGCAACATATACAAACATTGAATCATTACATTGTACACCTGAAATTAGTATAATGTTATGTCAATTATACTTCAAAAAATATACTTCTCTCAGTAAAAAATGCAAAATAAAATTTTGCTTAATCTTAATATAGTTTATTTATTATTCTTAAAATTTTCATTCATCTAATTTTGTCCCATTATATTATAAAAAATTTTTAAATAAAATTTGATTATTTCTTGCAGCAATTTATTCATATTGATTCCATATTTGCTGTCTACTGTAATTCACATGCAGATTTTATTTAATAAGTTCTTCTGGCGCTTTTTCAATTCATTATAATTTGAAAAGTATCCTTTAGGCAAATGAGTTCAGAAACCCCACCTGAATATGAGCTATACACTCTATTGTCGACAGAACAGGCAGCCTCAGTATTTACAGTTATTTGCTAGCATTGGGCACAGCAAAGGGTCATCCTGGTGGCAAGATGTTGGGAGGGCCCATGTCTCCTTGAGGGCTTTTCTGTTACAAACAACTAGTAGCTATGTGACACCAGATACCAAGAATCCTAAAAATGGAAGGTAAGTTGAAACCCTAACAAAAAATTTTGTAATGGAGGAGGAAGATCATAACACCATGTTGGTTTTCAATATTTCATGACAGGGCAGTGGTTTACAATAGGGTATGAAGTGTTCTGATGATGTTGGGTGGTAGGTTGGAGAGAACACTTGCGAAGGGTTTGGAAAAGTGTTACAATTTGGGAAGGAGATTCTCCTATATAAACTTTGGTCAAATTTGAATCCTTTGAGCTGGCCCTATTCCCAGAAGGCCAATAGCTCTTGTGAACTCCATAGATCATCCTATGAGACTGAGCTGTACAAATCACCCTCTTCAGTATTTTTAGAGAGTGGTGTGTGTGTGTGTGTGTGTGTGTGTGCGCGTGTGTGTCTGTGTACATGATACTCACATGTGAGGGAAGCAGTTGTAGTACAGCAGCATCAACTATGCTTTCTGACATCCACTTTATAAGGAAGGGAAGCCGGATGGAGAAAATGAAGCTCCATGAGTCTAAGAAAGATGGTTACCAAACGGTGATCCACCAAATCCCAGAAATTCCAGAAGCCACCTGGGTGGGGTATGGAGGATGAGAGGAAAGGATGAGGGGACAGCATTCCTAGGAGGAGGCCACTCCCACTTCCACCAGAGCAACTCCAAGCCCATGTGCTTTACATCCAGGCCTCTACATAAAATTTCACTTTAGGGAAAGGATTCAGCTTCTAGAATTTGAAAACCACTAGACTAACCCTAGGTTCCTCTCCTGCTTAAACATCCTACGATCCCATTAGAGCTGGTTCTTCTTTTTTATATATATATATATATTTATTTATTTATTTATTTGGCTGTATCAGGTCTTAGTTGCAGCACACGGGATCTTCATTGCAGCATACAGGCTCAGTAGTTGCTGCACTCAGGCTTAGTTGCATGCAGCGTGTGGGATCTTAGTTCTCAGACCAGGGATTGAACCCTAGTACCCTGCACTGGAAGACAGATTCTTAACCACTGGACCACCAGGGAAGTCCCCGTTCATTATCCATTTGATCATTTAGCTGGCTAATGCCCCCCCCCCCAAATGGGGGTGCAAGATATAATCCAAGCACAGCACTAAGAAATAAAAATGAATAAGACACAGCCTCTGTTCTCAAGAAATTCATGGTCTAATGGGATCCAACAACATGTAAACCAAAAAAAACCAAATTCTGTCCAGTACTCTCATAAAAGGTCTTATAAGTTGAAATGGAAGCAAAAGGAAGTCTTTCCCTGGGAGGAGGGAAAGGAGGAGATTCAGGAAGGATTTACAGGTGGAGCTAGGTTGTTATAAACAAGAAGGAATCCTAGCTAGCTCAAGCAGAAATGGGATGTAGCAAATCTTGTAGCTTAGAAGAGTTCGAGAGTAGCTCACCAGATGGAGATCAGAACTTCAGGAAGCGGGACCTGGGGATGAGATCCAGGGACTCAGAAATACAGCTTCCAGGGTTCACTCACTGCAGGCAGGCCCTCTGTACTTCAGAAAAAATATGCAGCCGTCCCCCTGTTACCCAAGGGGGATTGGCTCCAGGACTCCCACGGGTATCAAAATGCTGAGATGCTCTCGTCCCTGACAGTCAGCCCTCCCTGTGTATCTGCGGATGCAGAACCTCGGACACAGAGCGCCTACTGTATGTGGCTGCCTGCAGCCCCAGCTTAGCAGCCAGCAGGGAGAAAGCACCACCCCCTCCACCCAGTGTGTTTCTACCACTTATAAGGAAGGACCCTTTTGCCCTCTAATCGATGTGCCACTGTGCTGGGGGATGCTGTACAACGACCAGTCGTGTCAGGGTCATGAGTACTTTGCCTATCTCCCCACCCATCACCAAAGGGGTTGAAGCCAAGACGAAAGGGGATGGGAAAGCCTCTGAGCAGAGCAGTCAGCCCTGCAGGAGGCGTAAATAATCCAGGCAGAGGAATCCACCTGCGTGCAGGATGGCTGCCCCACTCCCCTACCAGCTCTCTGTCTGTCACACATCAGGTCACCTAGAGCCACTTCTGTGAGTGACGCATCCCCAGGGATGTTCTGTGAGGGAACGGCAGGCCCAGACACCATTAGCCGTTAGTTTTCTAAGGCTACTGTAACAAAGTACCACAAACTGGGTGGCTTTAAATAACAGAAATGTGTGGCCTCACAGTTCTGGAGGCTAGAAGTCCAAGATCAGGGTGTTCACAGGTCCCCTCCCTCTGAAACCTCTAGGGGAATCTTAGCTTCTGGTGGTTTGCCAGCAATCTTTGGCACTCCTCTGCTTGTAGAGTTATCACTCCAACCCTCCATCTTCACAGGGCATCCTCCCTGTGTGTCTGCGTCTTCACATGACCATCTTCTTGTAAGGACACCAGTCATATTGAATTAGGAGCCCAGCCTACTCCAGTATGATCTCATCTTAACTAATTCCAACTGCAAGGATCCTGTGATCAGATAAGGTCACATTCTGAGTTACTGCGGGTCAAGACTTCAACATATCTTTTGAGGGGGTACACAATTCAAACCAAAACCACCATCTACCTAACCAGACACTGGACTTTAGGGCAAAAACTCTGAAAGGAGAACCTTAAGCCTTTTCTACTTTGAGGGCCTCCCAAAACATCTCTTGCCACAAGGTCAAAGACAGTAGACTGAGGTATAATCTAACCAGGGAAACAGAGTCCACTCCTTACAAGAGTGAAAAATGTTAAAAATACGTAGTGCAGACAAAAAAAAAAGATGGCGGCAAAGTAGAGGGACGTGGAACGCATCCCTCTCCACAGATGCATTGGGAATGCACCGAAGGACGCAATAATTCCCACAGAGAACCAGCTGAACACCAGCAGACGGCCTCGGACACCAGAAAGGACTGCAAGGAGCCCGACATAACCGGTTGGGAGGCATCTACGATGGCGCAAAGAGGGTGAAGCGGCAGAGCTGTGGCAGACGGGAGGGAGTGAGAAACATACGGAGGGTCCGCAGCGCAGCTCGGCGTTCCCGGACTGAGACGTCGATTCACAGCTGAACAGAGGGTCCGGGAGCGGGAGTGAGGGAACGGGAGAGCTGGTTCAGGGTGAGAAACATTGTTGCCAGTAAGGTGACGGACTGAGAGGACAGGAGGGAAGAGGTCCGCGGCGAGGAGTGCCCGTCCCTGAGAGCTGCCCGGCCATGATGGCGGCTGGAGGCTGCAGGCTCACGGGCAGCGGGGAGGAGCCACGCGCGTAGCCTCTCCCTCTCTTTTGGCGCCTCTGCAACAGGCAGTGGAGAGACGCCCCGGTGGCCACCTAAGGCGCTCAGGGATAACAAGCACCCTCAGGCACTCGGGCGGGGCTAGATTAAAAATACCAAAAAAGCAAATAACCCAATCCACAAATGGGCAGAAGACCTAAATAGACATTTCTCCAAAGAAGACATACAGATGGCCAACACACACATGAAAAGATGCTCAACATCACTAATCATCAGAGAAATGCAAGTCAAAGCCACAATGAGGTATCACCTCACACCAGTCAGAATGGCCATCATCACAAAATCTGGAAACAACAAATGTTGGAGAGGGTGTGGAGAAAAGGGAACTCTCCTGCACTGTTGGTGGGACTGTAAATTGATGCAGCCACTATGGAAAACAATTTGGAGGTTCCTTAAAAAACTAAGAATAGAACTACCATATGATCCAGTAATCCCACTACTGGGCATATACCCAAAGAAAACCATAATCCCAAAAGAAACTTGTACCATAATGTTTATTGTAGCACTATTTACAATAGCCAGGACATGGAAGCAACCTAAATGCCCATCAACAAATGAATGGATAAAGAAGATGTGGCATATATACACAATGGAATATTACTCAGCTATAAAAAGGGATGAGATGGAGCTATATGTAATGAGGTGGATAGCCCTACAGTCTGTCACACAGAGTGAAGTAAGTCAGAAAGAGAAGGACAAATACTGTATGCTAACTCACATATATGGAATCTAAAAATGGTACTGATGAACTCAGTGACAAGAACAAGGACGCAGATACAGAGAATGGGCTGGAGAACTCGAGGTATGGGAGGGGGCGGGGGGTGAAGGGGAAACTGAGACAGAGAGAGAGTAGCACAGACATATATACACTACCAACTGTAAAATAGATAGTCAGTGGGAAGTTGTTGTATAACAAAGGGAGTCCAACTTGAGGATGGAAAATGGAAGATGCCTTAGAGGACTGGGGTGGGGAGGGGGGGAGGACTCGAGGAGGGGGGAGTCAAGGAAGGGAGGGAATACGGGGATATGTGTATAAAAACAGATGATTGAACTTGGTGTACCCCCCCAAAAAAAAAATACATTGAAAACTAAAAAAAAAAAAACCCTTGGAGCGCTGGCAGCAGGGAGGCTGCCGAGAAAACAACAACAACAACAACAACAACAACAAAAAACCCGAGAGAGGCCCAACTCTAAGACTTTCTGTTTACACCTGAGCCACTGGCGTCCCTCTGCAGCGGGCATCGCCACAGCCGACTGAGCCGTGGTAACCTAGGCAGGGCGCCCCGGTGGAGGCTTAGCTGGGGGGAGGAGCTGCAGTTGGAGTCGTTCTCTTGGCCTGAGCCGCTGGTGTGCCTCTGCAACAGGTACCACCCGAGCTGCCCGAGCAACCGTGACCCAGGCAGGGTGCCACTGCTCACTCACTCCCAGGAGAAGGAGCCACTATTGTAACCTCTCCCTCCCCACACACCTACGCTTACAGACGAACAATAAAGGAAGCTCTGCTCATCACAGAATTATACAAAAAACCTAAGGTGAGTAGAAGGACACTTACAGCTGAGACTCTAAGGAAACAGAAATAATAGTATCAATTCTATTGCACTGGTCCATTCTGGGATCAGTTCTAGTTTTTTTTTTTTTCCTTTTTTTTTTTTCTTTATTAATTACGATCTTAGTCCTAATGGACCTACAAGTTTTATAACATATTTTTTTATTCTATTTTTTATTCTATTTTTATTTTTAGCCTTTTTATATACTTCTATTTCTAGCTAACTTTTTTGTAGTACAGACTATATATCTCTCCTTCCTTCTTTTCATCTCTATCTTTTATACATTTCTATTCCTTTTTATTTGCATATTACCATTCACACTACACTCTTCTGTTCCCGTCTTCCATCCATTTTTAGTTTATTTTATCTTAACATACTTATAAGCAACACTATCGATCTGCTCACACTCCTTGCTCTATTCTCCAGATGACGCACCACCTTGGTATTTAACATTAGGTTTTTCTCTTTATCTTAGGTCTTAGTACAATTGTCTAATTTCATTCTGAGAATCTCCATTCTGTCTGGTGGTACTCTAGCTCTTTTTTATAATTGATCCTAGCTTTCAATATCTCCCTGGATCTGTGTTTGTATGCGTAAGGTGTTATTTGTTTGTTTGATTGATTTTGCTTTAGTTTCTGTTTTGTTCTGTTTTGGTTTTCAATTTCTGTTGGGTTTCTCTTTGAATATCTGATAGCATGCTGGGGTTCTTCTGTCAGGTCTTGCTAGTGCCTTATGTCCTAATGGATTCAGTAATTGTGTGTCTTATACTTGTATGCGTTTCCTAGACTCTGTATTTGTTTGACCCAACACTTGGCCATTAGTCTGGGGCTTGGACAGTCTTCTATAAACCCCTCTACTGCCGGGACAAGCAACCTCAAAAGTTTGGACGACCATGAGGAAACAAAGAAACACCAATGCAGGCAAAGGAGCAGGAAAAAAACCTACAAGAACAAATAAATGAAGAGGAAATAGGAAAAATTCCTAAAAAAGAATTCAGAGTAATGATAGTAAAAATGATACAAAATCTCAATAACAAAATAGAGAAAGTACAAGAAACATTACATAAGAACTCAGAAGAACTAAGGAACAAACACACAGCAATGGATAACAAAATAACTGAAATTAAAAATACTATAGATAGTATAACTAGCAGAATAACTGAGGCAGAAGAACAAATAAGTAAGTTGGAAGATAGAATGGGGGAAATAACTGCCACAGAGCAGGATAAAGGAAAAAGAATAAAAAGAATAGAAGACACTCTCAGAGACCTCAGTGATAACATTAAGTGTACCAACATTTGAATCATAGGCATCCCAGAAGAAGAAGAAAAAAAGAAAGGGTCTGAGAAAATATTTGAAGAGGTTGTAGTGGAAAACTTCCCCAACACAGGAGAGGAAACAATTAACCAAGTCCAAGAAGCACAGAGAGTCCCATACAGAATAAACCCAAGGAGAAATACACTGAGGCACATATTAATCAAAATAATGACAATTAAACACAAAGAAAAAATATTAAAAGCAGCAAGAGAAAAGCAACAAATAACATATAAGGGAAAACCCATAAGGATAACGGCTGACCTTTCTACAGAAACTCTGCAGGCCAGAAGGGAATGGCAGGATATACTGAAAGTTCTGAAAGAGAAAAACCTACAGCCAAGAATACTCTACCCAGCAAGAATCTCATTCAGATTTGATGGAGAAATCAAAAGCTTTCCAGACAAGCAAAAGTTAAGAGAATTCAGCACCACCAAACCAGCCTTACAACAAGTGCTAAAGGAACTTTTCTAAGTAGGAAACACAAGAAAAGGAAAAGACCTACAAAAACAAACCCAAAACAATCAAGAAAATGGTACTAGAGGGAAAGCGGAATCTACACCTTCCCCGCCAGCGGTAGCAACTGCAGAACTGCAGGAGACAATCTTTCTAGACAAGGCAGTTGAGGAGGAGGGAGCGATTGGAGGGCGGGGTAGGCTTGGTGTGCACTCCGCACCTCGGGAACCTTACTGCGCGTGGAACGGCTGCTTCTGGAAGGCTATTGCCCAGAAGAAAAGATGTTTGGTTTTCACAAGCCAAAGATGTACCGAAGTATAGAGGGCTGCTGTATTTGCAGAGCTAAATCCTCAAGTTCTCGATTCACTGACAGTAAACGCTATGAAAAGGACTTCCAGAGCTGTTTTGAGTTACATGAGACTCGTTCAGGAGACATCTGTAATGCTTGTGTCCTGCTTGTGAAAAGATGGAAGAAATTGCCAGCAGGATCCAAAAAAAACTGGAATCATGTGGTAGATGCAAGGGCAGGACCCAGTCTAAAGACTACACTGAAACCAAAGAAAGTGAAAACTCTGTCTGGAAACAGGATAAAAAGCAACCAGATCAGTAAACTGCAGAAGGAATTTAAACGTCACAATTCTGATGCTCACAGTACCACCTCAAGTGCCTCTCCAGCTCAATCTCCTTGTTATAGTAACCAGTCGGATGATGGCTCAGATACAGAGATGGCTTCTGGCTCTAACAGAACGCCAGTGTTTTCCTTTTTAGATCTCACATACTGGAAGAGACAGAAAATATGCTGTGGCATTATCTATAAAGGCCGTTTTGGGGAAGTCCTCATTGACACACATCTATTCAAACCTTGCTGCAGCAATAAGAAAGCAGCTGCTGAGAAGCCAGAGGAGCAGGGGCCAGAGCCTCTGCCCATCTCCACTCAGGAGTGGTGACTGAGGTTTATGTAGAAGGGGAACAAAAAATGATTTAAATTTTGGAAAACAAAGCAACAAAAAATGACCCTCCTATTTTTAACTTGGATACCTGCTATTCTGCCAAAAGACAATTTCTAGAATAGTTTTGAGTGGGTTATTTTTCCTCCAGTTCCACAAACTCTGAAGCCAGTGTCTAGCTTATGAAAAGAAAAAAAGTGTACATAATATTTAAGATGCTGAGTATTTCATAGGAAAGCTGAATGCTGCTGTAAAGTGCTCTTTAAGTCTTTTTTAAAAATCCCCTTCTAATGAATTAAATGAGGGGAATTTCAGGGGACAGAGATGGGGTTTGTTGTATGATAAACGTATGTAGTTTTAGTCTTTCTATATTGAGAAGCAGTGGTTGGGGCATTTTTTAAGATGGCTGGCTACACTTGTTTTCCTTCACTATAATAAATTTGTCGTAACTCAGTAAACATGGACTTGCCCCTAGAGGTAGTTGTTAATAACTGAAATATTAAGGTCTTGCCAAGGTTCTGATGATTCAAACCTGTACTACTGAATATTAAGCAGGACAGACTAAGCTCTCTGGTGCGAATATCTTGAAGAAGTAATTTCTAAGTACACAGAGGTAATGTGACTGCGTCACCTTCTTCCATATTGATATTTGATAAAGTTTTTAATTTATATGAAACTTCTAAAGCAGAATCATAGTTCCTCTTGGGGAAATGTCAAATCTTTAGGATAAGCAGTTCTATGTGAGTAGTACCAAAGCATTACCACTGGTAGAGAACACACTCTATTAAAAATGTTAAGGTATCTGAAAAATAAAATGTGCAAGTCTTCAGGATGGCACATAAAGAAACAAAGGTTAATGCTTCTTGGGGCACATTTCTGAGAGGGCTTGCAAGTGTGTAAATAATTTGTTTATGTTACATGACTGGTGACTTCACTGAAAATCTGCACAATTCAGTTTTAGCTCTGGATTACTTCGGTTGACCTTTGTGAAGGTTTTATCTGTGTAGAATGGTTGTTTGACTAGTTTTAACCTATTAGGGTTTTGGGTTTTTGGTTTGTTTGTTTTTTTGTTTTTTTTTCTTTTTCTTCATTCTATATTAAAGTAAAATTCAACTAAAAGAAAAGAGGTGTGTGTTAATGCTGAGTGGGTTGGTTTTGGTTTGGTTTCTTTTAGTCAGGCTTTCTGAACATTGGGGTGTTAGATGATACATCCTAAACATGGAGCTCTTCAATTCTAAAACCTTCATTAAAAGCCTTTTACTTGAACCCAAACCAAAGTTCTATCTATTGCCTCTTTTCTAAAAGTTCAGGAAAAATATATCACCAGTTCAGACTTATCATAATGAGGGAGGATCATTTGCCTACCTTGTAATAACATGACTCAGTGCTTATTTTTAAAACTGGATTTTAAAGATCGGATAGTATAAATAACAAGAAGGAGTGAGCCACTTTTTATGGGCACCTATAGTTTTATAGTTCTTAATCTAGACTTAAAATTTTATATTTCTTCCTTCGGAAAAAACTACAAGCCACCGTATGCACGGACTACACAGTGAGTTGGGTCAACTCTCCCAGAGACTTTGGTGTATTACAAGAATCCCAGCCATTATCATCTTCCTCCTGAGTTATTTTGCAATGGTTTTTTGTTGTTGTACATTCTGGCTGCAGTGTTGGTGGTAGGATATACTATAATGTGGATCATCTCTACTTCTGTATTTATTTATTTATTACTAGACCTCAACCACAGTCTTCTTTCCCCTTCCACCTCTCTTTGCCTGTAGGATGTACTGTATGTAGTCATGCACTTTGTATTAATATATTAGAAATCTACAAATCTGTTTTGTACTTTTTATACTGTTGGATACTTATAATCAAAACTTTTACTAGGGTATTGAATAAATTTAGTCTTATTAGAAAATGAAAAAAAAAAAAAAAGAAAATGGTACTAGGAACACACATGTCAATAATCACCTTAAATGTAAATGGATTAAATGCTCCAACCAAAAGACACAGACTGGCTGAATGGATACAAAAACAAGACCCTTACATATGCTGCCTACAAGAAACCCACTTCAGACCAAGGGATACATATAGACTGAAAGTAAAGGGATGGAAAAAGATACTCCATGCAAATGGAAGTCAAAAGAAAGCTGGAGTAGCAATACTCATATCAGAAAAATTAGACTTTAAAGACTATTACAAGAGACAAGGAAGGACACTACATAATGATCAAGGGATCCATCCAAGAAGGACATATCACAATGGTAAATATCTACGCACCCAACATAGGAGCACCTCAATACATAAGGAAAATGCTAACAGCCATAAAAGGGGAAATTGACAGTAACACAATAATAGTGGGAGACTTGAACACCCCACTTACATCAATGGACAGATCATCCAAACAGAAAATAAATAAGGACACACAAGCTTTAAATGACACATTAGACCATCTTGACTTAATTGATATTGATAGGACATTCCATCCAAAAACTACAGAATACACTTTCTTCTCAAGTGCACACAGAACATTCTCCAGGATAGATCACATCTTGGATCACAAATCAAAGCTCAGTAAATTCAAGAAAATTGAAATCATATCAAGCATCTTCTCAGACCACAATGCCATGAGACTAGATATCAATTACAGGAAAAAAACTGCAAAAAATACAAACACATGGAGGCTAAACAATACTCTATTAAACAACCAAGAAATCATTAAGGAAATCAAAGAGGAAATCAAAAAATATCTAGAAACAAATGACAATGAAAACACAATGACCGAAAATCTATGGGACGCAGCAAAAGCAGTTCTAAGAGGGAAGTTTATAGCAATACAGTCCTACCTTAAGAAACAAGAAAAATATTGAATAAACAACCTAACCTTACACCTAAAACAATTAGGAAAGGAAGAACAAAGAAACCCCAAAGTGAGCAGAAGGAAAGAAATCATAAAGATCAGAGCAGAAATAAATGAAAAAGAAAGGAAGGAAGCAATAGCAAAAATTAATAAAACTAAAAGCTGGTTCTTTGAGAAGATAAAGTTGATAAATCATTAGCCAGACTCATCAAGAAAAAAAGGGAGAAGATGCAAATCAACAGAATTAGAAATGAAAAGGGGGAAGTAACAACAGACACCACAGAAACACAAAAGATCATGAGAGGCTACTACAAGCAACTATATGCCAATAAATAGGATAACCTGGAAGAAATGGATAAATTCTTAGAAAAATACATACTTCCAAGACAGAACCAGGAAGAAATAGAAACTATGAACAGACCAATCACAAGTACAGAAATTGAGACTGTGATTCAAAATCTCCCAACAAACAAAAGCCCAAGGCCAGATGGATTCACAGGTGAATTCTATCAAACGTTTAGAGAAGAGCTAACATCTATCCTTCTCAAACTCTTCCAAAATAGAGCAGAAGGAGGAACACTCCCAAATTCA
This sequence comes from Hippopotamus amphibius kiboko, assembly GCF_030028045.1. NCBI lineage: Eukaryota > Metazoa > Chordata > Mammalia > Artiodactyla > Hippopotamidae > Hippopotamus > Hippopotamus amphibius. Next base: position 231,661,730 of record NC_080186.1, read on the forward strand.
TTCTACGAGGCCACCATCACCCTAATACCAAAACCAGGCAAAGATGTCACAAAAAAAAAAAATTACAGGCCAATATCACTGATGAATATAGATGCAAAAATCCTCAACAAAATACTAGCTAACAGAATCCAACAGCACATTAAAAAAATCATACACCATGATCAAGTGGGGTTTATCCCTGGGAGGCAAGGATTCTTCAATATATGCAAATCAATCAACGTGATACATCATATCAACAACTTGAAGGATAAAAACCATATGATCATCTCAGTAGATGCACAAAATGCTTTTGACAAAATTCAACATCCATTTATGATAAAAGCTCTCCAGAAAATGGGCATAGAATGAAATTACCTCAACATAATAAAAGCCATATATGAGAAACCAAAGCCAACTTTGTTCTCAACGGGGAAAAACTGAAAGAATTGCCTCTTAGAACAGAAACAAGACAAGGGTGTCCACTCTCACCATTATTATTCAACACAGTTTTGGAAGTTTTAGCCACAGCAATCAGAGAAGAAAAAGAAATAAAAGGAATACAAATTGAAAAAGAAGAAGTAAAATTGTCACTCTGCAGATGACATGATATTATACATAAAAAACCCTAAAGACTCTACCAGAAAACTGCTAGCACTAATTGATGAGTTTAGTAAAGTAGCAGGATACAAAATTAATGCACAGAAATCTCTTGCATTCCTATACACTAACAACAGAAGAGCAGAAAGAGAAATTAAGAAAACTCTCCCATTTACCACTGCAACAAAAAGAATAAAATACCTAGGAACAAACCTGCCTAAGGAGGCAAAAGATCTGTATGCAGAAAACTTTAAGACACTGATGAAAGAAATCAAAGACGACACAAACAGATGGAGGGACATACCATGTTCCTGGATTGGAAGAATCAACATCGTGAAAATGACTGTACTACCCAAAGCAATTTACAGATTGAATGCAATCCCAATCAAATTACCAATGGCATTTTTCACAGAACTAGAACAAGAAATCTTACGATTTGTATGGAAATGAAAAAGACCCTGAATAGCCAAAGCAATCTTGAGAAGGAAAAATGGAGTGGGTGGAATCAGGCTTCCTGACTTCAAACTATACTACAAGGCCATAGTGATCAAGACAGTATGGTACTGGCACAAAAATAGAAAGGACGATCAATGGAATAGAATAGAGAACTCAGAGGTAAGCCCAAACACATATGGACACCTTATCTTTGACAAAGGAGGCAAGAATATACGATGGAGAAAAGACAGCCTCTTCAATAAGTAGTGCTGGGAAAATTGGACAGCTACATGTCAAAGAATGAAATTAGAACACAGCCTAACACCATTCACAAAAATAAACTCAAAATGGATTAGAGACCTAAATGTAAGGCCAGACACTATAAAACTCCTAGAGGAAACCATAGGCAGAACACTCTATGACATCCATCAAAGCAAGATCCTTTTTGACCCACCTCCTAGAATCATGGAAATAAAATCAAGAATAAACAAATGGGACCTAATGAAACTTAAAAGCTTTTGCACAGCAAAAGAAACCATAAATAAGACAAGAAGGCAACCCTCAGAATGGGAAAAAAAAGTTGTCAACGAAACAATGGACAAAGGATTAACCTCCAAAATATACAAGCAGCTCATGCAGCTTAATACCAAAAAAGCAAATAACCCAATCCACAAATGGGCAGAAGACCTAAATAGACATTTCTCCAAAGAAGACATATAGATGGCCAACAAACACATGAAAAGATGTTCAACATCACTAATCATCAGAGAAATGCAAGTCAAAGCCACAGTGAGGTATCACCTCATACCAGTCAGAATGGCCATCATCGCAAAATCTGGAAACAACAAATGTTGGAGAGGGTGTGGAGAAAAGGGAATTCTCCTGCACTGTTTGTGGGAATGTAAGTTGGTACAGCCACTATGGAAAACCATTTGGAGGTTCCTTAAAAAACTAAGAATAGAACTACCATATGATCCAGTAATCCCACTCCTGGGCATATACCCAGAGAAAACCATAATCCAAAAAGAAACATGTACCATAATGTTTATTGCAGCACTATTTACAATAGCCAGGACATGGAAGCAACCTAAATGTCCATCAACAAATGAATGGATACAGAAGATGTGGCATATATATACAATGGAATATTACTCAGCTATAAAAAGGAATGAGATGGAGCTACATGTAGTGAGGTGGATAGACCTAGAGTCTGTCACACAGAGTGAAGTAAGTCAGAAAGAGAAAGACAAATATAGTATGCTAACTCATATATACAAAATCTAAAAATGGTACTGATGAACTCAGTGACAAGAGAAGAATAAGGATGCAGATGCAGAGAATGGACTAGAGAACTTGAGGTTTGGAGGAGCGGGGGGGTGAAGGGGAAGCTGAGACGAAGTGAGAGAGTAGCATAGACATATATATACTACCAACTGTAAAACAGATAGCCATTTGGAAGTTACTGTATAACAAAGGGAGTTCAGCTCGATGATGGATGATGCCTTAGAGGACTGGGATGGGGAGGGTGGGGGGGAGTCGAGGGAGGGAGGGAATACGGGGATATGTGTATAAATACAGATGATTGACCTTGGTGTACCTCAAAAAATGGTACAAGAGTGTAATGCAATTATATTCCAATTTAAAAAAAATACGTAATGCAAAAAGCTGTTATTAACATGAAACTCCACGTTAGAAGTCATGGTCTGTGTCTGCAAAGTCCACAGATTTGACTGCCCCATAAACATCAGTATTCTGCAATTTTCCTCATTATACAAGACCAGACAGTACTTTATGGCAACATAAAATTGGTAACTCAGTCCTCAAACCATATGTTTTAATAAGTAGCAGCTAATCAGGCATCGTGCTTGCATATCTGCTATTTTGGGACTGTTTCAACATCTCCCAGGGATTGTAAATGTTCTTATTTGCAGCAAAATGTGCCCAAAGTAGTAGCAAAATATAAGGCACAGCTATGCAATTATGCCACTGTGAGAATGTGCTCTCAGCAGGTGAGAAAGTGATCCCAAGCAAGGTGATTAGAAAAGAAACCTAGAAATGAAGGTAGCACTTGGGAAAGACCAGGTGAGGGACTGAGACCTCTGAACAGACATCACTTAGCTCTAATGCAAAGAATTTAGCTTTGTCTAAATATTGAGCTACATGATAAGGTCAGTTGTCTCCTAGCCTGGGACTGCCCTTGTTACAACCTTGGTTCAAAGGTCAGCTTTACTTCCTTTTTACTAAGAGAAAGAAGCGTGGGAAGGGGAGGAGGTGAGGAGGGCAAGTTGCTTCTCCTTGTTTGTAAGAGCTCTGAGGGAATCAACTGACCTTTTATTTTTCTGAAACGAGGAAGAGTGAACGATCAAGTGACTCTTGCTGCCCTTACAAATGACAAATGCTTATTAGGCAAAGAAGGTCTAGTTACCCAAAGGTAGTCACCAAAAGTAGTATAATTTGGAAGCCTTCACCCCGTACACTCGCAGGGGTCACAGCACCCTAAATTCCACCAGTCAGCATTTCAGGGAAAGAGCTGCACCTTTTCCTGGGGTCCTGCTTTAAGATGCAAAAGTTCAGCCTTCAAGACGCAAATCAACCACAAGCTCCCTGAAGTAACTTTTTGGAACTCCCCTCCACACCCCCACCTCTCAACCCACCAGCTAGGCCAGGCGAAACAGCACCTTCTCCTTGCTCTTATCATCCCTGATAAGAGACGGTGACATGCATCATTTTTACCCTTTTCCACTGTGATTTTTTACTGTCCCCTTTCACTGTCACAATTCACAGTTCAGATAAAGAAGTACACAGCCGGGACTTCCCTGGTGGCACTGCAGTTAAGAATCTGCCTGCCAAGGCAGGGGACACGGGTTCGAGCCCTGCTCCAGGAAGACCCCACATGCCACGGAGCAACTAAGCCCATGCACCACAACTACTAAGCCTGCGCTCTAGAGCCCGCGAGCCACAACTATTGAGGCCCGTGCACCTAGAGCCCAAGCTTCGCAACAAGAGAAGCCACTGCAGTGAGAAGCCCCGGGCACCGCAACGAAGACGAGCCCCCACTCTCCGTGACTAAAGCCCACATGCAGCAACAAAGACCCAACGCAGCCAATTAATTAATTAATTATTTTTTAAAAAGTACACTGTCAACTTATTCATCCCTGTCCCCTGCCTGCCCTGCCACAGTGCCTTGCATCTCCCATTAGAATGAAAAGACAAAGATTGTGTTGCATTTCCTTCTTTACTGCCAGAGACTAGAGATGCCTGGCACTTTAAGACACACCAAAACAAAACAACAACAACAATACCTGATTTCATTCCGTCCATAGCACTCAGCTAGCTGGGGAAAGAGGCTAAGGAGGGTAAGTTATAGTCTCCACCTTCAAGAGCTATATTGATATAATCTAGTTAAAGAATGAAGGAAGCTAGGGATTGTCAACGTGTGGCCCCCAAACCAGCAGCATCTGCTGGAACCTCTGAGAAATGCAAAATCGCAGGCTCAGCACAGACCCACTAAACCAAAAACTTTGGGGGAGGAGGGTCGGGCTTGTGTCATAACAAGCTCTCCTTGTTAGGACCTCTGACAGCTCGGGAGGATAGCTGGGCAAAAGGCAGAGTCTAGACCCTGCCAAAACGTGGCCCAATTCCTAAGGTTGGCGTTCTACAGGCCGCACTTTAGGAAGAAGTGCAAACTACAAACAAACCTGCTCGCACTTGCAGGGAGACTGCAAGTCACTTGGGTGCCCACAGGGTCTCAAGTCCTGCCATTAAATCAACAGGATCCTGGGTTGCCCCTCTAGGTACTTGCAGACACCTAGCAGAAGCCAAAGAAAATCCTCTCTGGAGAAAGATCTCATTCTAGGCCTCAAATTGTTTTTACAAATAATGCTTCCAAATGCAACGTCCAGCACACAACCAAATATAACCAAGCCTCAAGACCGCAGGGCAGGATGAAAAACAACCAGTACAAACGACCACAGACATGAGTACACAGGGAGTCCAGGTGATGGAATCACCAAACACAGACTCTGAGACTACTGTGAGTAACATGCTCAAAGAGAGAGAAACAAAACAAAACAGTTTCAGCAAGGAATTGGAAAAGAGAAAAAGTGACACTGCAGATTTAAAAGGGAAACAAGTTCAGATTCAGGAACTTAAAAATACGCTAACCAACATTAAAAACAATATCCTGGTTTGCCAGCAGATTAGAGAAACCCAAATAAAGGATGAGTGGACTGGAAGACATGTCAGAAGAAAACAGAAGGAAACAAAAATAGTAAAAAGGAATGGAACACAGAATGGCATGGAGAAGAGACCAAAAAACCTGTGAGAAGATCGAGCATATGTTTCATTGGAGACCCAGAAAAAGAGGAGAGAGAAGGGGCCAGAAGCAGATGTGCTGCAGGTGACGTCCTGTTCTGGCAGGTGGAGTGAATCTCTCTCGTGGGCTCTTGGCATTGGCCCTACAATCAATCACTAAGCGATAGACACTGTGCTTGGGAAGGGGTTGGGGTGGGGTAGAGAAGAACCAACAGCATTTATCCATTCAAATAAATACTTTTTCAACCAATACAATTTAAATGTTTCCATTATTTAAATAATTCCCTCATGCTTCCTTTAAATAACAAATTCAACACCAGTGGCTGGTTATCACATCCTCCAAAAAGGAAACACTCTAGTCTGGAAGAAAGGTTCCGAAGGGGTCGATTTGCACGTGGGTTAGCAGCTGAGGGGGCACATCTACGGCATCTTCAGAGGCTGTGTCTGAGGGGACAGACAGGGGAGAGGCCATGAGCACAGTCTGACACCCAGGACGCGGGGCTGGACCCCCGTCAGGGCCTCTTGGCAGCAGCTGAAGGAACGGCTTTCAGGAAGGGCACAGCGCAGCCCTGTACACGCGGATGGCAGATAGCTCAGTGTTGGCAGCGGGGCAGTCCCCAGGCCATCCGGGAACGCGGCTTGGCACTTCCTCAGGCAGGACTTCAAGAATGGGGCAGTCATTCAGCAACTTGGAAACAGCAAACAAAGAGCTCAGGGCCGCCTGTCGCAGGGACGGCAGCCATGGTGAAGCAAGGGCCCTCCTGCGTTTGCAGGGGACACGCAACTCTGGGAATTGTGAATTAGTGCCACTCACGTGGCTGCCTTATAACCCGAGAGCGAGTGAGGCAAGCAACACACTGGTGAGGTCCTTAGGAATCACCACGGGAAAAGGAGATCCCAGAGAATTAGCTTGCTGTGGTTTGTTTACTCTGGTGTATTTACTGTCAGGTGTACAGAGAGCCAAAGATCCATCGCTCATCTGACCAACTTTCCTCCCAAGGACTGAATGGAACATTTTAATACAGAAATACTGCACTGCCTTTATTTTGTGCTCACGTCAAAACACCTCTTATGCAAAGGCAACTGGTAAACAAAACAGAAGCCAGTGGAGAAACAGGATTTATAATGTAAATAGAAATTCCTCACCCAGTTTTTCGGTTGTATTTTAGGGAAAATCCAATGCAAACAGAAGGCCAGGTTCTGATGGAATACAATAAAATGGTCATGTTTAGAGTGTTTCTGCTATAGATTTCATCTTTAGGCCAATGACTTGATAAGAATGACTCAGTTGTTTAAAACATCTCACTAATATGTTCCACCTTTAGAACATGTCAAAACCTCAAATGTCACCAGAAATAAGATGATCTATACTAATAAAAAGAAACAGTGTTCTTAGTCTAAGAGAAAATTTGGGATCACTAGGGAAAAGGTACCTGGATTAAATGAGTGCTTGCTGTTTTTTAGTTTTGACAAAACAGTTTATTTTAGATCTAAACATCCCCCTGCTGTACTGTGAGCCTAAAAACTGTTGTATATTTTAACTGGAAAGAGAAACTAACCAGAAATAAAGAAGATAAACACATTGGCTCAATAGATTTTTATTTTCCAAGCAAAACTACAGGCAAACTGTTAAAAAAAAAAAAAGGCAGAAAAAGGAAAGGCTTGAAATGTTGCAGTTCCAACTCACCTAAATGAGTATGAGTGGGAAAAGGAACGTCTTGCTGTCTAGTGACCACAACACGAGGCAGGTGGGTCTGCCCTTATTCCCGGCTCAGCTCCTTTCCCAGGGACAGTAACAGCCTCCAACGTAAGGAGCTGGTTGCCAGCTGGGACTGATCACACTGGGCTCATACTTCAATAAGTAATAGCGACGTTCCAGGCTCAGAACCCACTTCATCTTCACAGCAACTCCATGAGGCACCACCGTCACTACTCTTATTCTATCTACAGGTGAGGACACTGAGGCACAGAGTGGGCTCCCTGCCACGGTCACTCAGTGGTCAGCCCGGGGCTGCAGGCTGACCAACAGTGACCAAGTCCTCCAACAGTGCTCCCCAGAGTGTGGTCCACACACCTGTCCCAGGAGCAGGACTGTTTGTTACGGTTCCATTTCGGATAGCAATTCAAAGTCTTCTGAAACTTTTATAGAAATGTGCCACAGAGTAATATTATCATTGTCAATATCAAATCCTTTTTGTTGAATGGGGCTTGTACTGAGTTTCTAATGTCACTTTTCACAAAGCTAAAAATTCCTTGTTACAAAAGTATCGGTCTGTGATGGATTTGGAAAGACAAATATCCTATGATATCCCTTACATGTGGAATCTAAAAAAGGGCTACAAATGAACTTATCTACAAAACAGAAACAGAGTTACAGATACAGAAAATAAACTTATGGTTACCAGGGGGTAACAGGGGGTGGGGGGAAAAATTGGAAGATTGGGATTTGGGGATTGACACATACACACTGCTGGATATAAAATAGATAACTAATAAGGACCTACTGTACAGCACAGGGAACTCCACTTAATACTCTATAATGGGGCGCCCCAGGTGGCACAGTGGTTAAGAATCCGCCTGCCAATGCAGGGGACACAGGTTCGATCCCTGCTCCAGGAAGATCCCATATGCCGCGGAGCAACTAAGCCCGTGTGCCAAAAAAAAAAAAAAAATACTCTATAATGGCCTATATGGGAAAAGAATCTAAAAAAGAGCAGATATAGGTGTATGTATAACAAATTCACTTTGCTGTACACCTGAAACTCACACAACATTGTAAATCAACTATACGCCAATAAAATTTTTTTTAAAAGATAATATCTATTTGCTTTTAGAAAAAAGCAGGTTCTTCAGCACGCAGACTGTGAGGAAGACTGGTCCCAAAGCTCAGAGACCCTCAAGTTCAGTTCTGATGAGAAGGACCCTGACTTCCCACCTGTCTCCAGCAGGAACCACTGTTAGCGGCAGAGCTCGTGTCCTGTGAAGGGGCCACCTGCCCACTGAGAATGACCACTGAGAAGACATGGGAGCCGGGGAAGTTGGGGTGCAGGGGTTCAAGTCCGGCCATCTCCTAAGTTCTCTCTGATGATCCCAGAACTCTCCCGCTGCAGTAGATGTATAATTTTAGGAAGAAATTGTGTTTCAGTGTCCTGCAGAGATCCGTAAGAATGTTAGCGCTGCAAGTGACCCTGAATAAGGTCACCTAATGCCTCTCCTTTCCCTAGCGGAATGGAACTGTGATGGGACAGGGCACCGTGTTCCTCAGGAACAACAGCAGTCGCTGTGGCACCTTCAAGCCCGTTGTATTGGTCCATCTGATCCCAAAATACCTCTCCCAATAAATATGGTGTTTGTGTTACCTCCTCCTTGTAAAACAGGACACAAAGGCACCAACCCCTCTCCTCATTCTAGAAAGGAAGAAAGGAGTGTGGGAAAGGACCCTCAATATCTGAAGCAAGAAAGGGTTAACCAGAAGCCCCAGATGGAGATATGAAAGCCCCCCTGCCCCACAGGGGAGGGATGAGGAGGACAGTGCAGGCCACACTGGGGTCAGTGTTTCGCAGAGTCACGGGCTTTGTTTTCTTGGAAAGCCTATCCCAAATAAACCAAGATGGAGCTTTTGTATCTCCAAAGCCACAGGTCACCATAAAACCTAACATTTACAGAGAAAGTAAACAACTGTAATGGGGATGGTTTCAGCTGAGGTATTTTGGACCAGAGGGTGCATTTTTTTGGTAGATGAGATACATGCGTGTGAAGGGAGCTTTGGAGAGAAGTCAGCTGAGGCCAAGCATATGAAAACGTGGGTGGTTACGGTTCATGAAAAGTGAAAGAGAAAACCCAGAGAGGTCATTCACCATGAACAAACTAAAATCCAACCTAGTCTGTCGCTACCTTGAAGAGATGCAGCCTGAGAGGAAAAATCCCAACGCTTCAGCTCAACATAGTCCGTGATAACAAGAATGGCAATGTTACCATTAAGGCTTTATGGCTTTTTATAATTTATAAAGTCAGCATCTCATCTGATCCTAATCTTCATCCCAAGCAACAACCAGTAGAGTTTTTATAATCCCCTTTGGAAAGTAATAATGAGTAAAAATGAAGAAACTCAAGACGTTTTGCCAAAATCACACTGAGAGTCAGTGGCAGACTAGCTTCCAGCGCTAGAACTTCAGACTCTCTCCAGAGCTCTTCACGCATCAGCACCCTGATTCAGCGCCACTCATTTCTCGGTTCACATGTCCTAGGGGGTTTCATTTTGTCAGCTACTATCAGGTCAGTGAGACTTAGAAAGTAAATAAATAATGATATTCATGTAACCTAACCAAGTGTCTGTTTCTATACGGATTGGAACAGTGGTGTGTGTGCGTGTATGTGTGTGTGTGTGTGTGTGTGTGTGTGTGTTTGGCATAGTCAGTATAATCTTCCTGGCCATTTTTTAACTGGGTCTGAATTCCAAATGGACTCATAAAGACCTTTACACCAACACATTTTTACCAAGTTTTTGATGAATAGATGGAGGAACGAACGAATGCACGTCAGTAAGAAGGAACACTTGCAACGTTCTAGCCTGGATGCTCACATCCTGGGAAGCTGACCAGAATCACCTGGAGTGGGTTGAGTTCCCCTTCTCCCTCACCCCCACCACCCAAATACACATGCCAGGAGCCCGTCCCCAGAGACTAGGATTCTGTGGAAGCAGACAGGGCCTGGGGATCGACAGGCTTCAAATCAGATTCAGAGGCATGCTTCTGATGAAGAGCCACTGTCTAGGCCAATGCCTTCATTTTACAAATGAGGAAACAGAGGTTACATCAACATCACACAGCTCATGGGGGTGCTACACCATAGCCCACCCCTCCAGGTTATGCTGGAATCACCATTAAAAGCACTTACCAGAAAACATCACATGGTACCAAGGCCTCTATGAGTCCCAGATGAAGACCTCCACTCTCTTGCCAAAAACAACTATATTTGGCCACTTGAACAACCAGAATACAGCACATCCCTTTTTTCCCTCCAGTTTGGATGAACTATGGAAAGTTCTAGCTAAGAAGATATCTTGGGTAATAATTCCCAGAGCTAGCAGAGGAAACAGACTTAGGTGATTCAGAACAAAATATCTAGCGAAACACAATTTAGCCTCTGACTAAACAGCACGTCCCTCAGGACAGTGCAGCGTGTCCTGGTCACCCCTGTGAACACATGGCGGGCTGGTCTCCTACAGCCCTGTCACCCGTGAGGAGATCTTAGCAGACACCGTATGAACTGAGACACACATAGGTGGGGACCAGCTCCTCATCCCTCAAGACACAGGAAATGTACTAGGCAAGCTATTCTTTCCAGCAGCGGTGGTGTGTCATTGAGGATCAACTCTAGGAGTTTTGGGGAGAGGAACTAGGAGGGGTCCCTGTAAGGAAACACGGAGTGTAGTGTGTGAATGTGCTTCCTGAGAAGATATGTGAAAACTGGGATAATGTGGAGGGATATATTGAAGAGATTGAAACTTTCAGTCAGATGAGAGCAGCTCTGACATCAGGGCTGCCCTTTATAGAATATAGTTAACAAACACATCACATTTTTCAAGAAAACAATGTTTTCCGTGCCCTGCTGAATTTGTGTAGCCAATCCTCTGAACGGTGATTTGCTGCCTCCTAGTGTTCATTTTCCTTTACAGACAGTTTCGCAAATCATTAGTCTTTTTTTTCCCTTTCCCTCCCAATCTCTCCAAAGAAAATCAGCCCTTGACTGTCACTACAATAGCCAAAGTAAATGATGACAAACTTAACTTAAAGACAAGAGCCTTCTTATCACATACATGACAGTTTCTCAGCACAGAAACATGTTCTTTTTGCATCTCCTCCCATCACCACTTCACATCACAGGTGGGAAGGAATCCAAGGACCCACAAGACAAAGCCAGAACTACAAAGTCACCATCATGTCACTCTGACTGGGTCTCTTTAAGGAGAGCATAATTCTCTCCCTGAGGGAAGCCATCAGCGACCCCAGTGGTTCCCAAACCAAGCAGAGCATCTCAGGAACAGTGTTTAAAATATAGAGTCCTACAAGGGTTTAATCTCCAAAATTTACAAAGAGCTCATGCAGCTCTATATCAAAAAATCAATCCAATCAAAAAATGGGCAGATCTAAATAGACATTTCCCCAAAGAAGACATGCAGATGGCCAACAAACACATGAAAAGATGCTCAACATCATTAATCATTAGAGAAATGCAAGTCAAAGCCATAATGAGGTATCACCTCGCACCGGTAGGAATGGCCATCATCAAAAAATCTAGAAACAATACATGCTGGAGAGGATGTGGAGAAAAGGGAACCCTCCTGCACTGTTGGTGAGAACATAAATTGGTGCAGCCACTCTGGCGAACAATAGAACTACCATACTATCCAGCAATCCCACTCCTGAGCATATGTTTGGAGAAAAACATAATTCGAAAAGATACATGCACCCCAACGTTCATTGCAGCACTATTTACAACAGCCAGGACATGGAAGCAACCTAAATGCCTATCAACAGATGAATGGATAAAGATGTGGCACATATATACAATGGAATATTACTCAGCCATAAAAAGGAACAAAACTGAGTTATTTGTAGTGAGGTGGATGGACCTCTGTCATACAGAGTGAAGTAAGTCAGAAAAACAAATATCGTATACTAATGCATATATACGGAATCTAAGCAAACGGTACTGATGAACCCAGTAGCAAGGCAAGAATAAAGACGCAGACATAGAGACATAGAGAAAGAACTTGAGGACATGGTGGGGGGTGGGAGAAGAGGAGCTGGGACGAAGTGAGAGAGTAGCATTGACATATATGCACTACCAAATGTAAAATAGCTAGTGGGAAGCTGCTGCATAACACAGGGAGATCAACTCGATGATGGGTGATGATCTAGAGGGGTGGGATAGGGAGGGTGGGAGGGAGGCTCAAAAGGGAGGGGATATGGGGATATATGTATAAATACAGCTAATTCACTTTGTTGTACAGCAGAAACTGGCACAACAGTGTAAAGCAATTATATTCCAATAAAGATCTAAAGAATAAAAAAGAACGAAACAATGTCATTTGCAGCAAAATGGGTGGACCTAGAGATAATCATACTAAGTGAAGGAAGTCAGAGACAAATATCATACGACATCACTCATATGTGGAATCTAATTGTTAAAAATTATACAAATAAACTTATTTACAAAACAGAAACAGACTTACAGATATCAAAAACAAACTGATGGTTACCTAAAGGGGAGATGGGGAGAGAAGGGTAAATCAGGAGCATGAGATTAACATACACACACTACTATATATAAGATAGATAACCAACAAGGACCTACTGTATAGCACAGGGAACTCTACTCAATATTCTGTGATGACCTATATGAGAAAAGAATCTGAAAAAGAATGAATATATGTGTATGTATAACTGAATCACTTTGCCATATACCTGACACTAACACTGTAAATCAACTATACTCCAACAAAATTTTACAAAAGTAAAAAATAAAAGTAAAATAAAATACAGAGTCCTGGGGCTTGGCTGTAGGTCTTTTGAGCAGGTAGGGCTAGAACAGTTGTATTTTTTAAAACTCCCCAACTATCAATAACTCCACTACACCTTCTGGTTTTAGAACCACTGAACCACTGCATGAGCAAGAACTGATGTGTACAGAACAGACCTAAGAGAGAGGACATAAAAATCTAAGTCCAATTTTGATGGCAGAGAAGGGTAAGAAAGCCTACTGGAGTTTGGGACTTTGTCTGGGGCCAAGAAGGGCCGACATAGGGTAACACTTGGCTTTGGGAGATGGCGCCCAGGGGAAAGGAATGCCCTTACGGGAGGGGTGGAGGGCTCTGAAGAAAGAGGGCCCATGCTACCTGTCTGCCCCAAGCTGGTCCAGGCCCCCAGGTGCACACCCTTCACAGTGTGCTCTCCAGTCTTCTCTTCCACAGCCTGGCACCACCAAGTCCTCTTAGTTCTTCCTCACCAATCTCTCTGAAATGTGACTCTTCTGTGTCTACAGTTACCCCTTTCATTCTGGTGTCAAGGCAGGATTTAAAGTCAAAAGAGAAGCTTATTCTAAAGCTCTTCCTTTATAAAACCATATACTTAAAGATATTCTGCTGGTTCTGTTTTGAGTATTTCAAAAGATATTTTCCACAGATTCACACTGGACTCCTCTTTCAATAAACCTTCAAAGTGTGATAATATACAGACACCTGATTTACTTTGGCCAGTCGAGCATCATATCATCTCCTTGACTCTTCTGCAACTTTGCTAAAGTAATAGGAAAGGCATGTGAGAAGTATAAACCGGCAGGGACAAAGTTGAGCAAAAACCTGTTCAAATTGGGCAATGCCAAACCAAAAGTGATTAGGAGCACTCTGCTGACAGGAGCCAGGAGAAGATTTACACAGAGAAGGTGCAGGAGGAAAGCAGGGTTATTGACTGGCTACGGATGAGAGCCTGGTAGGCTATTTGTGATGGGTTGTCCTTAGGTTTCGATTTCTTAACCTTGAGGGCTTCACAGGCTTAGATTTTGGCTTCTTCACGTAGGCTCCAAAGCATTAGAGCCCCCTGCATCTGGTGGACTCCTTGATACTTAAGTTAACACCTGGGACCCAGACACAAGGAGATTCCGCAGGCAAGTTGGAGGGTGAGAGCTCTGTGCAGGCTCAGAGCACCAGCAGTTCCGCTTAGAGCAAGAAGACAGGGAGAGGAAAAAGATATGTAGCACATTTGGTAATTTGGAAAATGTCATTGGCATTTGACAAGTCTGATGATGTGCATGGAAAAATCAGTGACAAGTACAAAAAAAAAGCTAAGCCAATGAAAAAGTGAAGAAATGAACTCCAGGAAAATCAAATATTTTATAAAAAAGGGAAAAAAATTACTCCAGTATTTAGCTCAGCAGTAAGAATATTGTCTATCAAGACAATGTGACTATTATGTTTATCTCAGGTGGTGGGAGAAGAGAGAGGGATGGAGAGTACAGGAGCAAACTTTCATCCACCACGTCATCAAGCCAGTGGCTAGATTCTCAGCTTGATAAACAGAGAAATCGGACTTAATATGTGGACTCTGAGACACACAGATGGGAAGGAGACTTTTCTCTGAATTCCTACTGGAATTCTTTGAATTTTGAACCATGTGACTGTATTGCTTTTCTTGAATTATTATATTTGTTAAAAGACTCGTCATCACATGGAATCTCTCTGGCAGGATATTCAATGAACTAATTACAGTGGTTGCCACTAGTGAAGGGATCTGTACTTTCTAAATCTGTACTTTGTTACTGTATTATTAAAAAAGATACATACTTTTCCCACAAGGCAAAAGACACAAGAGTTGAAAATGATGGCCTCTGGGGCTTCCCTGGTGGCCCAGTGGTTAAGAATCTGCCTGCCAATGCAGGGGACACGTGTTCCAGCCCTGGGCCGGGAAGATCCCACATGCTGGGGAGCAACAAAGCCCGTGTGCCACAACTGCTGAGCCTACGCTCTAGAGCCCATGAGCCACAACTATTGAGCCCGTGAGCCACAACTACTAAAGCCCGCACACCTAGAGCTCATGCTCTGCGACAAGAGAAGCCACCGCAGTGAGAAGCCTGAGCACCACAACAAAGAGAAGCCCCCACTCACCCCAACTAGAGAAAGCCCGTGTGTAGCAACGAAGACCCAATGCAGCCAATAAATACATAAATAAATAAATTTGAAAGAAAGAAAGAAAGAAAGAAAGAAAGAAAGAAAGAAAGAAAGAAGGAAAATGATCACCTCTGAGGAGTAGGACTAGAGAGAATGAAGGGGTGGAGAGCGTAGGGATCTTTTTTATATCATCTTGTGTTTTTATACACAAAAAGCTATTTGTATTAATTTTTTGTATTATAGTTTAAACAGTGTACATGTTATCCTACATGTAAATTAAAATTAATTTTTTTAATTGAAAACTATGGCATTGCTTCTTGAACACCAAGTTTAAAGACTATATTCTGCACCTTTAGGCAGGCAAAGGTGATTCTGAGCCTCTCTTCCTGCAGCCAGGGAGTCTCTAAATCATGGAAAGCTCTTTGGCCCCCTCTGCTGGTAAGAGATACACTTGTTAAAGTGTATTAAAGTTTTAGCTAAGAATCTCAGGTAAGCTGAAAAATTGACTATTTGAGTAGTTTCATGTTTATTAAAAATGCCATTAAGCTTTCTGAGTATGTTCCACATTCGCTGGTGAGGTCATAGAAGGAAACATTTTCTTTCGTTCTATTCTGTGAATTCTAAAGACCTTTTTTTCCTTCAGCCAATACTTGCACATACTCAAATAAAATCTTGTTTTCTGGTACTCAGAGATGCTTTTCTCTCATGCTAGAATGGTAAAGAGAACACCAAATAGTAAACTTATGAATTTTTCATACTTTTCAGGTAAGTTCCAGATGCCAAGTGGAAAGAAACAAGCTCCCTGAAAACTTGTTAGTTTTTTCTGTTTGAGGCAACTTTCTCCATCTCCTGCCTCAGGTGGGAGGGCTCCCTGGAGAGAGCCCAGACAGGTGAAAATCCACCTAGTCTCACCCACATACCTGGAGGACACAGAGAGTTAAAGAATACCTTCACAGATTTTCTTTATTTTTGAATACCTAAGTAATACATGCTTGTTTTAAAAGCTGGATAACTTTTTTTTTTTTAATTGGTACAGACTCTTTTAAAGGAAATTCCACCGGATCTATTTTTAAACTTTTTGAAATTTTATACTCTGTGATCCGTGAATGTCACTACTTGGTGACTCTCCTACAGAAACAGGAAAACGTACAAGGCCACGAGAGTGGCCACGGTGACACTGCTTGTAATCGCTAAAAACGGGCACAATCTAACCGCCCATCAGCAGGGGAATAACAAAACATATGGATGATTATTTACTCTATGGCAACCTCCTCAGCAGTTTAGAAGCATAGGCTAGTTTACATGCACTAACACGGACACAGTTTTTTAAAATACTGTGGGATTAAAAAGTGTATTGTAAAAGATCCATACAGCATGGTATCATGTATTTTTAATACTATGAATTCTCTCCATACACAAATATAACCATGTAAATACACAGAAAATATCGGGAAGGCCACATACTAAACACATAAGGCAAAGGGAAGAGAGGAGGGCCAGCAGTGGTATTCAAAAGGGCCAACTTACGAAACAGGGATTCACTAACTACTTGAGTAATTAAAAAGAATGTAAAGATAATCCTCTCTTCATCCTCATCCAATCCCACCTCCCCAGAAGTCATCAACCTCAAGAGTTCCTCCATAACTTTCTCTATTTTCATGCAAAGATATACAAATACACATGCACATACAATATGTTCTTTTTTTAATTTTCTAAAATAGGATCAGACTATACATAATATTCTACAATTTTCTTTTCTCAGTAATATTTCAAAGACACATTTTCAGGTCATATATTGATATATTTCATTCTTTCCCAATAGCTTCACTATATTCCATAGTGTTAACGCATCATAATTTATTCAAAATTCCCTTATTTATGAACATTTCATGTGTTTCTAGTGATTTCTTGCTACCATACCACATTAGTATATGACATATACACACATATCACTTAAACAGTACATGGTGGCAAAAATACGGATGTATATATACAAATATAAACTCATATGAATGGAAAAAGAAAGGACCAGAACTATTTATCTCTGCACCCTGGCACTTTTTCCTAGGAGTGCTGGATCAAAGAGCATACAGATTGATGGTCCTACTAGATAATGAAGGCTTTTTCTGCAAAGAGTCACTCATCCACCAGCAATGCATGAGGGTTCCCATTTCCGCCACACATGCTCACCAGTGCAGATGCCATTAATCCATTACCAAGTACGAGATGCGGAAGGGGATCTAAGAAAATCATTGACTGCAAACTTCTTGCTATACAAGTAGAGAAGCTAAGACCGAAAGACATTAAATTATTTACCCAAATCACACAGCACAAAATAAATGAACTGGAAACTAGATCCGAAGTCACTTGCCTGGCATCCATTTCCCCCTTCACCTAGTAACAGCTCCCTGATTTGGGGGAGGGTGACGGGCAGAATATCACACCCCCCACAA
Source organism: Hippopotamus amphibius kiboko (assembly GCF_030028045.1). Taxonomy (NCBI): domain Eukaryota; kingdom Metazoa; phylum Chordata; class Mammalia; order Artiodactyla; family Hippopotamidae; genus Hippopotamus; species Hippopotamus amphibius. The sequence continues at coordinate 231,679,175 of NC_080186.1, forward strand.
AGAGAGTCATCTCCTAATCCGCAAAACTGTGAATGTGTTACCTCACATGGCAAAGGGACCTTTCTGGTGGGATTAAAGGAAGGTTTCTGAGATGGGGAGATTATCCTGGATCTGTCGGGGCCAGAGTGATGTGACTGCTGGCTTTGAAGGTAGCAGAGGGCCGTGAGCCAAGGAGTGCAGGTGGCCTCTGGAAGCTGGAAAAGGCAAGAAATTGATTCTCCTCTAGAACTTCCTGATGGAATGCAGCCCTGCTGACACCTTGATTTTAGCTCAGGGAAACCCATTTTGGAATTCGAACCTTGGTGTTGTTTTAAGCCACTTCGTTTGTGCTAATTTGTCACAGCAGCAAAAGAAACTAGTATGGGGAAAGCACCAGCTCTCCACTCTGTAGTTTGGATGGGAAATACAGAAAAATGAGCCAAGGGCATGTGACCCAGGCTTGGGCAGTCAGCATATGCCATGCCCCAGGCCTATGGGACTCATGACTGGCAGGTCAACAATATTGGCCTGCAAAAGTCAGACGCAAAATCTGTGTCAGAATTGCTGGTTAAACAGAATTTCTATCTTTCACTGCACTTCACCTGAAAGCATATAAGCTTGGAATTTCCCAGGGCTACCACGAGGGGAAAGCCTGTCTGAGAACAGAACAACACAGAGATGGACAGAGCTAAAAGATGGACAGAAACAGCTCTCTCCCCGATGCTGTTTACACACTTGAGCAATCTGAGTCTGAAGACAATTTCAGTCTGTTTGTCATCATTTGTAGCCTTAAAAAATTCTGCCTAGGACTTCCTAGGTGGCGCAGTGGTTAAGAATCCACCTGCCAATGCAGGGGACACGGATTCGAGCCCTGCTCTGGGAAGATTCCACATGCCGCGGAGCAACTAAGCCCATGTGCCACAATTATTGAGCCTGTGAGCCACAACTATTGGGCCCATGTGCCACAACTACTGAAGCCCACATGCCTAGGGCCCGTGCTCCACAACAAGAGAAGTCACTACAGTGAGGAGCCTGCAAACCACAATGAAGAGTAGCCCCTGCTTGCAGCAACTAGAGAAAGCCTGTGTGCAGCAACGAAGACCCAAGGCAGCCAATAAATAAATAAATAAAATAAATAAATAAATAAATTTATTAAAAAAAAATTTTTGCCTAATTCACCAAATTCCCAGTCATATGCTTTTATCATTATGTTCTTTCTGAAGATAATTTTAAGTTATTTTTTAAGGCAACTGATACACTAGAAAACTATACAAAACCATACAGCTAACGAAAAGCACAAGATTAATAATTGCTTGATGAAGCATTAGCCAAGATCCCGGGCTAGTGTGTTCCTTTCCTTAAGTACAATAAGGAACATCACATTTCAGTTAAAAGCAGAATGAATTTAAGTTTCACACACACACACACAAAAGACCTTATGGTCTTCATAGCTTATAAGATATAAACATATTCTAAAATTACATTGTTTTCCAGAAATCTTTAAGAATATGCAAGCCACTTGGGGGCACATACCAGGAGGAATAGTAAGCACCTCTGGCTCTTTGCTCCAACCTTTGCAAAGAAAGTTCCTGTTCTAAACCAGCCTGTTGGATGCAGATATAAGCCTGGTAGTCTAGAGCAAGGGTAGCCAGTTGGTTTTGTAAACAAAGTTTGATTGGAAAATAGCCATGCTCACTTATTTACATATTGTCTCTGGCTGCTTTCCCACTAGAAAAGTAGAGCCGAGTAGCTGTCCACAAAGCCAAAAATATGTACTATCTGAACCTTTAAAGAAAACATTTGCCAACCTTTGAACTAGAGAGTTGCCTTATTCTGGGTCAGGCTGGAGAATGATGGCTCCGTCAGAAGTATGGTTAAATGTACGGAAGCAACCTAAGTGTCCCTCAACAGATGAATGGATAAAGAAGCTGTGGGGGGTGTGTATACAATGGAATACTACACAGCCAGAAAAAAAGAGTGGAATTTGCTCTTTGCAACAACGTGAATGGACCTGGAGGGTATTATGCTTAGTAAAATAAGTCAGGCAGAGAAAGACAAATACTGTATGTTGTCACTTATATGTGGAATTTAAAAAATAAAACAAACTAATGAATATAATAAAATAGAAAAAAGAAGAAGGATTAGCCCAGTCTACCACAAGGGTTAGACTTCACATCAAACCAAACACTCCCTAATGCAGGCGTGCCTGTTACGTGCAGGCACTGTGCTAGGTGCTGGGAGTATAAAGATGAAGAGCATCTGGGCCCTGACCTCTAGGAGCTTTCTGTCTCCGGGGTAAAACAGATAAACCCACCCAGCACAGCCTGATTTGGGATCTGAGAGGTACATTTAAACAAAATAATAGGGACTTCCATGGTGGTGCAGCGGTTAAGAATCTGCCTGCCAAAGCAGGAGACATTGGTTCAATTCCTGGTCGGGGAAGATCCCACATACCGAGCAACTAAGCCCGTGCGCCACAACTACTGAGCCTGCGCTCTGGAGCCCACGAGCCACAACCACTGAGCCCACGTGCTGCAACTACTGAAGCCCAAGCACCTAAAGCCCATGCTCCACAACAAAAGAAGCCACCGCACTGAGAAGCCCATGCACCACAACAAAGAGTAGTCCCCACTCGCCACAACTAGAGAAAGCCTGCGTGCAGCAATGAAGACCCAATGCAGCCAATAAATAAATAAATAAACAAAACAATATGCAGGGAATGCTTGGCACAGTGCCTAAGACATAGTAAGCAATGAATAGATGGTAGCTCTTTTAACAATTTTTTTTTTAATTTCTCAAATGCTTTGAGAGCCACCTAACCCTGGCGGAGGTCATAGGTGTTTCACCCGGCTAGGCACTGAAGCAATGGAGCAAGAAGGAACTGCATGACTCCCAGCATGGGGAATTAGGCTGCGAGTGTGAAAAAACATCTATTTTGTCAGAGTGCAGTGAGTAACATGGAAGTCTCAGGCTTAGCAGTTGCAGAAGGGAAGGATCTCTTAAAGCATCTAAATAAGGCTCAGTCATGAAGGATTCCTCATTCTGCTAACACACAAAGGGCAAAAGAAGAAGAGAAAGACAGGTTCAAGAGAGACTTAGTTTTCAGATCAAGAAGTGCTAAAAGGCTTGCAGGCACAGCAGAGGAAAAAGAAGGGAGGGAAAAAGAGACCAAAAGCCCAGGCCTTGGGAAGTAGGTGTCTTCCTCAGAGAAAGCAAAGGAGAAGGGCATTGCTTCGAAAACTGGCACCATACACGGAGAGTAAGGAGAGACCGAAGGAAGAGGCAGGCCACTTACTCCAGATGGGCAGGTGGCAGGTTTAATAAGCAGGGAACTTACATGCCAGACTTGTCTCGGGTGCCTCAAGACGGGCAGACCTCCACGCTGGCCGCCAGAATCTTAAAATGCATATAAAGGCTTTAATGGCATTCAGTCACGTATACGGCCCATCCAGATGGTCTGAGCCACACATTGTTCTCTCAAGGCTGCATCCTTGGGGCAACTCCTCGTTGTGGGGAAGGCAAGCGGATGCATACTCCAAGGACAGGGGAGGAGGGAGAGGCCTGCAGCTGCCCGGGTGCAGTGTGAGGGTCAACCGGCAGTCATGTCCTCTCCATGACCTCCTCCAACACTCCACCCCTCAGACAGGCTCTTACACCCTTGCACCCTTACACACCACACAATGACAGATGCTTCAGCAGGGGGTCCGTTAGCAGGGTGGCAGCTCATCCAGAGGCTCTCCAGCTACCCTGGAGGCAATCCCACAGCAGCAACAGAGGCACATGCAAGAGAAAACACAGATTAAGATAATGATTTTCAAATAAGTAATTTTTCCTACCAAGAGCTCCATGATCTGAACCACTGATCACTTAGTCCACCGGGGCTGGGGCGGCAGAACAACCAGGGCATTAACTTGTGTCCTCATGTGATTTAATAAAGATGCTACATGAACAGACTCATCAGGTATGAACCACTTGATTTGGATAATGCCACAGGTGTCTCCTCGCAAGGCAATCATAGTGTCCAAGGCCATCCTATTTTGAAGGTCAGCTTTTCTCATTAGAGGCATTTCAATGTTCAGTAAAAACAGGCTTTGACAGCTATCATTTAAGACTTGCTGGGTGAATACACAAAAATAAACTCAAAATGGATTAAAGCCCTAAATGTAAAGCCAGACACTATAAAACTCCTATAGGAAAACATAGGCAGAACACTCTATGACATATATCAGAGCAAGATCCTTTTTGACCCACCTCCTAGAATCATGGAAATAAAATCAAGAAAAAATAGGACTTAATGAAACTTAAAAGCTTTTGCACAGAGAAAGAAACCATAAACAAGACAAGAAGACAACCCTCAGAATGGGAGAAAATACTTGCTAAGGAAGCAACTGACAAAGGATTAATCTCTAAAATATATAAGCAGCTCATGCAGCTTAATACCAAAAAAGCAAATAACCCAATCCACAAATGGGCGGAAGACCTAAATAGACACTTCTCCAAAGAAGACATGCAGATGGCTAACAAACACATGAAAAGATGCTCAACATCACTAACCATTAGAGAAATGCAAGTCAAAACCACAGTGAGGTATCACCTCACTCTGGTCAGAATGGCCATCATCAAAAACTCTAGAAACAATAAATGTTGGCGAGGTTGTGGAGAAAAGGGAATTTTCCTGCATTGTTGGTGGGAATGTAAGCTGGTACAGCCACCATGGAAAACAGTTTGGAGCTTCCTTAAAAAACTAAAAATGGAATTACCATATGACCCAGTAATCCCACTACCCAGAGAAAACCATAATCCAAAAAGAAACATGTACCATAATGTTCATTGCAGCACTATTTACAATAGCCAGGACATGGAAGCAACCTAAATGCCCATCAAAAGCTGAATGGATAAAGAAGATGTGGCACATATACACAATGGAATATTACTCAGCCATAAAAAAGAATGAAATTGAACTATATGTAATGAGGTGCCTAGACCTAGAGACTGTCATACAGAGTGAAGTAAGCCAGAAAGAGAAAAACAAATACTGTATGCTAACTCATATATATGGATTCTGAAGAAATGGTACTGATGAACCCAGTGACAGGGCAAGAGTGGAGATGCAGATGCAGAGAATGGACTGGAGGACACGGGGTTGGAGGGATGGGGGGCAAAGGGGAAGCTGGGACGAAGTGAGAGAGTAGCATAGACATATACACACTATCGACTGTAAAATAGATAGCCAGTGGGAAGTTGCTGTATAACAAAGGGGGATCAACTCGATGATGGGTGATGCTTTAGAGGCCCAGGACAGGGAGGGTGGGAGGGAGATGTGGGAGGGATGGGATATGGGGATATATGTATAAATACAGCTGATTCACTTTCGTGTACCTCAAAAACTGGTACAAGAGCATAAAGCAATTACATTCCAATAAAGAGCTTAAAAAAAAAAAAAAAAGACTTGCTGGCTGAATTTAGTAAGAGCTTCTGCATGTGCTGTCATGTCCTCCAGGCCAATGGAGCGGCCGAATGATGGAACCAGTGGAAAACAGAACACCACCTGGCAGCACTGTCTGACGTGAGACAGACTGGGGGTGGGCAGAGTTAGGGTTCAACGCACAGCTTTCCCAACTCTAGCGTTCATGACCTCATTATTTCCCATAATGTTCTTCAAGTGGTTAGCGATCATCTCGGGCCTTTGACACTCACTCAAAATGTGGTCTTCTCTCATCAGCCACCTGCCGGCGCTTGACGCCATCCTCCACCTCCCTCCCCGGCTCCAGTATTCTCTTCTAGTCTTGCCACCTCCCGCTGCCCTGTTCGTGTCCTCTGCACCTGGCCTGCCTTTGCCGGGCCACACCTCTGCACATGCTCCTCTCCCAGCCCAGTCCTGTCCACACAGATGCGGGTTAATTTCTTGATGATTGTAAATGAAATACTAACTTAAAGAAAATATATGATTTACAACATGTCATTATGACAAGAAACATGACAACAACCTGCTTTATAAGGGTCACCATTTTAAAGATTCTTTAAGATCAGCCACAGGGACCTCCCTGGCAGTCCAGTGGTTAAGGTTTGATCCCTGTTAGGCGAACTAAAATCCCACGTGCCTAGCAATGCGCCAAAAGAAAAGAAATCTATGTTATGAAACTAAAAGAAACTCTTCTAACCTATCAATAATAAAAAATAAATTTCAATTAATGACATTAGAGGGAAGAGTGGATTCTCTTTCTATTCCACTTTAAAAAATAAGAAAATGGTGTCACATGAAAAAGAGATCAGAGAAAATGCAGCCGAAAACTGTACTGGAAAAAGTATTACAGAGGTATGCCTGTGAACTAATTTTAAAATGTTATTTTTCTGGATTTTATAAGTTTGTAGCACTTGTCATCTTTTTAAAATTTAAAATTTGTTGTGATTTGCTCTCATTCTAAATAAATGGTCTCGTGTAATTTTTAATTTTTCTTAAAGAAAGTCCCCCGAATTGCATAAGTTTTAGACTCCCCAAAACCTGAATCACCCCAGCTAAGCTAGGATGGTATATTAGTTTTGTACAGGCAAATTACTACACCCTTAGAGGCTTAAACAACACAAATTCATTACCTCACAATTGTGTAGATCAGAAATCCGACATGGGTCTCACTGGGCTAAAATCAGCAGCAGGGCTGTATTCTTTCTGAAGGCTCTAGGGGAGAACCCGCCTCCTTGCCTTTTCCAGATTCTAAAGGCTGTCCCCCGTTCTTGGCTTGTGAACCCTCCCTCCATCTTCAAAGCCAGTAACGACAGTCAAGTGCTTCTCACATCCCATCACTCTGACCTTCGGTAGTCACAGCTCCCTGACTCACTCTCCCCTCCCTCTTCCACTTGTAAGGAGCTTTGTGACTCCAGCGGGCCAACCTGGATAAGCCAGGACAGTCTCCCTATTTTAAGGTCAGTTGATGAACAGTTGTAATTCCGTCCACAGTCTTAATTCCCTGTTGCTATGTAAAGGTAACATTCACAGGTTCCTGGGCTCAGGACGTGGACATCTGGGGGAGCTATTCTGCCATCCACAGAGGGTGTACGCCTGGACCACTGTGCGCTGGGCTTCTCCACACCTACACAACACAGCCACCCCCAAAGGCCGAAGCTATGAACAGAAGGGAGAGTAAAGGTGAAGCTCAGGAAATAGGCAAGGTGTGCCCCGAAGAGCGGAAGAAGGAGAGGAGACGGGGAGAGGAGGAGAGAGAGCGAGCACTCACAAGCCCTGGTAACCCCGCGTTCCTGACTGGACCCCTGCTCTTCCCTGCCCTTCTGCTTGAACAAGCTGGAATTCAGTTTCTGTCACTTGCCACCAGCAAAGCTTGATTAGCAGTAGTCATTTATCGAGAGTCTACTCTATGGTAAGCACTGTGGGACACTTCCCATGTACTTGGGTTTTTTTAATCCTCACAACTACCCTGCAAAATATTAGTTTTTGCATTTTAAGAATGAACAAGCTAAGGCTCTGTGAGGTGAAGTGCCTTGCCCCAGGTCCACCCACCAAGTCTCCTACCTCAGTCTGTCCAAAGATTTAAGCAGACATTTTATAGGTAGAATTTGGAGCTCCTCTTCTGTGGGTCTTTTCCTTCTGGAATTCCCATTTTCTGTCCTGTGGTTCTTCAGCCAGAAAGACTACAGGTTTTCTATTGGGGGTTTAGCTGTTCCTAACTAGGGCCTGACTCAGGCTAGAAGCCATGAAAACAGGAAATTCAGTGCCATTCATTTCTCCAGAGTCAAAACCTCCCTCCAGGTTTTGCTGGCTGGCCTCTCTCCAGTGCCCCTCTTCTGCCCTCCAAATCTGTATGACTAACTGCCTTCTAGACATTGCCATTTGAACATCTCAAATCCAGCATCTAAGGCTGAACTTTTATTCCCAAAATACACTGTTCCTTCTGAATTTCTTATCTTAATGGATGACACAACCATCTAAGCCAAACACAAGGCAGGTATCTTCAACTTCTTTACTCCTTTACCTACCAAATCCTACTAACTCTCTCTCCTTGACACTTCAGTTTCATTCCCATTGAATTGAATTGCCTGGGTTCGCTTCTTTTCCATTGTTTGCCAGTATCATTGTAACATCCCAAACTCACTCCCTGTTCTTCAGTTTACCCCCCTCCTGTCTTTTCTTTACACTAGGGCCAAAGTGATCTTTCTGAAATATGTGTATCTGCTCATACGACTCCCCTGTGTAAAACCCTTCAGCCGTTCATCACCTCCAGGAAAGCATGCCAGACGTTTCGTTGGATTTCAAGACCTCTGCCTGCCACTTCAGCCTTTAGCTATTCCCCCCCACACAGTCCTCCGATACCGTCCACACACTAACCCCTCTGTCGAAACACCCTTTTCGCCACCACCCAGCTAACACCTAATTATTCCTCAAAAAAGGATCAGAATTTTACCTCTGCGGAGAATTTTCTGACATGCCTTTATGAAGAGCTTCATGAAGGATGAGCCTCCCTTGTCAACATCTGTGTCCCCAGAGCCTAGGACAAGGGCTGATATTAGATTCTCCGTAAATATTTGTTGAATACATGAAACAAAATGTTTCAGTGATACACAGGTGGACCATATTGTAAATATACTTTGCGGAGGCGTCTACCCTAGACTTTGCCCCACCTAAAGAATTTCAGTCCTCCCAATCTTTCCTTTCAACACTTCAGTGAACCTCCACCAAAAAAAAAAAAAAAAAAAAAAACTAGCCTCCTCACCCAGCCTTCAACCTGAACTGAACCTCCCTAAAGCAAGTGTATTGCTCTCGACTCTTTCCACTACACTGACCATCGGTGTGATTAAGTGATCTGAAAGTCTTTTCAATCCTTTGGGTAGTAAAAGAAACTCCATACACCTAAGGCATGCCATCAGAATTGTCAGATTTCTTAATAATAACTAGGAAGAGCACCCACATTTTCCATTTATGTAAGAGTTCCCTCGCTCTTTTGGTTAGAAGTATGCGGACCTATAAATTTACAAAGTAAAAAAACTTATCTACTTTGGAACAGGTATAACAAGATAAAACATTAAACTAAATTTAAAAAAGGAAAATTTTAAATACACTGGACATTCTTAACATGCAATAATGTCTGCTCTCAAAAATAATACAGACCCGCAACAAGGTGAAATAATAAAGATTCGAATCAAAGACAAGAAGCAGCTTTAGAACTCAACCAAGTATACAACTCACCTCTCTCATCAGAGAAAATTAACTGCAGCAATGAGAACCACTCAACTTCTCTTGGCAACAGGAGAGTAAGAAACTGTAGAGTATGATAAATTGATCAGCCCCATAACACTACTCAGAAACTATTCAGTAATATTATCATTTCAACCTGTGTCAACATGAAATGGGATGTAGGAATGGAATACGTGCAAAGAATTTGTTTGACATTTGCAAGATAATTTGGAATAAAAGTCTTATTAATACAGAGAAGCAGCAACCTAAACCCAAACTGGGCTCAAGATTAAAAAATAATGCATGCAGTATTTTTCCTAAGCTGCTTTGCAGTATGATGCCACTTGAGGGCACCAAAGATTTCTAAATATTTTCACCATGTTTTGTGATGAAATAAAAAGTTCTCAAATTTTTTCAATGAACATTTATTGAATTTATTGTTAATATGTCTTATGGACAAGGAGCCATAATAAGGATACAAAGATAAACAAAACATGATCACTAGCCTTGGTAGGTGGGCTCAGGGTCTGGTGGGAGTGGCCTTAACACTACAATGGAGAATGCAATTTTTTGAATTAATTGTTGGCATTAGGTATAAGCATATCTAATCTAACCTTGACAGTGTTTCTCTAAATATGGTCCAGACTCCTGAGACTCATCTGAGTTGCTTTCAGGGTTGGGGGAGGTCAGAACTACTTTCATTATAATACTAACATGTTTTTGGTTTTGCAGCTTTCATTTTCTCATGCATGTACAGTGGAGTTTTCCAGAGGCTAAGTGGCATGTGACAATCTTATTGCTCTGCTAACAAATGGAATATGTGTTCGTATATTTTTTTTAGAAATTTCTAAGGTGTAGTTGACTTAGGGTATGAATTTGTGCATTTTCAGAGATTAACTAAATTTGTTCTCTGTTCTCCTACTGGGCTCTTGCTAACCATCTTCAGCTATACTTGCTATGATCTCTGCAAGTTCATTATTCAATAAATCATGACTTTGAAGCCCACGAGTTTTTCTTGTACCTCTGTGGAAACAACACTAAGTATACTTCGATATTTTTATATTTTTTAATATTGAATATAAAATTCAATATTTTTAAATTCTTGAAACTGTTTTAGATTTTTTTACCTAAAATATTATTTCATAACAATATTTTTATATGAAAATTAACGAACTATATATTTTTCTTGTATTTAAGAATAGATGGCTTAGGGGCTTCAGTGGTGGCACAGTGGTTAAGAATCCGCCTGCCAATGCAGGGGACACGGGTTCGAGCCCTGGTCCAGGAAGATCCCACATGCTGCGGAGCAACTAAGCCCGTGCGCCACAACTACTGAGCCTGCACTCTAGAGCCTGCACGCCACAACTACTGAAGCCTGCACGCCTAGAGCCTGTGCTCCGCAACAAGAGAAGCCACCACAGTGAGAAGTCACCACAGTGTACACGCCACAACTGAGAGTAGCCCCTGTTCACAGCAACTAGAGAAAGCCTGCGCACCAATGAAAATGCAATGTAGCCCAAAATAATTAATTTAAAAAAAAAAAGGCTTAAAATAGGGAGATTGAAAGACTGGTTTTTTTCAATGCAGTTGTGCCATCCACATCTAAAGATGTTGAAAGAACTGAAACTGACACCCAAGTGTTTTCTATCTCATTGAAGGGAGGAATCTACTCCAAAGAAACTGGACAAAACTATAAATAAACAAAAGTACAATGAAAACTATCTTCCCCTTGCCTTTACAGATGTTTATAACTTGCCTTGTTGTGCCTTATACAGCAGAATACTTTCAAAAAGTTTTATAGTGCTACTTAAGTTGCAGCATCATTTTGAGACCAGAGCTTAAAGAAAGAATATAAAAGAGTTTAAAGAAAAAGGAATTGATTATTGTACTGGATTAATAGTGGACCCCCCAAAATTCACATCTACCATGAACCTCAGAAGGTCATTTTATGGAGACAGGGTCTTTACAGATGTAATCAACTAAGATGGGTCATAATAGATTAGGACCTAATCTAATGGCTGATGTCCTCATAAGAAGAGAAAAGAGAGACATACAGCCACACAGGGGGAATACAGCCATGTGAAGATGGAGGCAGGGATTTTGAGTTACACTGCCACAAACCAAGGAATGCCGAGGATTGTCAGAAACCACCTGAAGCTGGGAAGAGACAAGGAGCAATCCTCTCCTAGAGACTTCAGGGAAGGTATGGCCCTGCCAACACCTTGATTTCAGGCTTCTAGCCTCCAGAACTGAGAGACAACAAATTTCTGTCGTTAAAAGCCACCTAATTTGTGGTACTTTGTTATAGCAGCCCTATGAAACTAATACAAATATTTTTAATATTTTGAGCCCTTTAAAAGCCGATATTGTTTCAGCTTCTCCAAACTGGAAATGAAAAAGTCACTGAAGCATCTTACAGGTTTTTGTATTCCACTGACTAGAGAAACCCACACATTAGCTGAGAGGCATTTAATTTAAAGCCCTGATACAATTAACACTACGGAATGCCCGAAAATTCAGTAAAGGAATCACAAGAGTGCCGTTTTCCAATGATATGGTAATTTGTTGAATTAAAATTTTAGTTGCAAACATGAAGACTCAGTGGCTTATCTTCAAAATTGTACTTGCCTTGCAAGAGGGTGAATATATAGATACAACTGGACTTTTGCTTATATTCATCTGGTATCAACATCAACTTACTGTCAAAGAATACCCTCTTTTATGTTAATACTTGCCGACAAACACAAGGGGTGCCTGGTCAAAGCACTGAATAACTTCTTTAAATCACACAGCTTATACTGGAACAACAGTGTTGAATGTGTGTACTGACAGTACTTTAGCATGAATTGAGGTGGTGGCACCAAACAGTGTTAGTAATCACTGTATCTTTTCACTCCCAGGTACTAACAGCAAAGGGGGAAAAAAAGCTTCACTTAAGAATGTTCTGTATAAAACAGTAAAAGTTATTTTTACTAGATTTCAACTCTTGAGTATATGTCTTTTTAATATTCTGTGTGATGCAATGGGACATACACCTAACGCTAAATATTCCAGGTCATGTTAGTCATATAGTGCTATTAGAAAGCATGAGGCAAATAAATTATGCAGAACATCTAAGGGAGAAGTAGTTGAAGTTATTTATGACCTTGTAACGAGTCACAATGAAAAATGACAATATAAGAAGCATGAGTTAACAAATTTCATCTTCCAAAGACCATACAATCTAAGTCAAAAGGGCCATTTCAGTTATCTATGTCAAGTTTCCCAAATACAAACCCTTCATAATATCTATCAAAACTGGTCACCCGGCTCCTGCTTGACTACTGCCACTGCTCACACCCTCTCAAACAAACCACTTTGTAAGAACTCTAATCAAAAGATTTTTCTTTCAGTGAGCTGAAATCTCCATCCCTCCTCCAACATTCTTGTTTTAGCCCTTAAGGTAGCCTGACATAGTGGAAAGCACACTGAATTAGGAAATTAGAAGACCCCATTCATAATTTCCAGGGTACGCACATGCTAGCAGGGTGACTTTGGGCAAATTACTAACCTCCTCGGATTTCAGCTTGTAAAAAATAAAAGAGTATTAATCCTTTCAACTACACTCCAGCCATTGGTGCAAGGATCAGTAAAGAATATGTTTAAAACTACTTGGTAAACATAAAAATAACATTTATTCATGCAACACATTTATTTAGAAAAATACCTTGCTAGATTTCTCTCCATTAAGCTGCATAGAAGAAAAATTATAACAAAAGCTAATATTGCTGATTGGTGACTACATGCAAAGCTCTCAAAAAGGGCTTTATATGTTTTGGGGTTTTTGTTAGTCTTCCCCAAAATTTTATGAGACAGCTCCAAATAGTATTGAGGCACACACAAGCTAAGTAACTTAATCAACATCACACAAAAACCACCTAATTAATCTCTCTTTTTCTAATAGTCCTGCAAATACTTAGAGCCAGCTTTCCTACCTGCTCTCTACTTGCCTTATCTTTGGGGGACCCTTGCACACACATTTATCTTTTGCTCAGAATAGCCTGGAGTCAAAGCAATTGATAAATGGACCTTCTGAGACCCAAGAATGCCTGTGCTAACTAGATTCAACAAGATGGAATACCCATGAAGAGCCACCCAGCCTGCATTGAGAGATATGCTAGGAAAATCTAACCTCTCTTCATAATTATCTCCAAGTCGAAAAGAATGGCTTGAAAATTTGCCAAAGTTAGCAACTGCAATTTCAGCAAAATTCTTGTCTACCAAATCAATAGCTAAAACTCAAGGCAAACAACCAGTATTACTCCAGAAGTTTTTCATTAATGTTACATCTTATAAACCAATGTGATTTTTATTTTTTAACAGACACACTGGAACTGGACCATCCAAATGACTATTGTTTCAGAATAGTCACATTGGTAGGCTCTGTAATTTGTAAAACTCAGGAGAGTGCTGGGCACACAGAAGGTGCCAAACGTGTGAATAATTTCAGTGATGCTGCCATTGCTTAGGGCATTTTTGAAATTCTTTTGGTTACGTCCTCCAAAGTCAAAACATGTATTTATTTTAAACAATCTTTGATAGTAGCACTTCTTGGCCTTAGAGGACACTGCTTAGCAAGTTGTGAAATTCTTCCTTCCTCTCAATTGTGAAACAAACCACAGAAAAGTACACACAACATATTAAAAATTTGAACATGCTTTAAGTGTAAATTTAATGTATTTTTGGAAATACTTGAAGCACCTATTCAAAGAGATTTTTTTTAAACAAATTTTCAGGTACTAAGAATGTGCCTAGGTATCTACACAAAGAATCTAAGACTTACCTTCCCTGGGCTTAGTTACATATGGATATAAATACAGATATTTAGGTAAAAAGATCATGTCTCTTGAGGAAGGGCCACATCTTTATATGCTGAGTCTCTTCATTCACTGACACTATTTTTTGTTTATGGTAATTGTCAAATAATTATTCAATTATTTACTTTTTAATATGAGTTACTTTGGACAAGGAAGAAAGAAAAGGTTTACTTATAAAAAGAGAAAAATTACTTATTAGAACCTCATTTTTGTGGGGTCATTACCTAACAAGGTATTACTGATGGACTGCCTTGGGGAACTTCTCCTGTGCAGGCCAGATCCTTGTTCAACCTTACCCCCAACATGCCACTTAGAGTTTGCCTCTTTTATTGCTAACATGTACCCCTCAACCTAGATGAATCTTTACCTACTCACACCTGCATGAGGCATTTGCAAGCTTTCCCTCCTACCTGTCCCTGCAGTTTTAAGAAATCATGCACATGAAACTTCATGTTAGAGGATTTTTAAAGCTCCAGTTTATACTGAACCCCATAAGGTTTCCTCAACTCAGTAGTCAACACAGGCCAGTTCCTAAAATATGCCTTCTGTGTGCCTTAGTAAATTATTATTCCTTAAAACCAAGCTACAACATCCTCTGGAAAGCCTCCCCTGAAACCTCTTACCCTGACCTTAACTAACCCTACACACTGCACACACTTGAAAACTCACTTGCAATATGTTTATCCTGCAGAGCTGTGATAAATTTCAGCACAGGGGTTATCTTCATTCTTTGTACTTTCAGCTCAGGGCCTGGCCTAACAGGCCCTCATTTTACTGACTTTACTATGTAACTTGGGAAACTGCAGATACAAGAAATATTTACTACCTAAGAAGTCACTGATTAAATTTAAATGTAAACTGAGTTTATATCTCCACACTTTTTCACTCTCCATTCTGTATCAGATCCATTCTTATCTATGACAGAGCAGATTATCAGAACCTGGAGCCACTTAGACTCCGTTTAGCCCTGTCTCCAGTGAGGTATGGTAGGGTTCTCAGCCCTTGCTGGAGCAACTTATTCCTTATTCTTTTCTATGGATTTAGAGCCCATGTGGTACCTGTGGAATGGCTTAACTGCATTGTTTTGCAGCTTCACTAGCTGAGGAAGGTTAGTTTCTGGGTTCAGATTCAATACATTTATTTTACTTCCCCCCTCCGCCCCCACCATCAGACATGAGATCTTTCCCTCACTCCAACCTCAGGAATAATATCAGCACTGTCCTCTTCTCTGTGCCAAATTGTTGGTCTGAATATGCACTACTGAGAGATTATCTGGGCAGTCTTACAAACATCCACCAGACTTCAACTGCAGGCACCAAAAATCTGATGGGAACCTGATGTCTTATAATAGTAACTTCCAATACCAAACCTTACACCCTTGTTTTAAAGTTTTTGTCCATTTCACTTCCTGTTGCCAGTAGAGTTGCTTCTGATTCTCAATTCATGTTTAACAAAGATAACATAGTCTTCACCACAAACTCCCCCACCGCTTCAGAGAAAAGCTCTAATTCCTACCAGAGGCTTTGCCTAAAGGTTCTTCCTTTAAAATAATTGGTCCATATTATTGTTGACAAAATCAAGAATGAAAAAGACATCTTTTAGTTTATAAACACACAAAGTACAGAATGCTGGCAGAATAACAGAAATCAGGAAAGGAATTACTGCACTTTCAGGGGAGAAAAAAGTTTGTCCTTCTAAAATTCTCCATGTTTTACTAAAGTTTTCCCATTTTCTCAGTAAAAGCCTCTATTTGTATTGTATTGATAAATCTGCATTTCTTTCAATGTGATTCAGGATGCAATGTATTTTACCCTGTGTGGATACAATACTACAATCATCTTTACAAAAACAGAAAAATACTTTCTTAAAAGTATTTTTCAAGACTGAAAAATCATCCAGGTAATGGTGCAAAGATCAAACACCACAACCCAACTTTTACTTAAGTTTTCAAAGGTCTGTTCCTTAACACTTAGAAGAGGGTTCAGCAAACTACTGCCCCTAGATAGCTAGTTTTATTGGAACACAGAACACATCCATTCATTTACATATTGTCTATGACTGCTTTCATGCTATAATGGCAGATTTGAGTAGCTGCAACAGGTTATGTGGCCTAAAATATTTACCATCTGCTCCTTATAGAAAGTCTGCCAACAACCAGTTTTTAAAAAATCTCCCAGAGGAAATTATAGACATTTTAATAGGTGGCATGAAGCTCCATGCCTTTATTTGGGCATAAAGATATCTGGCCCCTGTATGCCTTACTTCTCAGTACCCAGGTTTCATCCATTCTGCCAAATGACTCACTCTACAATTCACTTCATCAAAATACCAAATGCTAAACACTGTCAGGATATTAAGTTCAAATTTGAGGGGCAAATACTACTCCAAATAAAATACTTTTTCACCTCACCAAATCAACTTCTTACAAAGCAACTACTACTATTACAGTACCCAGACTAACTGAAGAAAAACATCAGTTAATTGCTAGTTTGCCCGTTTCTCCAGTCTTTAAAGAAAACCACATTAAAGCTACATTAAGGCTATGACAACAGAAGTAAATTTATTACTGAAGACACTCTAATATCATGTCATTACAAGGGAACCCTCCTACACTGTTGGTGGGAAAGTCAATCAGTACAGCCACTATGGAAAACAGTATGAAGTTTCCTTAAAAAAATAAACACATGATCCAGCTATCCCACTCCTGGGCATATACCTGGAGAAAACCATAATTCAAAAAGATATATGTACCCCAATATTCACTGCAGCACTATTTACATTAGCCAGGACATGGAAGCAACCTAAATGTCCACCAACAAAGGAATGGATAAAGAAAACGTGGTGTGTGTGTGTGTGCGCGTGCGTGTGTGTGTGTGTGTGTGTGTGTAGATATATAACGGAATATTACTCAGCCATAAAAAAAACAAAATAATGTCATCTGCAGCAACATGGATGGACCTAGAGACTGTCATACTGAGTGAAGTCAGACAAAGACAAATAGCATATGATACCGCTTATACGTGGATCTAAGAAAATGATACAAATGAACCGATTTACAAAACAGAAATACAGTCACTGATGTAGAAAACAAACTTATGGTTATCAAGGGGGAAAGGGGGTGGGTGGGAAGGATAAATTGGGAGGTTGGGATCGACAAACACACACTACCTCTCATATAAAACAGATAACTAACAAGAACCTATTGTATAGCACAGGTAACTTACTCAATACTCTGTAATGACCTATATGGGAATAGAATCTAAAAACCAGTAGATGTATGTATATGTATAATTGACTCACTTTGCTATACAGCAGAAACACACTGTAAATCAACCATACTCCAATGAAAATTACTTTTTTAAAAAAGTCATTACAGAATCATAAACCTATTGACACAAAAGTTACTACCTATAATCTAATTTTCTCAAATTATCAATGTCACCCAGACCTAATGAGCTTGGTTCCATGATCTGTGTCCACTTAAGGGTAAACAGCTTTTAAAAAGTCATATTCCTCTCATCACAATTCTCCAGCCCATTATCTCTGTTCATCTTTAGCACCCCAGAAAAAGGAAAAAACTTTTGAGAGAAAGGGAGTGGAGTTAGAATTTTTATCCAGCTTAGAATTTTTATCTCCACAAATCACATGAAATGATGTCAACTGTTGGAGGCAATTCTGTTTTTAAAATTTGAAAGCGCTGAAGCCCATCTTTGTAATTGTATCACAAGAATGTTATTTGCCACTAAAGTTTGATGATTACATTTCCAAAGCTTAGTTCATAACAACATAACGTCAAATGAAGTGGAGATAAAACAGGTCAGTTTTAGTTCACTGTGAGAACTCAATCAGGTGTTTCACACCATATGCAACTATTCAGAACAGTTTCTGCCTGTTTAATCTAACATCTAACTTTTTAGAATATGTACTACATGCTACTGGGAGTTCCGGTTGAATAACATGGTGTTAACAGCAGCGATTAACAGCTAAAATTTATGAAACACCTACTATGTACCCAGGATTTACATCAGGTGTGAGTCTCGTCATCCTTACAGTAACTCCACGAAACAGATATTAACATCTCAAGAAGTTAACTATCTGGATTAAGATCACAGTTCACATAAAGGGCAAAGCCAGAATTCAAATCCAGATGTGATTATTTCCATCAAACTGTTATGTCAATACAATGGAATCACCATTATTTAAAGCTCTCTAGTGACACCAATGTGCAGACAAGTTTGGGAACTACTACTACATGGGGTCTTACGCATACCAAGAGTTAGGACGCTGCTTCATTAAACATGCTACAGTAGTGTCCTAACACACCTAATGATTTGACACATTACAAACTTCAATCAGCCTTTCAGATTAGGTTTCTACAAAACAAATATTACAAATGGATAGGCAGCGTGAAATTTACAGGATAAACTGAATGTCGGCAAGTGATTAACTGCACAAGTTATGTCTCACAAGTAAACAAGAGAATTTCAATTACAAAACCTTTTAAAGTAGGTGATAACTGAATTACACATATTCTCAAGCCCTTAACTACTAAGTTTTCAGGTCCATGTGCCAGCACCCAAAATTATACATTAAAATAATCAAAGCTCTCTTGGGAGCGCCATCATTTTTCTAAATTCTAGCATTCAGCCCTAAAACAAGGAAATTAACATTACATAGCAAAGTAGAACTGAAACTTCTCTGCAGCACTTGGAGGTTTTTAGGGATTTTACTCTTGCTTGCAATGCCATACTCACGCCTCAACAGCCAGGTAGCGATTATAACCTCCAGAAACATCACTGTTCAAAAGAAAAAGTCACAATATCCACCTCTCACAATTAGTGATACTCTATTATTTAAAAGCACAGCAATATACCTCTAAGTTTATAAGCCAAAATAAAAACCTTTGAAGAAAAAAATTCATGAGTGCCTTTTCTAATCCTGCTATCTAAATTCTAATAAAAGCACATTTTAATAAAACATCTTTTACAAAGTTTTTGAGTAAAAGATTATGGATCGTAAAAAAAAAAAAAAAAAAGATTATGGATCATCCAAGTAGAATCTGATGTCAGGTTAACATTAATTATGCTCTGGGGATCAATAAGTTACTTGAGACATTATTATTATTATTTAAACTTATTCCTAATTAAGTTTTAAATGTTTTTATAATCATTCTAATAATACTCCATATAAACACTAGCAAAAGGAACTAAAAATACGTTTAGATACCAAGCCCTTCAACATACTAAATTTTAATTAAGGTAAACCTTATGTTACCAAATCAATCTCATTATTTTTAGATTAACACTTCTATATTTCAACTTTAATAAAAATATATTTACGGAAACAAAAGTTATTCTAATATCTTAATATAAAACAAGATATAATTTTGGAAATGCTATTTTAAACCCATTACCATAAGAATTTTACTCATTTCATTAAAAAAAAAAAAAGGCTGGGAAGGGGGGAAGTAGTAGTAAAAAGGAAGGATTACAAAGGAGGAAACACCAAAAAACTTTTCAGCATTACACATATACTCATTACTTTGACTGCAGCAATGGTTTCACAAGTCAAAGATTATCAAATTATGTTTTAAATATGTAGTTTATGCCAATTTATACCACAATAAAGTGGTTCGAAAAAAGAATCTGCAACAGAGAAACTGAGTTTGAAGCAATCAAAAGTAGTACATTTTTTTTTTCTGCCCTCCATATCTTAGATTTGGCAATTTCACACTAGATGTACAACTAGTTTCTACAATGCTTGTGGGCTCCCTTTCAAACGACATAGTCCAAATTCTACCAGATGCCCATACTGCGATAGTAAGTTAAAAGTATGCTAAGCTTTAACCATTCTATCAAAATACATTTGTATGGCTCCACCCACTCAGTAGCCAAATTGGTTAATGCTATTATTTAATACACAGAATAACCGTACCGTTGTATCTTACCACGATAAACACATGCCATATCAACATGTGCATGCACAATAAATAATAACTGCTGATAGTTTTAAAAAATTACCTGAATAGAAAGCAGAAAACTTCAAAAAATTAAAAATTCCAGAATCTTTTCTGAAAGCTATTTAAAAAACACAATAAATTAGATTTCGAATGTAAACCACATTTCTCAGATCCCTTCTAGCTTGTGTCAGCAAATACAATTTGCACCTGGTAGATTTTATTAATCCATAAACCAAATAGTGAAATCTAAAAGTCCCAAAGACATCTGTGATACTGACAGAGCTTTGTGAAAGCATACTTTCAGTTCTCTTGTGGCTAATGCTACATTTTACTTTAACTGATTGGACTGACTTGTGGCATATTATATCATAAAAGTTACCACTCTAACCCACTGTCATAAGTTTTGTGGGGGTGAAATTGTGTTTTGTTCAAATTTCCCCATCATCACCACTCTCAGTGTGAAAAAAGAAATCTGGCTTCTGGTGAAAGCTGGGGAACCAGTGTAGGATTACTGAAACGGAAACAGCAAAAACACTGCAGCCTTCTGAGAAAACACAATTCAAAAATCTTGAGGATGACCTCAATCAGACATAAAACCTAAAATATTTTTACTCTAAGATTATGCTCTTTACAATCAGAATATATTTAAATATGGGAGTGGGATGGAGGAATCTAAAAGCAAATGTGGGTAAACAAAATCAGAAAAATCAAAAATACAAACAAAAAACCCCACAAAAGAGCAAAATTACTCTTCCAGTGAGCAGTAAACAGAAATGATTCTATAATTAACGTGCAAATGAAAAATAAAGTGGTTGTTTAACGTTCATTCATTTAAAAACTTGTTAAGCAGTTGATAATAAAAAGGCTACTTTCCATAGCTTTCTTTTTCTAAACTCAAAGGTAATCACCATCTTCAATAAAGTTTAACTTTGTTTTCATAAGTGAATAAACCACATTGTGTTTAGAGACCAATACCTTGAACACTACAGAGAACGACAATATTCTGAAAATCCAGTTTATTTTCCATGTTGTGGACAGATCCAGTCAGTGTGATCAGTTCTTCTGCATGTGTAATAATTTATCAAAATAAGTTTTCCCACAAGACTCTTTTCCATCAACTCTGAAAATCCTGGTCTGACAACATACCCAAATAAAGCTCTTGAAAATCACCTCTTAAAATTTGGAAGAAAGTGTGGCAAGCCTTTCCTGCAACATTTACTGAACTACAAATCGTTAAAGAGCAATTTATGTTTTAAAAGGTGACTAGTACAACAGCTGAGTTCAGGAAATTAATGTTTTAGTGCACTTTGCTCCAGTTTTAGCCAACATGCTACATTGTCCCTTTTTTGGAGGGGGGAGGTTTGGGGGTGGGGGAGAGCCGCACAAAGTGGATTTGAGGATTTCCATTGTACGAAAAAGATATGACTGCAAGCAAAACAGTGTAAGCTGCCTTTTTTCTTAAGACCTGGACATTTTAAGACAGAAGCTTTGCAAAACATTACACAATTTTTTTATTATTAAATGAGAAAATCTCATTTGTTACATCGTCACATTGCTAGTCAGAGAAATGCTGCAGTGATGAAGAAAGTCAATGCTGGATCAACCAAAGTCCTCATTTCTACAACATTAATTTACAAAGAAATAATGTTCAACACAGCCCAACACAACATTCTTGGTTTTCTTCATATTGAAGTCCCCCAAAAAAATCATCTTCTAATGGGGTATTTTACTACATAAATTATAGTTCTTCATTTTTACAATTCACCCCAAACTGTATGAGAGATGTATCACACTAAAATTTCTAAAGCTGTTAGGAAATCCTTCACACGTCGTCGTCATCCGATGTGTCACTGCTACTTGTCTCTGTGTCATCATTCTCAATAGTGGGTTTGAAAGTGCTGTTTTTCCAGGGTCCAAACTTGAAGTCACAGATCAGGCCATTTTTCAAAATACCATTTTTTCTCAGACCATTCTTCTGTAACTAAAATGTCAACAAAAATAAACTGAATAAATAAACTATCCTCCAAGAGTTACTACAAATTAAGAATGCTCTAATAATTAAATGTAACCATGAATACAATAAAGGAAATAAAACACAGATTATGATGTCATTTCTGAAAAACTAGTTAGACACAGGTAATTGATCCAACCAATATAACAAAGTATTTCCAATGAACAAATCACTACCTTTGGGAGAATTGCATTTACCACCTACCAAATTACTATTTTAAAAAATATCTATCCATCTACCTACCTATCTCTCTATAGTGTATAGTACCAGTCTAGTGAAAAGAGCACAGGATCCAGGAAGGGTAGGTGTGAATTCTAACTCTGTCACTTGTTAAGGAATTAAATAACCTTCCCAAATTTTCATTTCCTTAAAAACTGTAATAATTATCTTCAGATGCTGCCTACAATATAATTGGCAACCATTAAGCTACAGCTGTTATTTTTATTATTCTGACCTAACTGGGCTACTAACATACCTCACAATCTGCTCTATTCACACCTTGTAGAATAACTAGAACACAATGTATTCCAATAAGTAAGTAGTATTCAAATAAGGTATATACAAAGTAACAAAATCAAACAGAGGCCAGGCCTCTGCTTAACCACTGAGATTAAGATATTAAAAAAATAAGTTATTTCTGAAAATGAGAAATCAGAACTGAAGGGTTAGTATGCTAAGTACGGTAGTAAGTAAGAAAAATGTTTGAGACTGGTAATTGTTATTTAAATCAGAAATACAAATTTCTGTAAGACCAAATCCAGCCATATAAGAATACTTCAAGCTATCTATAGATGTCATAGTCTAGAGGGGTTTTTTAAATCACAAGGATTAGGATAAGATCCAAACCCAAAGAGCTACTTATAGCTAATTTTGTTACAGACCTTATAACCAGAAATAACAAGTCTAGAGTCTTATTAGCTCTCAATTTTCTTTTTTCCCTCCCTCTTTAACTCCATTTTCCATAGCAAATTTCCTTTTCTACCTAAGTACTATAATTTAAGCTACCTCCCTAACCCTTTAAACAAATGATTTCACCACCATATTTACTAAGAAAGCCATGTTCTCAGTGTTCTCAGTCTCTGGTGTTCTAGCCACTTCGGTGCTTACAAATAAGGCTTGTCTCTCTTTTAAAGGTACACCTTTCTAATCCTTCAAAATTCTATCCTTGTTTCACATGATTTATCACCCATGCCACCTAATCTTTCCATAACTCAAAATCAGCTGTGGAGAAGTATGATAAAAACCAAATCTGATCTTTATCTCTGATTTCTCTAAATGCCTGCACCCTCCCCAAGGAGGAGGAGAGAAGTGGAACACACACACACACACACAAATACACATACATACACACACACACACAGTTGTAGTTTATATTTTACACATACATGTATAAATGTGTAAAATGCATACATATATATACACATATGTATATGTGTGTGGTCTCCTAAAACCAGCTCCTCTTTCTCCATTCCTGTCTATAATAATAATATAATTATCAGTTCATAGGTTGAAATTTCAAAATCCTGCTGATTCTATTTCAGATCTTAGTCTCATTAAGACCACATTTTACTGTCATTTCTCTACTTCAGGGCTTCATTTATCCCTTCCCTAATTATTACAATATATTCCCAACTAACCATTCTGATTCTAGTCTTCCCAATTACACTACCAATATACACCTTACACTATACCTGTACTTCCACACATACAAATGGTTTCACATACCTAAAAATACCTCGAAGGTTTCTTATCATAAAACACAATCTATACTCCTGACATGACATACAAAAACCTTAATATGACCACAGTGTGTTTTTTCAATCCTGTATCATGATAGCACAGGCTATGAAGTCAGGCAGACTTGGGCTCAACTTCCAACTCCACTACTGATAATCTGTACAACCTAGAGAAAGTTACGCAACCACTATAAGCCTAATTAACTTTTGTCATCTACACAGCAGGACTGATAACATTACCTATTCCCTACATATACTACAAAAATGCACTTCACACAACACCTAAAGGGCATTAAGAACTCACACAACATTACTCACAATTAGAGAAGCCATGTAATTTCTCAATCAAACTTGGGCACTTCTGAGAATGAGAGTAAACAAGTGCCATTAATAACTGCAGTGGGATTAACATGCATAAACTGGGACTCTCCAAGGCAAACTAGGACTTAGATTCATGCTACCTATTATTGTTATCAAGATTTGTCATTAAAATCTTTCTACCCCATGCTCCAGCCACTCTGAACCCCAGCATACCCTAAACTCTTACTTTTTGCCTTTGTTCACTCCTTACAACAGAAATGTCATTCCCTCATCTTACCTGACAAAGGCCAATTCAAATCCAACTCAATAATACTTTTCCAGATCACTGCAACTGGCGTTAACCTCTAGATTAATTAATTAACGTAAATTCTACGTGGGCAAAAATTTTTGTATTTTCCCAGCACTCCAGAATAGGGCCTCAAGAAACATTTGATGAATCTGCATGACGCTCTCTCTCTCTCTCCTGTTCTAACCTTAAATATTTTGAAAACTACTATCACATTCTGCTTATGTGAGAATCTACCTATCTTCATTAAACTGCAGCACTATGAAGGAGCTCACCTCTATAAACTCTGAAATCTTGGGTATAGTGAACACTTAATAAATGTTTGCTGAATTTGAAGAGAAGGAGTTTGAACTCAGATTATCAACTGTGTTACCAGATACAATATGAAAACTTTTATAAACAGCATCAGGCCCTAATGATTTTTCAAGTATCTAAATGTTAAATGACATGTCATCATTAATATAAATATATCCATGTCTTTATCTTTAGTTTTTTAAAAATGGACATTATACTTACAGGCCACTGCTCTCCAACCCACAGTATGCACAAATTTTTTTACATCAGTTGATCATTTTATTACCAATAGGATTTGTTATCTACCTGCCCCAGTCATAAGGTTTTAAAGCCAATTATCTTGGTCAGACAATAATGTTTTCCTTGGACGACTACCTTATGGTAATGATACTAAGTGGTTTTTCTTGATGCCTTTCTTCAGATTCAAAACAAATCCTTCAAAAAGACAGACAAAATGGTAAACCCACACAATGGACTACTACTCACCAAACATAGGTGAGTCTCAAAAGCATGAAAGCAACCAGATCTAGGGCTATACCAGTGTATGGTTCAATAAGTAAAACACTGTGTAAACTGGGAGATTGGGATTAACATATACACACTACTATATATAAAACAGATACCTAATAATGACCTACTATATAGCACAGGGAGGAAACGCTTCTCAATACTTTGTAATCACCTATATGGCAAAAGAATCTAAAATAGAGTGGATATATGTATATGTATAACTGATCACTTTGCTGTACAGCAGAAACATAACATTGTAAATCAACTATATTCCAATAGAAATTAATTTTAAAAGAAGCTATTCAGGGACTTCCTAGGTGGCACAGTGGTAAAGAATCCGCCTGCCAATTCAGGGGACACGGATTCGAGCCCTGCTCTGGGAAGATTCCACATGTCACAGAGCAACTAAGCCTGTGCACCACAACTATTGAGCCTGTGCTCTAGAGCCCGTGAGCCGCAACTACTGAGCCCATGTGCCGCAACTACTGAAGCCCACATGCCTAGGGCCCGTGCTCCACAACAAGAGAAGCCACTACAGTGAGGAGCTGCAAACCACAATGAAGAGTAGCCCCCGCTTGCAGCAACCAAAGAAAGCCCGTGTGCAGCAATGAAGACCCAACACAGCCAATAAATAAATTAATTAATTAATTAATTAATTAAAAAAAAGCTATTCAGGGAAAAAAATTGTGGAAAGGCAAAAAACTATACAGACAGAAAGCAAATAATCAGTTGTCTGCCAGGGGCTAGAGCTGGAAGTGAAAGAACTAAATGCAAAGAGGGCAATGAGGAACTTTTTGAGGATGATAGTCATACAGCTATATACATCTGTCAAAACTCACCCAACTGTACGCTTAAAGTGAATTTTTTGTTTATAAATTGTACAACATAATAAACATAACAAAAAAAATCCTTCAAAAGAATTACCCATCATCAGCTTGTGAAAAATAACATGGTTCACTAATTTTCAAATAAAAAATTTACATTAACTGGGAAGAAATATAAAACTGGAAAAGTAAAGCTATCTGTTTATAGGAAACATGATCTTATATGTAGAAAACCTAAAAATTCCATTCAAAAACCTATGAGAACACACATATAGCAAAGTTGCAGGACATAACACTGACACAAAAAAATCAGTTACCATTTCTATAACAATGAACAATCCAAAAAGGAAATTAAGAAAATTCTATTTATAATAGTATTAAAAAGAATATTTTTAAGTATAAGGAATGAATTTAATCAAGGAGGCAAAAGACTTCTACACTGACAACTACAAAACATTACTGAAACAAATGTTAAAAAACACTGATAGACATCCCATACTCATGGATTAGAAGACTTAACATTGTTAAGATGCAAATATTACCCAAAACAATCTACAGATTCAATGTAATCCCTTATCAAAATCTCATAGGTATTTTTTGTGGAAATAGAAAAACCCATCCTGAAATTCATATAAAATCTCAAGGGATTCCAAAATAGAACAAAGTTGGAAGTTTCATACTTGCTGATTTCAAAACATATTACAGAGCTGCAGTAATCCAACCAATGTAGACTGGCATTAAAAACAGAACTGAAGACCAATGAAGTATCAATAGAAAGCCCAGAAACAAACCCTTGCATATACAAATGATTTTCAACAAGGATGCCAAGACCATTCAATGAAGAAAGGACAGTCTTTTTCAACAAATGGTGCTGGGAGAAAGAAATATGAAAATGAGAGGGGGGAAAGCACCACTGGTGGGAATGTAAAATGGTGTGGCTACTACGGATAAACAGTAGGGCAGCTCCTCAAAAAGGTAATAATAGATAACCATATGATCCAGCGATTCTACTTCAGGGTATATACCTAAAAGAATTGAAAACGGGGACTCTACAGATATCTACAGTCTATAGCTATCTACAGATATAAATGCTGCTGTGAACATGGGTGTATAGGTATCTATCCATCTATAGATAACAGCCAAAAGGTGGAAGCAACCCAAGTGTCCATCGATGGATGGTTTAAAAAAATGTGACACACACATATAATGGATTATTGTGTCTTTAAAAAAAAGATATTCTGACTGACCCATGCTACAACATGGATAAACCTCGAAGGATATGAGGGCGATCTGGCTGCGACATCTGTCACCCCATTGATCGCCAGGGTTGATAAACCTCGAAGACGTTCTGCTAAGTGAAATAAGCCAGTCACAAAAGGACAAATACTGCATGATTCCACTTACATGAGGTACCTAAAACAGTCAAATTCATAGAGACAGAGTAGAGTGGTGGTTTCCAAGGGTTGCAGTGAGCAGGGAATGAAGAGTTATGGTTTAATGGGTACAGAGTTTCAGCTTTACAAAATGAAAAGAGCTCCGGAGGTGAGTGGTGGTAATGGCTGCACAACACTGTGAATGTACCTAATGCCACAGAACTGCACAAAAATGGCTGAAATGGTAAATTTTATGTTATACATATTTTGCCACAAATTTTTAATTAAGATGATAAAGTTATTTTATTATGAAGTAAACACAACTAATTTCCTCAAAGATTTCATCAAAACATTTAAGAAGTGTTTTGAAGATTATAATATCAATAATAATATTTCCATATAGAAAACCACTTCTGCATGACCAAAACTATTTTAAAAAACTGTAATGGATTTGAAAAAAAAAAAAAGAATTATTTCGACTCCTTGACACTCTATTGTACATTTTCTAAGGAATATGCTTTCAAAAAGTCAACTATGCAGACATAAAAAATGTTCGAGAATATAAAATATTCCTGTGCCAAGAAAAGGATAAAAAAATGAAGCTCCACTTCACAAAGCTACTACTGTTTTCTACCTCTTATCCCCAAGACATTTTTAAAATACCTGGAAAATGAAAAACAGGACCTACTCTTTACAATGATTCCTAAGCACTCCAGATCCATGGATTTAAAGAAGTCAGCACTGCAGACCTATTTAAAACAAAGGCAAATCTGACCTACAGTGTGATGTTTAACACTTAATTCCTAAACAAAATTATAAAACTTTCTCCCCACCCACTCAAAATGCTTAGTTATATGTTGTTCTGATTAAAGAAGGGAAATTTTTAAAGTGAACTTATATGATTCAGTTCTTCTTACCTGTTCACTAATAACTTGGAATTCTCTCATTTCATCCTCAGTTAAGGGAGCACATGTTTCATCATTCTCACTGTCTTCTTGCCAGCCCATCTCCTTTAACAATCTAGAAAGGGGGGAAATTAATAAATTTAATTTAGAACTTCACCCAAGTAAGATTAATTCCTTTTACATTATGTGCAAGAAAACATGATCCATGATTCATTATATTGGACTGGCCAAAGGGTTCATTCAGTTTTTCCGTAAGTTGGTTCTAGTAGTGCTTAGTTGTCTTGAACTTCATTGGAAACAATTTTGTTACACTGTATTGTGACAGCATGCATTAAAAAAAAAATGATCAAAACTGCTGAATTTCTGTGTGGCCATTTTAATACCAAAGATTGAATAGAAACAGCAACATTTTCAGCATATAACACTGCATTATTTCAAGAAAGGTAAAAACGCAACTGAAACACAAAAAAACATTTGTGCAGTGTATGGAGAACATGCTGTGACTGATCAAACGTGTCGAAAGTGGTTTGTGCTGGAGATTTCTCACTGGACGGATGCTCCACGGTCAGGTAGACCAGCTGAAGTTGACAGTGATCAAATTGAGACATTAACTGATAGCAACTTTATACCACACAGGAGATAGCCGACATACTCAAAATATCCAAATTAAGCGCTGAAAATCATTTGCCCAGCTTGGTTATGTTACTCGCTTTGATGTTTGGGTTCCACACAAGTGAAAAAAAACCCTCTTGACCATATTTCCACATGTGATTCTCTACCTAATGTAATGAAAATGTTCTGTTTTTAAAACAAATTGTGACAGGCAATGAGAAGTGGTTACTGTACAATAATGTGGAACAGAAGAGAGTGGGGGGCAAGTGAAATGAACCACCATCATCCACACCAAAGGCCAGTCTTCATCTAAAGAAGGTGATGTTGTATATATGGTGGGATTGTAAGGGAGTCCTCCATTATGAGCTCCTTCTGGAAAACCAAACGATTAATTCCAATAAGTACTGCTCCCAATTAGACCAACTGAAAGCAGCACTTGAATAAAAGTGTCCAGAATCAGTCAATAGAAAACGCATGATCTTCCATCAGGATAACCCAAGACCACATGTTTCTTTGACGACCAGGCAAAACCTGTCACAGCTTGGCTGGGAAATTCTGATACATGCACCATATTCACCAGACGTTACACCTTCGGATTTCCATTTATTTTGGTCTTTACAAAATTCCCTTAATGGAAAAAATTTCAATTCCCTGGAAGATTGTAAAAGGCACCTGGAACAGTTCTTTGCTCAAAAAGATAAAAAGTTTCAGGAAGATGGAATTATGAAGTTGCCTGAAAAATGGCAGAAGGTAGTGGAACAAAACGGTCAACAAGTTGGTCAATAAAGTTCTTGGTGAAAATGAAAAATGTATCTTTTAATCTTTTATTTTTACTTAAAAACTGAAGAAACTTTTTGGCCAACCCAATACAAAGTCTGCACAATACATGAAAAAAGATTTTAGAGTTTACGCTTCAAGTATCTTTCTGAAAATGAATAAATAAGATAAAGTACAATAAACTGTTTTAAATAATAAGATCAGAATGAAATGCCTAACTGCTTTATCTTTGGTGTCAGAGATTCTCTAAGACTGGAAACCTGCAAAAGGTTTAGGCTAAAAACTGAAGAAAATTTGCTAAATTCTTATACTAAAAGTAGAAACAATCCTCCTCCCCATTTTCTTGAGGACCACTACAATCCACCACGTTCTTAGCAACTCAGTAGGTTTTCTGTTTTAAAAAGAAAAGGCTGCACTACATTACCCTATCTTTTACTTATCAATATCACCTTTTATGTCATGCCAGTAATTACCCTCAACACGATTCAATCTGAAAGAGACATTATGTTCTACAGTAACAGAAAGACAACTTTTTAAAAAGCTATGGTTATTGCCTTTTCCTTTCTATTTTTTAAAAAGAATATCTCTATCTTAGGCAAACAGAGCTGTAAAAAAGACTAACAGGAACAAACAACAAGGTCCTACTGTATAGCACAGAGTATATTCAATATCTTATAATAAACTACAATGAAAAAGAATCTGAATCAGTTTGCTGTATACCAGAAACTAACAAAACACTGTAGATCAACTATACTTGAATCAAAAAAAACAAAAGATTAACAGGGA
The DNA here is from genome assembly GCF_030028045.1 of Hippopotamus amphibius kiboko. Taxonomy (NCBI): domain Eukaryota; kingdom Metazoa; phylum Chordata; class Mammalia; order Artiodactyla; family Hippopotamidae; genus Hippopotamus; species Hippopotamus amphibius. Next base: position 231,709,588 of record NC_080186.1, read on the forward strand.
ACCAACCACTTTCTCTAGTTAGGCAACCAAGAATACTATAGCCATACTGCTGCATTTCACTTGGTGACTTGAAAGTTTCTGTTTTTTATATGGCCACATATCTTGTACTAGTCTGCTGGGTTGTTTTTTGGTTTTGGTTTTAGTTGTGGGTTTTTTTTTTTTTTAATTTATTTTTGTTATTTATTTTATTTTTGGCTGTGTCGGTTCTTAGTTGCAGCACACAAGATCTGCATTGAGGCATGCGGGATCTTTCATTCTGGTGCACAGGCTCTTCATTGTGGCGTGCCAGCTTCCCTCTAGCTATGGTGTGCGGGTTTTCTCTTCTCTGGTTCTGGTGTGCAGGTTCCAGAGTGCATGGCTCTTAAGCATACTCCTTTTTATACCTAACTCATCTTTCAAATTCAACCTGTCGGACTTCCTAGGTGGCGCAGTGGTTAAGAATTCACTTGCCAATGCAGGGGACACAGGTTCGATCCCTGCCCCGGGAAGATACCACACGCCGCAGGGCAACTAAGCCCATGTGTCACAACTATTGAGCCCAAGTGCTGCAACTACTGAAGCCTACGCACCTAGAGGCTGTGCTCCACAATGAGAGAGGCCACCACAGAGAGGAGCCCGTGCACCAAAATGAAGAGTAGCCCCCGCTCGCCACAACTAGAGAAAGCCCGTGTGCAGCAACAAAGACCGAACACAACCAATAAAATAAATTTAAAAAAATAATTTGATCTGTCACAAACTGACTACTTTGTAGACCTTTACAGATTTTCAAACAATCTCATGAAATATCAGCACTCAGAGACTCAAAATTTAACACTCTACCCATATTTTACAGATGAAGAACCATAGTCACATAAGTAAAAACAATCTGCCTAACTTGATAGCAAAGAAAGAAGCAGAATTCTGGTTTTCTGCCTCCTAAATTAGTATACATTGCACCAAACTCTGCTGCCTCTGGACTAAAATGTCAGTCACCATTAATTACTATTTCTCACATTTCTTTTAATCATTTAATGTTTCTTTTCCCATGCACTTTCTTCACTATAACCGAGATGGCCTACCTGTGGAATGGCATTTCCATTCTCAATGCCATCCAGTCCAGAGTCTACAGATCTAGACTGGTAAAAGCAATCTAACAGCTTTCCCTAGATCCTTACTTTTACTTGTTTCACTTCTAAAAACTGAATAATAACTAAATAATAATGCAGATGGAACAAATTATTTCAAATGTTATGAAAGACAAGTATTCCTAACTGTCCATTCTCTCCTCTTTCCACTTCCCTCCAACAGTTGTAACTGTTAAATGTTTCTAGAATAGCTTTCAAAACAAATACTCTGTATTTCCCTTTTCCCCACAATTAGGAATACACCATGTAACAGTGATCTGCATTTTGCCTTTTCTTAGCATTTCTTCCCATTCTCTTTCAAATTATTACCAAATCACCCTGATACCACTTTCACTATTACCACCCTCTGCTAAGTATTTTCAATGGTTTCCCACTTTCTAAAGAACAAACTCCTTAACCTTAACACTATGACCACAAATTCAAATTCCTTACATTAGAAAAAGCACAGGACTAGAAGTGGAAGACCTGGGTCACAAATCCTACTCTATCACAAACCAGGTATAAGACACAGGCTAATTCCTTCACTTCCCTGAGCTATTTCTTCCTCTGAAACATTCAAAGAGCTTGAATAGATCTCTAAGACCCTGCCTTTTCAACGTATCTCTAATTCCATTAAGAACTCCACATTCCTGTCAAGATATTCTATTCACTGACCCTAAAACAAACTAGGTATGTATTCAACTCTAAATATCCTTTCATACTCCTTTTATTCCAAAATGACTTGCCCATACTGTCTCACCCTTAGGATTTAATTTAGGTTCCAATTAAAACTTTTTGACTGGTACTCAAGCCATAACACTATCCACCCCCAAACTCCCTTGAATTTCTCTGGCACTCATTTCTATTAATTCATTTGGTGCTTAGACAAGGTAACAACGACCACTCTGACATTGAGGCTATCCTTCCTCAACACCTTGACGATATACTGAAAATTGATGATAGTAATGTATGTGCCTGATTATTTGCTATTTAATATTTTAGTGTGAACAAAAAAATGTCATCCTTGAGAACTGTATCACTTATATCTAAGTTGTTTTCTTGTTGTTTTGGGGGTTTTGTTTTGTTTTTGTTTTTTTGGCTGCATTGGGTCTTTGTTGCTGTGCTCAAGCTTTCTCTAGTTGTGGCAAGCAGGGGCTACCCTTCTTTGCGGTGTGTGGGCTTCTCAGTATGGTGGCTTCTCTTGTTGCAAAGCACGGGCTCTAGCTGCGTGGGCTTCAGTAGTTGTGGCATATGGGCTTAGTTGCTCCATGGCATGTGGGATCTTCCTGGACCAGGGATCAAACCCATGTCCCCTGCATTGGCAGGGGGATTGTTAACCACTGCACCACCAGGGAAGTCCCCTAAGTTGTTAAATCAAGCAATATGAGTATTTAAATATGTACGTAACTTAAATATTAGAACGCTTACAGGGAGTTCCCTGGTGGTCTAGTGGTTAGGATTCAGGCTTTCACTACCATGGCCCAGGTTCCATCCCTGGTCGGGGAACTGAGACCCCCTCAACCAAAAAAAAAAAAAAAGTTACAGAAAATCTGAAGCCATGGAAAAGAAACAACACTCAATTTTCAGAGAAACATATGCTACAACATGAATGAACCTTGAAACTGTTACTACAAGTAGACTGTGGTTACCCAGGACAGAGAGTAACGATGAGGAGTAACTGTGAATGAGCACAGAGTTTCTTTCTGGAGTGAAAGAAAGGTTCTAAAATTAGACTGTGGTGACAGTTACACAACTTCGAATATACCAAACAAAAAGCAGTGAATTGATCTCAGGGAAGCTGTTAAAAAATAAATCAATTTTCTATAATAAAACCAAAATTCTGGGTAGAGAAAAAAGTAAAAAAACTAACCTGTGTTCTGCCTCAAGTGAACTAGAAAGAACATCAGTTTGTGGGAAGGTTGAAGACCGAATGATCTGCTGGGAAATTACTGAGGCATTGCCATTCTCTTGTGGAATTTCATTTTCATCGAAGTTTCGGTTTATATCCCTTTCTTGGTGAGTACTATTGCTGTTATGCAAATTAAATGAGTCGTCATCCTGATTTTTGAAGGGTTAAAAAAAATGAGTTAGAGAATAGAATTGTTTAAAAAAAAACGTTAGATTTTCATTGATAAAACAACTGTAATGCTTATATAATCATTTAGGAGACAGTCCCAAAACATGTAAACTAAGCTGTGAAGGATACTTATAGCTTTCTGACTCTAAGTATTCACATCTATTCAACAAAGACAATACTAACGGGATAAAAGTAGGCAAGATGAGGAAAACCAAAAAAAACAAATATAAACAGGAATTATTTTTAATTTCATTTTTTCACAGGAACTACAGAGTAAGAAAATCTATTTTAGAATGGAATTCATTATTTATGCAAACAGCTAGCTAACCCTGCTTTCAGAGATAAGAAAATATTCAAAGGTCCTAAATAATATTTGCCCAACTATTCCAATGGCATGCTAATGTCAAACCAAGAATTACACTGCAAGTTCAATTACCTTTTCTGAGCCCGCATGACTTTCATCTTCATGTTCCTCTTCTACTCTGTCCCTCTTCAACGCTTTCAAAAACTCACTCTTCTTATCAGTGCGCATACGTGTCAGTTTGGTTAGACGAGGCTGTTGGTTAAGTTTGTCAACAGGTGAAGAGGAATTTGAGCGATTACACTAAGAAAAAAAAATTTTAAATGTTGATAAATATGTAGAGAACTAACATCAATATAAAGTTCAAAACCAAGACTTTTTATTTCACCTTCTTCACAATACAAAACTGATTTTAAATTCTATTTCAAATTCTATTTTCCACTATCCCTGCCATTTTTATCTAGCCCATTGAATGAGTAAACAAAAAAATTTTTTTTTCCTTTTTTTTTTTAAGAACTTTTATTGAGATACAGTTAACAGACAATAAACTGCATATATTTAGAGTGTACAATCTAGTATCCCAGTCTCCCAATTCATTCCCCCCCAACCCTCCCCACTTTCCCCACTTGGTGTCCATATGTTTGTTAAGGTCTGATAATACTAAGAATTATGATTCTAAATTAGGGTTTTAAATACTATTTTATAAAATGAATCCTGAAATTGCTCAAAATTTCTACAATTCAAAACAAAGCAGTTTTTTAAACTGTGTTCCACGGAGTTCTAAGGTTCTAACAACAGTTTCCAATATGAACTAGTATAATTATTTACACACAAGTACACATAGGGTTTATCAGACAGGGTTTTACGGGAAAATTTTTGTAGAAGAGCAGGAGAGGGCGGTAAAGGGACATGTACTGGAGTCCTTTTTGGTATTTTCACAATGAAATATAAAAGAAAAGAGAAAATTAGAATTCTGTGTAACAGGGATTTTAAGCCATGGGAATAAAGCAAAATGCTTAACTGTTGGCAATTATGTCTGCAGACTACAAGGAATTTAAGCCACAATTAATCCGCTGTGAATGTTGGTCCTTCCATCACAGCTCTAAAATTCTATAATTGAGGACTAGTATATGAGGGGTTATAATGTTTCAATATAGTACTCAGACCAATCTCAGTTAGAATAATACAGTCACAAGTATATTTTGACTCTGAACTGGTCAGGGAAGTCCCTGATCTAGAAGTTTCAGAGAGCTGACCAATGAGAAGCACATAAGCTACTAGGTATTCAAGGTCAGTAAAATAATAATATGCACCTTTGCCTCTTCTTTCTCCTCTCTTTCCTGTCTGAGTATCCATCATTCCCAAAAGCAGATTATATAATACAAATCCTTATTTTCAGTCAAGGTTCAATCCTACAGCATACCATAACTCTATGACAAAAGTCAAAATAACCGTTTTCATAATTCTTTTCTTAAAAATTACTCTTTCTGGTTGATGGGTATACAGGTGTTTCACTGTATGATTTTCTCTAAATTTCAGGATATCTGAAAATTCTGTTAGAAATTTTTAAAATTATCTCTACTTAAATTGCAAAAATAGTTAGCAGAGGGAAATATCTGAATCAAGTTTTCTGAAAGTACTAAAATATATCATTTTAATGCATTCGTTTAATGAATCTATGCCTTTTGTTCACTGTTAATTAAATTATTATGATTAAGATACGTTTCAGTCCTCAGGAGTAATTTTTTTTTAAATTTATTTATTTTTGGGGGGGGGTACACCAAGTTCAATCATCTGTTTTTATACACATATCCCTGTATTCCCTCCCTCCCTCGACTCCCCCCCCCCACCAGGAGTAATTTTAAATGCCATACCTCTTTCACTGAAGTTGTTGATGGACTAAAATTCTTGGCAGTTGATTTAAAAGCATTGAAGTTTCCGACACCATATGTAGACTCATGAGGGAAAGAAGTCCCAACTTTATTTTCTTTAGTTTGGCTTTTCCATTGTGTAGGCTAAAGAAAAACACACAAACGTTAATGTGTATCTAAAACAGACTATATAGAAGAGAGAGAAAACGTGAACACTATAAAATAAAGATGACTAAATGTGGTTCATAAAAACAATTATTTTTGTATTATGTTTTAATCATTTATACATGATTCTCTTCCATCTTTTTTTACAAATAAAATCAAAACCTGGTATTCAGACAAAACATCTAACTACACTGCTGTTTTATAAACCTTAAGTTAGGTTTCTTTTGCCTAATACCAAGAAAACACGAGTGATGGAGTTTCAAAAACCTAAAACTGAACACAAAGGACAGAGCATTTTACACATTATCAAGCAAATATATCACAGATGCATCTGGCAAAATATACTTACAGATTTTTACTACTGACTATTAAAACAAGAAAACATACATGTACAAACACACAAACCACTTAGAAGATAATTAAAATTAATGACACACAATGGGCCAACACTTTCCACTTAGAAATCAGCAGCCCACCAATATCCCCACAACATTGTGATGTAAAATGTTTAACTTTTTTTGCCAAAGTAATTCAATTGATATCAACTTAAAACTAGCATATGTAACAATTTAGAACTTACTTTCATGGGTGGAGCAGCAGGTTTAGGGACTAAGCCTTTATAAACACTTGGACCAGTCCCATTCTTAACTGGCTGTGACTGAAGATTTCCTACTACTGGGAATCCAGATAGCTGTAAGTCTTTTGTATTACCTTTCTTAATGACCAGCATCCTTTGAGTTCTAGACTTAGGATTCGGGGGATATTCTGCATAAATAAAGCACGAGCAATAGTTACACAGTTTAAATTTTAGCATAAAATTAAACCACCAACAGAATAGTATATTCCAAACTTGATTATATTTAAAAATAACAGCTGCTTCCTGGATAAAATAATTAAGCTAAATAAATATGAACTATATTCCTGCTTGAGAAATAAAGCTAAAACAATCAAACACAACATAGCAAGAATTGTGCAGTGTCAAGTAACAAAGATGAATTCGGCTAGACAGTGTCCTACGATGGTAACTATGCCCAAGGCAAAATTAATTACATTCTAACATAATTTTCATTAATTTTTTAAATTACAAATATCCTAATGGCACTTAAGACTTGAAATACAGAATACATTATATATTTCCTCTTCTCCATTTTGAAAAGAGAGTTTTCCTAATTCCTTCATTCTTTTTATCTCACTTATAAAGCTATCACCAATAAGAAACTACAGTCCCTCTATTTCTAAATTCCTACTTAAGTTATGACTAATGAAAAGGGGAATTGCGGAATACCAGTTCATTCAAATATTTAGTGGCCATCCAAATGACATTGAAGGCATTGTGCAAATTGTAGGGGATCCAACTCAATCCTGGCTTCTGAAGATAGTACTAGAAATAACAGTTGCTAACTGAAAGCTTTTCTCAAGACACCTGCAGCTGCTAAAATATGAAAAATTACTTCTAGAGTTTAATCAGTTAATGTGTAATCAAACAGGTGTTACAGTGAACATGTTCACAATTATGACATATGTCTTTCTTCCCTTAGAAACACTCTGAAAGCATCAGTTTCACAGGTGGAGAGTTTAGAAGAAAAGAATTAACTCAAAAAAAGAAATCACAGAACATCTAAATTAAAATTAGCTTAAGATATGATCCTGTGAGAAGATGAGTAGCAAAGATGTATCTGATGATGCCCTGTGTAAACAAACCAAACTTCCTACTGGATTATCTCAAAAACTAAACTAAACAAGGACTCCTAGGGATATGGAGGGACTCTCCAAGTCCATCTGAAACTTCAAACTCTTAAAACTATAGATCTGATATGGTATTTCATTTATTGTAATGCTAAAGGATAAAAGAACAAGGACCTAGCAATCCCCTGGTGGTTCAGTGGTTAGGACTTGGGCGCTTTCACTTCCAGGGCCCAGGTTCAATCCCTGGTCAGAGAACTACGATTCCGCAAGCTGTGTCGTGAGGCCAAAACAAACAAACAAAAACAAGAACCTAAAACAAAGTGAGAAAAGATTCATCTTTCTGAAAGTTAAACACTGAAAGTTTATCTACTAGGGCAAACATTCCAACTTCTTAGCTACCTACAAAGGCCCAAGATGGGAAGGGTAAGAAAGATTTTCAGACACACAGGACACAAATTATATTACCAATATACAGTTTTTCTGAAGAACACAATGAAGTCAAAACGAAAATGAAGAATAATGATCTCAAACAGAAGTTAGTGAAGAACACTAGAAATAGTGCTAAACAATTTAAGTTACAACTACTTCTGTTAACAAGTGATGACAACATGAAATAGTAAAAAGAGATTCTTGAAATTAGCAATTCTTCAAATTAAAATATAAGAGAAAATCTCAACAGTCTGGTACTCAAAACCTAAATTAAACGAAGCTCAGGAATCTGAGGAATGACTGATGCTGGGAAATGCAAAAGATAGTAAGAGTTTTTGCAATGTCTGATCTCAGAGGAATTCAAGTATTGAAGCAAGGGGCGGTTCTATCAGTACACCACAATTAAATGAGTTCAAACATGACTATTTCAATATGGCCAACTAGGCACACAAGTTTATATTCTTTCTCTTCTAGATTCTTATGTTAAAATTACTATAATGAGGGAGGAAAACAAATACAACAGTAAAGAACAGGAGAAGGTTCATTAGCAATAGATGACCTCAAAATATATTTCTAGAGAGTGAAGTAAAGGAAAAAACTTCAGCTTAGAGTGTGTGCACAAGGAAACCCAATAGCTGAGGAGGCGGCTAACTTGCCCTGTAAAATCCTGGATTGTAGACTGGGACTTGGAGGTGCCATATAAGGCAGAAGACAGAAACTAAATCTTTTCAGACAAAATCAATCACCAAGAAAAGATCTTTACTAAAGTAAATCCTAAACAATGTATTGATACTTTAGGCAAAAATAAAATTATCCCATATTGAAAGCTGAAGGTACAAGAAGAAAAAGAAATAATATTTTTGTACGTAAGTTATCAATGATCAAAACTAGAAGACAGAAGAGAACAGATAAACAAGTAGGCATATGTTTAAGCCTCAATGTAATTCCTGACTACAAAGTTCAATTTTCCTAAAATTGGATTTCTACACACTTTAAAGTGAGAAATATTCTGACAGTTTCCTCAAAGAGGTCTTCAGTGCAAAGAATGAGAGAATATCCTACAAAGAAAGGTGAAGCCTAAGTAATCAGTCATAGAAGAGAGGTAGTAAAGTAAAAGATGATAAAGGCACCTAAAAGATGATGACAGGGATTGGGAGGAAAGAGAAGCAGACATAGTGCCGATGTACTTACTAAGTATTCAAATAGTATGGTGGTTAAGACCATACGCTTTTATACCAGATTTCCAGAATTTTAATACTTGCTCCAACCTCACTAATCTCTCACCTGTAAAACGAAAAACAACAGTTCCTGTCTCATAGTTACAGTGAAATGTTTTCTTTAAAACAAATACTAGGGACTTCCCTGGTGGCATAGTGGCTGGGAATCCACCTGCCAATGCAAGGGGACACAGATTCGATCCCTGTTCCAGGAGGATCCCACACGCCATGGAGCAACTAAGCCCATGCGTCACAACTACTGAGCCTGCGTTCTAGAGCCTGCGAGCCACAACTACTGAAGCCCATATGCCTAGAGCCCACACTCCACGACAAGAGAGGCCACCGCAATGAGAAGCCTGCACAACGCAGTGAAAAGTAGCCTCCACTCACTGTAGCTAGAGAAAGCCAGCACACAGCAACAAAGACCCAATGCAGCCAAAAATAAAATTAAAATAATATAATAAATTAAAAAATAAAAATAAACCAAATACTAGAAAAAATGTCCAGAAGTCATATACATTCTCCAGTATATTAGGCTTCCCAATCTTATTTCAAGTTAAAGATGTCCTTTTCCAAGAATTTTAAATCTAAAATTTAGACCTAAAATCCGTGAGTGTGGAAGATGAGAAAAATTATAACAGAAATAAACACAGTGAAGACTAACCCAATCCTATATAACCATGGTGAAAATACTACATAAACCTGCCTGTTTAAGAACAAGAAAAGCGTTCTTTGTCTAACGGGCCAGGATGACGGCCGCTAGCAGCGGTGTTCAGTTGGTGGAGTGTTCCCAAGTGTGTGTGCCACCGGTGTCTATGGCCCCAGGATGAGCTGCAGTCAACTCCCACCACCCTTCCCTGCCTCTCTGGAAGACTCTCCAAGACCAGCAGCTGCTGGTTATTTGCTGGTATCATGAGACTGACTGGCCAAAATTGAGGACTTGGACTCCAGAGCCCCTGCTTTTGATCAGGAGACATTCTGAGAGCTTGAATTAATAAGAATGTGTTTAATATCAGTACAAGAACATACGAGCCAAAAAGAAAGAATGGGGGGAGAAGGAAGGATTGGAGGGAGGCGGAGGGGTGAGGGAGGGGGAGAAGACGGGGGGTGGGGGTGGGGTTAGTTCTTGATGGTAATAATCACACATAAGTAATGGAAAAGGTGACAGCAGCACCAGTAACTTAAATTGGCATCATTTATATTACTTATAAACTGGCTTATCTATTCACAGATCATCTCTACAAATTCTCCTGACACAAACCTTATGAGTTAAGTGTTGAATCTTTTGGATTCAAACAGTATCCAATGACTCCTACACTTTCTCCATTTACTTTATCAACTGGTAAACTACATGGAAAAGACCCAAATTGTTCATTTTTTTAATGAGATAATTTATGCATTAATGAAAGACTTTAACACTCATAAACAAGAATTAGAAAGTAAGTGACTTTGGTGACTTCCTTCTGTAAGTCATATGTGCTTATTATCAAGTTCATATAAGCAGGTATGCTTATTCAAATTGCCTTCAAAATACCTAAAGGAAAATATAAGCTTTGGATTTTCATATCATTATTTCCCTTTATCCTCACAGACAACTGTGATCTGATAATAACTGACGTTAAACATCCTTTTTATTATCTTGTTATTTCATGCTCTCCCAACACCTCTGAATGTTATAATTACTTTTGTTCCTTTAAACACAAAGCCAGTGGTGAAGGGGAAAGGTTCAATCCTCTGAAGAAAGATAAGAATTAAAACACTGCCAGGTATAATACTGATACAAAGTAAGTTCTCCACATGCATCAGTCAGAGCTGACATCTCTATTCCTCATCCTCTTTTTGGTCTTTTTAACTATACTCTCCATGTAATTACCTTATACATACACACACACATACATACATATATATTCTGATTCAATTAGTTTTCACTTTTATTTTTCAAACTATCACATAGGACATTCTTTTTTTGCCTTCTAGTAAATCTACCAGAATCTTCCTCACTTATTGGATTTGAACATAATTAGCTAACACATATTAAACACCTGTGACATGATCAAGGCTATGGCACAACAGACAATTTAATATTAACAATATTTTCTTCATTAGTATTGGGTTGGCCAAAAAGCTTGTTCACATTTTTCCTTAACATCTCATGGAAAAATTCAAACGAACTTTTTGGCCAACCCAGTATTAGTACAGTGATCGTCCTCATCTCACAGATACTGAGAGATTAAGTAATCTTCCCAAAGTCTAAACAACCAATAAGTAAAAGATCTAATGTTAGGACCCAGACCTATCTGATTCTAAAACCGATGCACTTAACCACTATATTATACTACTGGAGAAAATGGAAATTTAAGTATTGCTAGGTCAGATGCTTCAAAATGTATACCATCTCCAACTAAAATACTAATAATAAGCCCGTACTGAATGGTCAAAACAAGAGGCTTGTAAGTGTATACTACTAGGTTGGGGTCCACACTTTCCCTCACCATCACAGTGATGTCAATTATTTAGTTTCCTCATCCTGACATAAGAGGCAACTTTAATGCATGAATAAAAAGCATACACCCAAGTGAAGGATAAATATAGTGTTTAAGTTTTCACACTAATTTGAAGAGGAAACTTAGTCACATAAAACGCAACAACACATAAATATCAAAAGCAAAGAATCGGTACCACAGTAATTAAATCCAGTTGAACACTAATTTTAAAACAGAAAAATATTTTTTAAGATTATTTTTATATAGATTGATGTTGTTTGAATTTTGCTGGTTTTGAATGTTTTATTTAGTGTACAAATCTTTTATTTTATAGTAGTATGAGTTTTAATCAAATGAGTTTCACTAACAATTTATGTCAAAGCAGGAGTATGGTATACTTTCCTTTAACAAGGTTCCCACATTGCTCATATGAAAAAGAGCAGGCTTAAATAAATACAATTCTAAAACAAAAACAACTCTAACCAAATAAGATTTACTTGTGTCAAGTTGTTTAATTAAACTACTGGGTTGGCCAAAAAGTTCATGTGGGTTTGTCCATAACACGTTATGGAAAAAACCTGAACATACTTTTTGGCCAACCCAGTGTTAATTTTCCCTTCTCAACCTTGAACATGTGTTGCATTACCTTTTTCTTCTTATTGTTATAATGTTAACAATTATTTTCATATAAGAAAGACATTGAAGGAAAGTTGAGTCATGTCAATATATAAACAATCTACCAATAGAATGCTTTTATATAAACAAATTTAATAAAGATTATTCCCTTCTCTCAATCCTTTTACAAAGTCACTTTTAAAATTTCACTTGTTTTCATGACCTAAACTTATTTAGTGCAATCATGTCACTCAACCTGTATGCTAGTGGCTAATATCATTAGAATTCTCTAGAGAACAACCCAACTTTAAGAACTGGTCACCAATTTGCTTTGGTTTAGAAGACTAAAAAATGAATAAAGTTCTTAAAAATGAGCCTTCATGCTCTTAAGTACTGTATCAAATATGAGCAAAAACCAGGAAAGTTCATCAAATTATCAAGGAATAAACACAAATATATATGCTGAGTTGAAACAAGACTATGCTTAAGTTAATTACCAGTAACTGAAGTTTTGCATTATTTACTATCTTAAGCACAAAATGTTAGGCTCTGCTAATAATATGTTGCTGACATATTAAGTCAACACAAAATAGCTAGCAAGACTTCTAAAAACACACAAATCAATTCGATAGTCACTAATGTCTCAAACTGCATACAAACACACATCATTTTCTCTCTTTCTCACTACCCGAATCAGTCACCCAGCTAAATTATTTTAAAATTCTCACAGGCACAGTAAAGTGCCTTGAATTTTTGTTTTAGTTTTAAATTATCAGGTATATGAGATAAATTAATTTAGTACATATTAATCTTATGCATCAAACAACAGTGATCCTGGTTAAGATCAAAACACTAGAGAAGTCACGGATATAAATTTCAGGGTGTTTCCAATAAAGCTAAATTCTAAGTAGAGTTCAACTTATATTTAACTATAGTTTAAATAGCTTAACTATGTTCAAAGTATTTTTTATTTGGGATATTATGTCTAGACTTGCAATTTCTGATCTACAAAAGGACAGCTGCAAGGACAAACTGGTGGTATTTGCTTTTTCATACATATTACATTTCCATTATTAAACTTTGACTTACCTGGAAGGAAGTAGCACTAGAAAAGTTCTACTGAAGTCTTTCCTAAAATTCTCTCATGTCTTCCTCAGGAACATAGCTATTTTAAATGTTGCAATAGGGAAAACAATATTTGGGAACCCAGGGGGTAAAGTAAGAAAGGAATAATGAAGTGTAATACAATGAAAGTTTCATTGTATTCCTATGGGAAGTACTGGGACTTTAACAATTAATCAAGCCACAATTAATCATTTTCTTTTTTTCTAACGCAGACACACTTTTTAGTTTACCTAAGACACAGTAAAGAGTACATCTTCCTTTTAAACATCTTTTCAACTAGTGCTCAAAATCCTTAGACCAACCCTGAAACAGTAGAACCAAAATCTTTGTATTAATACATTTTATTCTCAATATTTTCAAAGATGTATTTGCCTTTAAATCATTTCTAAAATTATTATATTAACCAAGGATCAGTACCAATATCTATAGGTAGTTTTATATGACAAACGCTCACTAACATTCTTGATTTTTTATTTACTTTCATTTTAATCAAATCCAGATTATTCCTAATTTCTTAGAGATTTTATTTAACACCTTCCAGGTGGTTCTATATTCTTAAGCAATCAGCTGTTCCCAGAAAAACTGAATAATAAGGAAACATACCTAAGAGAGGAGCTTGGGAGATTTTTTTGGTTGGGTATGTGTGTGTCTGGGCGTGTAGGCCTGGGGAGAGTGGTAGAAATACTAATTTGCAATACAGAAAAAACAATGCCATTCACATGGTTCTAACATAAGTGTCTGACCACCCCCACCCCCACCCTCAAGAAGCCCTTAAATAAATTGGGAGATCAAAAGAAACAAAATTCCCCCAGCGTATCACCCCATAAATACAAGAAGAGCACAGGAAGTGGCAAAGTTTAAAATAATGCCTTTACTGTTAGGACTAGTATACTGTCATAAGCCACAATCCTTTTGTTTTGGTAAGTTGTTGATTTTCAATAGAAAAACACAAATGAACATGTGTACAAGTTCCAAAGTGGATACATCACCTCTGAATTTGGTATCAAATAATTAATTTTTCAGATATCAAATCTTCATATTTAAATTTTTTCCATTATTTTAAACTTCACTTGAATCTCTATGAAGCTAACTAAGATGTACTATATGAGTGCAGTTTAATCTTCTGTAAGATGCTACCAAATAAACTCTCAGAAGTTTTAAAGAAAAGGGAGTTATACCAGAACAACTGTTATTAAGATCTGACAGTCAAAAAGGCAAATAATTTCAAACACAGGCTAGTTCTGTAGGCAAAATTTATACAATTATTTTTAATACTATGTATAACCATTTTTGTAGGTAAAAAAAATAATTTTATATCAAACTATGATTAAAAGTACTTATCTTTCCAGTTAAGGTTTCAACTTTGAAAAACTATAAATGAAGTTAAACTAAATTTTTTGTTTCGTTAGATTATCAGGCTGTTCTCAAAATAACACCAATTCATTACATTAACTTATGACTTTTTTTAAAAAGAAAACTCATATTTGAGTATACTTAACGGTACTATCCAAATCAAGCTCTTCTTCTATCCCCAATATCTTGTTTTTTAAAGATAAGTTCTACCTTTTTTGTAGCTTAGCACATCAAAAACAGGCATTTAAAAGAGAAAGTTTAATTCTAGCCTAGTATTTATTTTAAAAAACAGAAATGTGAAACCTAAAAATAGCATTTTATACCCCTCAAAGATAGATAAAAAATTACTTACCCCATACACCTGCAGCTAAAGATTTATTCTGATTTGGTTCTCTCTCATATTCAGGATTTAAAGATGGCTGAAAAAAAGTTGGAATAAAAAGTGGTTAAACTGCTCATACTTAAGAAAAAATCCTCCTAAATAATCTCAGGGACTTGCCTGGTGGTCCCCCTGCACTCCCAATGCAGGGGGCCTGGGTTTGATCCCTGGTCAGGACACTAGATCCCGCATGCCACAACTAAGACCTAGCACAGGCTAATTAATTAATTAATTAATTTTAAAAAGTAATCTCAAAACTACACTGAAAAATCTGACACAATATAATGAACTCTTAACTACTAAACACTATTTGCAAATCTTACTTTCTGCTTGTTCTGCTAACAATTAAAATGGTTACAATCTACACTCACTCCAAGTTGAAGAAAAACAAGGGAAGTGTCTTTAAATATCCTCATAATCCCCAACAATGTGAGAAAAAAAGTGTGAATTTTTTAAAAAAGCAAATGCAAGAGAATGTAGTCTTTGCATCAATATGAGAAATCACCCTTTCTTAGCATAAGGTCAAAAGCAGGGAAGAGGAAATCAGACCATTCCTCAACTCTTCTGTTAGGTTTGCATCACTGAATTCTTAAAGCAAAGTACAAATTTATGTTTCAAAAACTGATGCTTGGGATCTGCCTCATGGCACAGTGGTTAAGAATCCACCTGCCAATGCAGGGGACCTGGGTTGGATCTCTGGTCCAGGAAAATCCTACATGCTGCGGAGCAACTAAGCCTGTATGCCACAATTACTGAGCCTGCACTCTAGAGCCCGCAAGCCACAACTATTAAGCCTGCATGCCCCACTACTGAAGCCTGTGCGCCACAACAAGAGAAGCCTGAGCACCGCAAAGAAGAGTAGCCCCAGCTCACTTCAACTAGAGAAAGCCCGTGCAGCAGCAAAGACCCAACACAGCCAATAAATAAATCTATTTATTTATTATTACTGTTTAAAAAGTGATGCTTAGGGTATTAAAAAGAAAACTGAGCTGAGCACTGAATGTGTACTCTAAAGCTAATCTTAGTAGATGTTTACTCTCTAGAAAAGGGAAATTGTTTAAATTTCTATGAAGAATAAAACGACATCAATTTATCCAAAGTTTTTAAAAACAACCACACGGTGAGACACAGGAATAAATAGGAAGAGGGAGGGAAGGAGGAAGAAGGTTGGGGAAGGGAACAGTTATGTACAAAAAGCCTCACAAAATGTAAGGACTAAAAATAACTGACCCTGTCGAGCATGATCTCTGTAGAAAATGAGCTGTACTGGTAAAATCTGAGAGAGACTTGATGCTTCAATAGCACTACAGAAACCTCATTTGTATTAAAATTATAAGAAACTTACAAAATCCTCAGCTTCAAACTGTTTGCGTTCTCTCTTGTCTTCTTTCCTCCCTGTTTCACTGTCAGGTATGTTGTTTTCATGTAGTCCTTGGCTTTTTCCAGAATGGAAAATACTGCTACGAGAACGGGAACTTCCACCATGGTATCCCCCTCTATGATTTATGTTTTCAGTACCATTTCTTCCATGTGTACGCCATCCACTTTTTTCTTTCCTTCCAAAGTTACCTTTATTTAATAATGGCAAAGTGTTATAAATGCAAAGAAGATGGTTATGCTTAAAAATTCCATCATAATCAAACCATTCTTTATAAGAACATGAAGAAAATTATTCTTAAACTCTACTGTTCCTTGGCAAATTTTACCTCCATTAGGACGTCCAATACCAGAATCAAAGCCATCTGAAGAGTTGTGTCGTCGACGATTCACATCATAACGATTTTCTGTCCATGAAAAGTTCTCAGAATGCTTTTCAAAATTCAATGACGACTGAAAAATTATAAGCATACAGGTAAATATACATATAAAACAACTATAACTTAAAAAACTAGTAATACTCTGGCTTAATTTATTTCCAAGAATTTTAAATTGTTAAGAAGAACATTTTACGGTTATTTTCAATGTGTTTGGTAACTGGTTAACTTATAAGATGGAGTCCACTGTTCATCTATTTTTTTCTACCTAACGTAAACAAGAGCACCATTCTGAAAGAGCTCAGCAACTATATGTAGCCAAAAACTTTAAAGTTAAAAGGTCACTGTAAGGGAATCAAAGCAAATACAGTACAGTTCTTTTATAACAAAATGTAATATTGTGTATCACACACTATTTGATTTAAATACCTCAAAGTTTTCAACATCAGAAAATTATGGCAAAGAAGCTACAGTTCTATTTTAAGTTCTCTAGATTTATTTCAAACTCCCCTTCCCCAAAACAAGCATTTTAAAAAGTTTATCAAAGGAAGAATGTGTAAAAATGATCTTAAAAGAATTAGAAATGTATAAAAACATAAATAAAAAGTCACAACTATTCATAAAAGTTGTTGTTTTTCCCCAATATTAATCCACTAATCTGATAAAATCACAATCAGAACTCCAGAACTTTTGTTTTAATGCCCTGAACATTCCTCTGGATTGTACTAATATTACAATTCTCTCCAGAACAAAGAGCAAAGTTCCCCAGCTGCAATACAAACCCAATGCACATACCCATTTCATCTAACTGGGCCCCTCCACATGGCTGCTGTGGGACTTAATGGTGCGAGTTCCCCTATTGCCCCTGGCTTCATCCTCATGCTGCTTCTATGCATGAAAGATAAAACCCTTGATCATCTGTCTTCTGTCAGTATCCATGAAACAACAGTAAAAGCTAGCTTGCTAAGCTTTAAGTAGGGTAAAAGCCCAAACCCTTCACAAACCTTAACAATTTTGGTGATGAGGATGTAATGCTCTCAGACCTAACACTTTCTGGAAAAAAGAAAAACAAGGGTAGGGTCTCTTGGGCCAGAATGGGCATAGAAGAAGACTCTCCAAGACCTGGCAGCAACTGCTCTCACCCAAGTGATGGGTGGAAGTAAGGGTCCCTCACTGTTTAGCAACCAAGTGGTAAGGGGCAGGAAACAAAGTGTCCACACAGTGCTTTGACGGTTTCAACTCTCCTCTGAGTAGAAGGGATTATACTGTCATGAGATTGGATCCCACCTGAAAGGCAATATATGGCTGTGGCTGCTGAAGTCAAGAGGTCTCCAAAGCTGAACAGCAATGAGTATAGAGTTTTGGAAAGACTGAAAACATAAGAAGTTTGTTAAGGCTGAACTGCTGCTACCACTGGAACCAAGGAAAATGGAGAGACTAGCTTCCTGGAGTGGAGTATCCTGTGTTCGCTGAACTCCCTTCCCAACATCAAACGCAGCTGCTTTAACAAGAAAGCCAAGTGTGCCAGAATTTAAGAGACAAACTCTTACAGTTCTGTTCCACATAGGTAACCAAGTCACATCCTACCCACTCCCATGAAGGGGAGACAGTAGTAAGCACTAAGAGTGCCTGAAAGTTTTCAGAATGGGGCAAAGCCATGGCAGTGTGGTACATGGGGGCATGAAAGGCCCCCAACCTGGGTGTTTGCTGGGGCCAGGAGGTACAGAAGACAGAAGGCAACACCAATCCTGGTTTGAGAAGCTATAACAGAAAAAGCCTCCAAGCCACCCCAAAAGGGTAGTATTTCCCTTCACCCTGCACTTTCCCACATTCCAAGCTAAAGAAATCATGTAATCTCCTGAAAGCTTAGACTGTAACTCTGATATGCATGTACTGAACTCTTTAGTCTGTGTCCCCATAGCGGGAAAGGGACGCCAGTGCCCCAACGTGGCTGACAGTTTGGAAAAAACTCAGCAGGAGAGAGAAATTAAAGCGATCTTACAGGTGGGGCCATTAGGCCAATTCAATGTACTGCTGTGTTTTACAAATGGTGGTAATGTTACATGCCTGTACTGAAAATGCTCAAGATTCTTCCATTCAGGAAACATCACAGGTTGACAGGTGATTCCCATCCCCTTCCAAGTGGCCTAATAAAAAGTATAGCTCCCAGGGACTTCCCTGGTGGTTCAGTGGTTAAGAATCAATCCACCTTCCAATGCAGGGGACGCAGGTTCGACCCCTGGTGGGGGCACTAAGATCCCAAATGCCTTTGAGCAACTAAGCCCGCACATCACAACTTCTGAGCCCGTGCGCTCTGGAGCACACGCACCCTGGAGTCCACTCACCACAACTAGAGAGTTCATGCACTGCAACTACAGAAGCCCAAGCGCCGCAATAAAAGATCCTGCATGCTGCAACAAAGATCCTCCATGCTGCAACAAAGATCCTCCATGCTGCAACTAAGACCTGACTGAGCCAAATTAACTAATTAATTAATCTTTTTTTAAAGTATAGCTCCCAGAAAGAAGAAGAAGGAAAAAATGAGATAATGTAGTTGAAGACTTGATGGCTCTGGAGTATTCAGAGAGGCCATTTCCCAGTTACAGCAGTGCCATCTGCCTGACACACACACCAAGTACACTCTTTTTTTTTAAAATGGAATGTGGGGAGTTCCCTGGTGGCCTGGCAGTCAGGATTCCAGGCCATGGCGGCTGCCCAGGTTCGATGTTCAATCCCTAGTCAGAGAACTGAGATTCGCAAGCTGTGTGGCCAAAAAAAAAACAAAACAAAAAACCCCCACAAAAACAGTGGCTCTTGCCCTAATGGCTGAGCTCTTATCGAAAGCAAACAACTCAAACTAAGGACTAACCAATAAAAAGAGCCCAAGAGGGCTCTTAACCAAATGGAAATCATGTGTTCAACAGTACAGCTGGCCTAGCCCTAGAAATGGCAACACCCTTTGGAGTAAAGTTTATTCCCCCTCCTGCTACCTATAACAAGCCACTGTTTCAATAAGGCTCTCAAATCAGAAAAGTTCCTCTAAATGCCTGGGCGTGGTTCACTAATGGTTCAACTAAATTAAAAGATGATGGTACACACAGCAGCCATCCAGCCCCAACAACTCTAGAAAACCAAATGGGTAAGTGCCAATCAGCTCCATGGAATAAAATAAAAGCTATGACCCTTGCCTTAGATAACATTCTTAAGGACATTTACATTTTTCTAACTCGGTCTGTTGCCAATGGCCTAGTCATCTCATCTGTCACCTGAAAAACTAGAGACTAGCAGATTAAAAACATCTCTTCGGGGTCACACACTGGGAAATTGCAGCTGCTGCTGAGACAATCTGAGTCATTCACGTTGATTCAGTAAGGCTTGCTGTCTGGTGAGAGTAAATGGCATTAGAATGGCATCAGAATGCTGATCAAGTCTTTGGCATACCACCTAGATCCATCATCACACCAGACATGGAATACACCCAGTATCACAAGCTAGTTAGAAGATAAAGGACTTTATCTTTCTGATGCAGAAGCCACCACTGCATGCCAACTTATGACTCCTGCCAAAAGTTGGTCCATTTGTCTCACTGTGAATAAGACCCCATTACACAAGGAGAACTACTTCTAAAGCTTGACTACTTCATGGAGCTCTCAGTGGAGTCTCATTACCACTGAAACTTTTTCAGGTTACGCTGCTACTGCTGCAGTCTGATAGGCTAACTCTGGTCACACTATTGTGACTCTTGAAATTAATCCATGTAATGTTTCTGGCGTTTTCCAGACTAACAGTCCACTAATGGTACATTTTTTGTCAAAAAGGTCATCCTGCAATCGGCCAATATTCAAAGTCCCCTGTCCCACTCACACTCAGTTCCTCTAGATAAAATCTGGATGCAACAAGGTGTTTTTCTGTTTGTTTTCTAAGTGAAGTATAGAGCTATGGGAACAGGATATAGTGATTTCGTGGCTGTAGAGAGCAAAAACTCTAGCACTTGGAGAAGAAACATCTTTGATCCCAGAAGGCACAGGTAGGAAGGAGAACAATTAATGCTCTCCCTATCCCCTAGAACCAGCACCACTGCCTGAATCCAGCAACAGCTGGGGGTTAACATTCTGACCCACTGGTAGATTTGTCATTCCCCATCCATATGAAATTTTAAAAAATTCATGTGGCCATGGACAGTCCTTAACTATTCTGCTATACCTGATGTTAACATCAGCTCCTGAACATGAATGTGTAAAATAACACCCCTGAATTTAATCCATGTTATGTTTTTGGCATTTCAGACCACTAACAGTTCAATTAACAGTACCTCTTTTGCCAAAAAGATAACCCTGCAATAGGCCAATATTCAAAGTACTCAAATGCACATTCCATATTCCCTACCTGCACAACCTTGTTTCATTCTAATAAAAATTCATATGATGCTCCTAACACTTAAAAGCAGTCTTGGGAGGAAAAAAAAAAAAGCGGTCTTGGTTATGTCATGTATGGCAACCGAGGTTGCAACTAACGATGACACTGTTTCTTAACAAAACCAAACCAGTGTAATAGTAATCCAAATCAAGTTTAACAACAAATCTCAAACTGGAGTGATCTGTGTCCCTTTGGGTGGTACGTTGGGGGCGGGGATAAGCCACAGAATGTCTTCTATTGAGGATAAGGGTTGCCTTTTGGCCCATCTTATTGCCCCTATAATTGTAGGTAATAACACCAAACCTCAAGTCAGTTTCCTTTGAGTGGATTTGGGGGGGGGGGGGGGGGGACGACAAGGACGGGACACACACTGCTCGACATGCAGGATCTTAGTTCCCTGATCAGGGATCAAACCCATGCCCCCTGCAGAGGAAGCTCGGCGTCTTAACCACTGGACCACCAGGGAAGTCCCTTCCTTGAATGCATTTTAATGGATAACAGAGTGGCCTTAGACCATATACTGGTTGGCTGAAATAAGTCATTTACTGGTTCCCCTCTAAGTTATTCACAATTGGCTAAATCCTGGTCTCACTCACTGGCTGCTTGAGATATTGGTAGCAGCCTTAATTAAATGCTATATAAGATATAGTAGATGGATTTGGTTCCAGCCTCTGTTTGTCAGATTAATCAGAGTAGCTGAGAGAGTGGTACAATCATGTGAAAATTCAAGTTTGGCCAAAAACATGTATGGCTGGTGGGTGGACTGTTGGGACAGGCAACCCCCTGTGGGCCCTGAGCATCCCTGTACATTCTGACTTGTATGCCAAGAATGCAAGGCCTTGACAGCTCTTTGTATGGCCCATTTCTCAGGGTTACGTTCGCAGAGAACATTGAGGAACAGATGACGTCCTATTCTGGGACAAAGAGCAAGCTTCCTATAAATGCAGTCGATTTCCCGCTCAGTGCAATGGGAGCATCTACCTGGGCCGCTTCATGTCAACCTCAGAGGTTTTAAGGGACATGAAGAACCGGTGCCAGAATCATCCTTGTGCTGTTTGCTGGGCATAATAAAGCTCTTTGCCTATGACCCGGAAGTCTCACATCTTCTGCCAGCATCCATTAAACAGTAACAGGCTGGCTTGTTACAGTCACCTTAAAGCAAGATAAAATTTCAGACCCTTCACAGGCTCTGACACACAATAGTCAGCACAATAAAATATGAATAAGAAAACACAAGTAACAGGACTGAAAATGTAGATAGAAAACTGATACTATTTGTGAATGAATGAATCTCCACATTAAAAAAATCCGAGACATTAGAGTAAAAACTGAGGTTGCTAGAAACAATACTAAGACAAGATACAATATATCTGCAACAAAGACTTAATAAGAATGCTTTAAAAAGAAAAAAAAGAATGCTTTTTAAAACAGCATTTAAGATAGCAACAAGGGACTTCCCTGGTGGCTCAGTGGTTAAGAATCCACCTGCCAATGAAGGGGACACAGGTTCGATCCCTGCTCCAGGAAGATCCCACATGCCACAGAGCAACTAAGCCCGTGTGCCACAACTACTGAACCCTCATGCCTAGAGCCTGTGCTCCACAAAAATGAGAAGCCCGCGCACTGCTATGAAGAAGAGTAGACCCCACTCACCACAACTAGAGAAAGCCCATGTGCAGCAACAAAGACCCAACGCAGCCAATTAATTAATTAATTAATTAAACTTTTAAAAAAAGATGGCAACAAGTGGGGACTTCCCTGGTGGCTCAGTGGTTAAGAATCTGCCTGCCAACGCAGGAGACATAGGTTCGAGCCCTGGGCTGGGAAGATCCCACATGCCGAGGAGCAACTAAGCCTGTGTGCCACAACTACTGAAGTCCGTGCCTAGAGCCCGTGCTCCAAGAGGAGCCACCACAATGAGAAATCCGCGCACCTCATCGAAGGTCTGTGCTCTCCACAACTAGAGAAAGCCTGTGCGCAGCAACAAAGATCCAATACAGCCAATAAATAAATAAATTTATTTATTTATTAAAAAATAAAAGAACCATCCAGGGCTTCCTAGGTGGCGCAGTGGTTAAGAATCCGCCCGCCAATGCAGAGGACATGGGTTCGATCCCTGCTCCAGGAAGATCCCACATGCCACGGAGCAACTAAGCCCGTGTGCCAAAAAAAAAAAACAAAAACAAGAAAAAAAAACAAAAAAGGAACCATCCACATGGTTTTCAGAATTATCAAGACAAACAGTGTAGGAAAATATCTGCAGAATATATGGCAAACAAACCCCTCAATATGAAAAGAGCTATTATAAATAAATCACTTAAGAAATAAATTACATGAATAAGCAGTTCATAGAAACAGTTCCTAACACAAAAATATGCTCAACCATAATTAAATAATGCAAATCAAAATAATGAAATGCCATTTTTCACCCAATTCCACAAAGATGAAAAAAATGGGAAAACACTTGTTGCCAAAACTGAAAAAAATGGCGACCCCCATAACATTTTTATAGAATTACAAATTGGTACAACCTTTTTGGAGGGTAATTAAGCACTATCTACCAAAATGTATAAACCTTCCAATTCACTGATTCTGCTGCTAGGAATTTCCCCTACAAATATATTCAAGAGACACCCAGGCATTCCTACAGCTTAGTCCATTAACAGCTTACTTACTTATCTATGTAGAGTCAATAGAAGATTACAGTTGACAGTTGAACAATGCAGGGGGTGAGGGGTGCTGACTCTCTGTGCAGTCAAAAATCCATGTATAACTTTACAGTCAGCCCTCTGTATCCACAGATCACACAGTACTATAATACATATTTACTGGGAAAAAAATCCATAAGTGGACACAAACAGCTCAAACCCATGTTGTTCAAGGGTCAACTGTACATACCCACTGAAGAGTTAGATACCCATGTACTAGGTATAGAAATATATTGGCAATGCTATCCTTGAAGAAAAAAAAAAGCAATTTCACTTGTTTATCCAAACCAGGATAAAAATATATTCCGGTGCATGCATAAAAACATCCTGGTATTTTACTTCTGGAAATTAATCTACTTAATATAAAGAAAAGGAAGTTATTAAACTGATAAATCTTTAAAGCCAGGCACACATGGGTTCCTATCCTAACTCTATCACTTTTGGTCAGGTTACTTATCTTGCTCAACCTCACTTCCCTTATCTGTAAGATTGGGGGGTGGGGGGGGACGACAGTATTTTACCTCTTATGATTTTCTTATGATTTTTGTTAGCCTTTCTTATACAGTGTTTTACACAGTGATTGGTATGTGGTAATGACTCAAGAAACCCTAGTTATTACATTTTAAATCTTTTTCTGAATTCTTTTTCAAAACAATAGTGCAACTTTTTCTGATTCCCAGAATACATGAATCAAAAGTTAACAGAAACTACATAGTAAACAAGAAGTTTCAATGAACTCAGCTACCAGTCTAAATTTTCTCATCCTCTCTTTGCCTAAAGTTTAAATAGCACACATTTTCAAAGCAAACTGACACTGCTTACATTATTAAAGGAAAGTAATTACAACGTTATTTTTGAAACTGCAGGTCAGGGTCCATTATAAAGGACATGAAATTAGTAGCAATTTACATTTTTTATTGGAATAAAAAAGACCAAAAGAGAAAGAAGAACACAGGTAAATGCCTTTTGTTTTAGTTATAGCTGTGTGCATATAAAAACATTATGTAAAATTTCCTGCTGGGTCCCAATCAACAGTTCAAAAGTCAATGCCCTATTTCATAGACATAAACAACCACATGCAGTTTAAAATTTCACCACATGATGGGGCTAAAATTCTGCACACCTTAGAAAACTGCTCAGGTGCAGTGCTGAAAACACTGGTACCCTAATTCAAGTGCTCCTATCATCCCTTCAAATAAAAAAAGAAAAGACTTAATTAACACCGAGCTGAAATAGAGCACTCAACAGTAATTTAAGTCTATCCCATTTATTCAGGATAAGATTAAAAGGGCTCTGAAAGAAAACAAGAGGTTTAATTATAACTGAAAATCCATGAATAGTGATTTTCAGCAATACAGACAGTATAAGAAGTCATTACTAAAAGATGTGTATTTGTTTGTGTTTATCAAAACCACTTCAGGTTAAGGTCTAAGGAGATAGTTTCAAATACTACTAGTTAAGAGTTCAAACTGACACTATTCTGGGGTAATTTAAAATAAATTAGAATAATTGATAATTTAGAATAGGCAACCCCGAGTCTCAAAATCATCATCTTCATTCACAAGGGCCTACATCCAGATGAAGAGTATGGTTCTAGAAAGCAGTAAGGATTCCACCACACATAACAGAAGTCAATCTTAATCAACCTCAGATTAACATCTGAATGAAAACAAGAATTATTTTCAACTTTTTAATGTCTGTGGCTAACTTTCCAGGTGCTGGTAATTTTTACTGATGATATGCTTAAAAATGAAAACAAGTCATACTCATTTCAGAAAAAATGAACTAAAGAGAAAAAGGAAACAAAGGGAGGAGCAAGAAATTCATATGTATCCAGGCTGTGAAGTAGGCCTGGAAAAACAATGAATCCAGAAAAGCATAGTTAAGAGCAGCTGCGGGGGGGGTGTCACGAAGACCACGACACACAAACAACAGCAACAGCAAAGCAAATTCCAGAGACCTAAACAAAGGAGGAACAGGGGCAAACAGAGTATCTAAACTAAGAAGATCTCAGTTGCTTCTTTCCTAACAACTTTGATCCCATTTTATAGTCTAGAAACTGAAATGTTTAATCATTTTACAAAATTCCAAAAAGAGTCCTATGGAAGTATTACAGAATAGAAAACCCTTTCTAGATTCTAGTCTAGGCTTACACTAGTTACATGAAAACAGGCAAGTCAATTAACCTTCCAGAGAATCCATCTGTATGAAGTCAGTTCAAATGATCATTAAGATCCATCTTCAAACTTCAAAATTCCCTTGTCTAGAGGAAATTTCTCTCTCCAATGCAAATATTTCAATACATTATGATCTGACAAGTCCTTACTGGAGAACAAACTTTCCAAATTATAAAACTGTTCCATCAGAGCTGTTTTAGTAAACTGTTTTTATAAGAACTGCCTGTACCCCCAAAAGGTCATAGTGAATGCCGTAGCATGGTAGAGCTTGATTAATAGACAAGCAGATGTTCAAGACCTCTTGATTCCTCTGCACTATGGAAAAAACAAAGTGGAAGACAGCTACTGAGCCAGACAGACTGATTTTAACCAATCTCAAGGTCCCTCTTAGCATGACTTTTAAGTGGATGACAATTTCTATGTCGAGCAAGTCTTATACAAACTGTGTTCTGTTTTGGTTATGTAAAACATTTTTAAATTAGTGAGTCACCTGATGCATAACAACATTGCAAACATCTCAGAACTAAAATTTGAGTAAAATGCCATTCAAAGTCTCATCTATTTGAAAAAGAAGTCTTCTGGTTATAAGGAAAGACTTCAAAAACTTTTGATTTTTTTTTTTTTAAAACATAGAAAAGTAAAGCAAGTTCAGAGGAATACTATAGGAAAAGGTAAGATGCAAAAGTAATATGCAATGTATTCAACTGGTTTGAATTTTAAAATGCAGAACTTTTGAAGTAAATGGTTTAGTATGTTGATGACATTGAAAATTGACTTTTTAAATAATAAAAACTAACAGATTAAATATAAAATAACTTAGAAAGTAATAAAAAAAAGTATTTTACTGCAAAAACATTAAGCTTTATTCTCACTACATCTGTGTAGAACATGAACTAAATAAGGGCAGACAGACAAAAAGAAAAGAGAGATGCAATAAAGAATACCTTTGTTGATGATGGTGGGGTAGGAAAATTAAGCCAGGCTGGAGCAAAGTCATGCTGCGCCATTTAGGTCCAGTCTCTCCAACTCAGCGAAACAAGGCTTCAACACCTCATGGCAAGTCCCTGTCACATAAAAATGGAAGGCATTAGATCTATACAGCTCCTGGCCAAAATTATCTTCTTATAACTCCTTTAAATTACAATGATCTGACTACTGCAAGATTTCAATTATAAAGAAACTCCAGAAAAGACAAAAATATAGTGACAGAAACTAGATCAGCAGAGTGGAGGTGAAGGGCCTGGGGAGAAGAGAAATGACTAAGGGAAGGAAGAAATTTTCAAGGATAACTGGGTATTTATCCTAATCGTGGTAATGGTTATACAAATGTATACCCTTGTCAAAACTCATCAAATTGTGCACTTAAAACTGGATAATTTTATTATAAATAAACTATCTCAATGAAGCTTATTTTTTTAAATTACAATAGTTTTATCACAACTAGACAAGTTACCAAGTGTCTCCTGATGTGACACAATAGGATGCATGCAGCACTATCTATGCACACAGCATGATGTATTCTTGCCCCCACCCCAAATGGAATCTGAAATCTGATTTAACTAACAATTTGCAGGAAATTCAACATAGAGAAGCAAATGAAAGGACAACTGAGGGAAGTAATCCAAGTGCAGACCACAAGATATTCTATGGTCTGGTTTCTTCAATAAACAAATGGCTTTCATAGGCAGATCAATCAAGTACATGTGGACCTTACACAGATCCTTACTCCAACCAAGTTTAAAAAGTGAAGATTACAAAACAGTCAAAAATTTGAACGTGAGTTGAATATTAAATGACTTTAAGAAATTATTAATCACTTTAGATGTGATAACGGTTAGTGTGATGATGATACAATGGACCTTAAACAAGGTTTACAAACTGTAAGGTTCCACTTATACACGGAATTTTTTTCACTAAATACATACTACAACACTTCACAACGTGAGGCTGGTTGGTTCCAAGGATGTGGAGCAGCGGGTGTGGAGGGCCAACTGTAAAGATTTTTTGACTTTTCAAGTCTGACTTTTCAACTGCATAGATGGACAGTACCCCAACCCCCACGTTGTTCAAAGGTCAACTGTACATAAAAGAACATATACTTAAGTCTTTACAATTAAATCAATACATCTGGAATTTGCTTTAGAAAAAAAACAGGGAATGCTGAATAAGGGTGTCACTGAAATAAGGTTGTCCATATTTTTATAAATGTTAGTACAAGGAGGTATATAAATCATTACTCTACTTACACGTTTGAAAATTTCCATAATTAAAAGGGTTTTTTAAATTACAATCCTCACAATGGGTATCCACTGCTCTTCTGCATTCTAACTTTAACTTTTTGGAAGCCTCTCTCAATTGCATCAATAAAAATTTCAAGTTGCCAACCCAATCTAAACACAGTAGATTCATAGTTTTTTAAAATGAGGGAGAAGCCAACTGGGCAACTGTACTCATTTCAATATAGAGCTTAGGTAGTAGCCAAGGAAGAAATCAAATTGTCTGAACATTAATTTCTAAGTTTACTAATGTTTTATATTTACAATTGCATGATAATCTCAAAAGTGGAACTTCAAAAAGCAAAATGATCAATACCACTGTATCTTCCTTTTTCAAAATTCTTTCAAATATAAGTGCTATGGCACAATTTAAGTCATGTCAATTTCCTAAACTACTTTAAAAATTTTCAAGATACTACAGAAATATTTTACTTCTACTGTCCCAAACAGTACTGGTTCATTAAAAGAAAGGTTAAGGGAATGGGGGGAAAAAAACTTGATACAATTTACCAAGAGCAATAAAACACATAAACAAATGTAAAATTTTAAGTGTATCTAAATCAAAATGAGCTATGCAAAAATTTGGACATTTTGAGCTCTAATTCTACCACCACCTTACATTATACTTTGAAGTCTTCTGAAATAAAAAGGAAAACTAAAGTGTTTTAGGCTGTGTAAGATTTGTATTACTTTTTTTAAAAAAATTTTTATTTATTTATTTTTGGCTGCGTTGGGTCTTTGTTGCCATTCACTGGCTTCTCATTGCCATGGCTTCTCTCCTTGCGGAGCACGGGCCCTAGGCACGCACTTTAGTGTGGCACTCAGGCTTAGTTGTTGTGGCGCACGGGCTTAGTTGCTCTGTGGCATGTGGGATCCTCCCGGACCAGGGCTCGAACCCGTGTCCCCTGCCTTGGCAGGCGGATTCTTAACCACTGTGCCACCAGTGAAGTCCCTATTACCTATTTTGACAGGAAGCTAAATATTGTTTCGAGGTGTTTGTGATAGGATGTTGCTTTCCCAACAACTTTTTAGAAACTTTTTGTTGGAAACTCTTAAAAACTATAGGTCCAGTAACTCAAAGAAAATGAAAAATAATTTTTATAACTTGTTCAAAATAAAAATTCACAAAAACACCAGAGGACCTAAGTAAAATAACCAATAATTTAAATTAAAGCTTGTCATTTTATACAGGGTCTCATTCCAAATGATGGTTAAACGAGAAGTTATATAAAAAACTTATCCCTAGAGCTTCCTAGGTGTCGCAGTGCTTGAGAATCCGCCTGCCAAGGCAGGGGACACAGGTTCGATCCCTGCTCCTGAAAGATCCCACATGCCACAGAGCAACTAAGCCCGTGTGCCATAACTACTGAGGCTGAGCTTTAGAGCCCATGAGCCACAAGTACTGAGCCCATGTGCTGCAACTAATGAAGCCCAGGTACCTAGAGCCCGTGCTCCGCAACAAGAGAAGCCACGGCAATGAGGAGCCTGAGCACCACAACAAAGAGTAGTCCCCACTCACCACAACTAAAAAAAAAGAAAGCCCACGCACAGGAAAAAAGACCCAACACAGCCAATAAAATAAATTTAAAAAAATAAACAAAATCAAAAAACTTATCCCTAGTAGGCAAACCACTACTGCCTCTTCATTTCTGCAGTGTCTTTATGAATTCTAATTTAAATCAAGTTCTTAAAGAATAAAGCATGAATACCTAATGGCATAAGTTTTCCTGTTCTGAAAAAAAGTAAAGAGCAACACTCGTTAATATTAGGACATTTACACAAGTGTGTGAAGGGATCAGGATGTGCTATCCCCAAAATACGCTGATTTGACATAAAAAAAATTTTTCAGCTGAAGGCATGTGAATTCCTGAAATCCCTTATCTACCTAAAAGCAGAGCCTCCCAGAAGAATTTATTAATCCTGTCCCCTGGAGCAACACTAATCTTCCCTTTTTGGGAGACCAAAACAAACAAACAAACAAAAAAAAAAAAAACAAAAATTCAGCACCACAACCAGACATTGCCACAAACTCCTAAGGACCCAGTTATCTATCTTTTCTCAAAAGTCATCTGCTTTTCTATTAAGTACCCTTTCCCCTGTGAAGTTAGGTATAGAGATCCCAAATTCTACTCATCTCTTTGAGTCATTCATCTCTAGGTACTGCCAGGTGTGAGCACATGCTAATAAACTTGTTTTTTCTTGTTAATCTGTCTTTCCTGAGTCTAATTTACAGAGCCCCAGCCAGAGAACAGGAGGGTAGAAAAGAAATTTTACCCCCCTACATATACAAAAGCAAGTTAAAGTTTAAAAGGCCCACCCTATCCATTTTCTTTTAACTGTGCTTTATGCCAACTGCTTTCTTTTTCTTTTTAATATTTGAAGATTTATTATATTATTTACTTATTTGCTGTGCTGGGTCTTTGTTGCTGCGCACGGGCCTTCTCTCTAGTTGTGGTGAGTGAGGGCTACTCTTTGTTGCAGTGCACGGGCTTCTCACTGCAGTGGTTTCTTTTATTGTGGAGCAAGGACTCTAGGCGCATGGGCTTCAGTAGCTGCAGCTCGTGGGCTCAGCAGTTGTGGCTCACAGGCTCTAGAGCACAGGCTCAGTAGTGGTGCACAGGCTAAGCTGCTCTGTGACATGGAATCTTCCCAGCCCAGGGCTCGAACTGGTGTTCCCCTACACTGGCAGGTGGATTCTTAACCACTGCGCCACCAGGGAAGTCCCCCATCTGATTTCATTCTATCTTCCTTTCCCTGCATGTTATGGGCAGAACTGTATCCATCCACCACCCCGCTGCCAAAAATTTCATCACATTGAAACCTAACAAACCTCAGAATGTAGAAAGAAAGAAGGAAAGGGGAAGGGAGGGGAAAAAGAAAGGAAGAAAAAGAGAGAAAGGAAGGGAGAGAGGTAGGGAGGACAAAATGCTAACAGTATGAAAATCCTTACTTCTTATATCTCATCCAATTTACAACTTATTCACCACTAACAATAAAAGTCCACCAGGGCAAATCTTGTTCTAAAATAATCCAAATCTAAACTCTGTACATTCTTAAGTGTACATGCCCGACTTAAAAAAAAAAAAAAAAAAAAAGACCACTAACTACTTAGAAGTCCCAAATGTAATTCTTTGAATTGAAAAATAATATATTTTGGCAAAAAATACACAAAATAGATGGGACTTTCCTATTTCTGGTAATGTTTTATTTCTGAGTCCACCAAATTTGTGCCAAAGAATGTTCAAATTTACCATCTTTATAACAGTTTATATGTCAGATAAATAAGCTCTAAAAGTCACAAATCCTATTAAAAACAACCCAAATGAACCAGTAAGTAAAGTATTCTAACTAGAGGCAGAATACAGATTTAAAAAAAAAAAAAACGTGGGGACTTCCCTGGGTGGTCCAGAGGTTAAGAATCCGCCACCCAATTCAGGGGACTTGGGTTCGATTCCTGGTCAGGGAACTAAGATCCCACATGCCGCAGGGCAACTAAGCCCAAGCACCACAACTACTGAGCCCGCAGGCCATAACTAGAGAGAAGCCCACTCAATACAACAAAGGATTCCGCACGCCGCAACTAAGACCTGACGCAGCAAAAATAAATATTTTTTAAAAAAAGAAGAACATGGGCTTCAGAGTCCAACAAGCCTGGATTCAAATCAATCCAACCAGTTTCTAGGCTGAGTTTCAGTTTCCTCTCTTCATTACGATAACTACTACTTACCTTACAAAATTCATCCCGAAAACTGTTATTAAAAAAAAACAAGCAAACAAAAAAAACCACTAGTACCCTTCACCACCATACAGTTTATATAATAACCCTTGAATAAGGTTAAGCTTTTCAAACATTAAACTGCTAACATTCCTTCACTAAGAAGGCAAGAACCAGAAGACCACTATTCATATTCATCTTTAGTTCTCTTAATAGTAAACCTGTGGAATACTCCTTTAGTAAGCTTAGTTTAACACATTAACAGATTTCATTTTAAAAGTAAGTCTTCTTCCCAATTCAGGCCTAAAGACATTATACAGGGTAAAGCAAAGAAGCCAAGGGTCTAAAACTAAGTGTTAGAGCCAGAGTCGGTATGAGAGGGTATCAACATGTGAAACTGGCCCTGCACAGGATGTCAGCATCAAAGCACAGTGATAAAGGACATCCATGCAGAGGCACAGCCAGGGTTGTGGCAGTGAGCCCAAAAAGAGTGAGAAAGGCATCCATGCAGTAGAAAGGAAGCAGCTAGAGTAAGGAGTGAAAACACCAAGCAGGGAGAGAAGGGTATCTACATGAAAGTGGCAGCAGGGGCTACAATAAAAAACTGGTTATATATGAGGAAGATGATCAAATAAATATACTGAGAATAATGAAAGCTAATAAGTTTCATACTGTTAAGACAGTAACTAATAATGGAAAGGATGCAAACTAGAGTGAATGCTGTGTTGTATGATTAATTCAAATCAGATATTAATAAGATACTAATATTCATATACACCATAAAGATAAATATTTTGGGTTACGTGTGTGTGTGTGTGTGTGTGTGTGTGTACACACACACACACACACATCCCTCCTCTCCCCCAGCTTTGTGCACTGAGAGGGGCAGGCCTGAGCACAGTGACACTCCAACAGCAACAAGCATACTTCCCATCCAGGTCTGGTCTTCTAAAAACCATTTTCCACTAAAAGAAACCAGGGCTTTTTTGAGAAATGAACAGCTGATTCCAGGCCTAGGAGAAGATGACAAAATACGTCTGTAATATTTTGTTGTGGCAAAAACCAAGAAGTGGCCAAATAATGATTGGGAAATATCATAAGGACACAGAAACCAGCTTGAGTGGGTTCCCATTGGCCAAATTAGGGACAATGTGAGCATTAAAAATGAGAAAATATATGGGAAGGACATCAACACAAATGGTGACATACAGAATTCCAAGAGCCTACCCCTCCCACACAAACACCAAAAAAACAAGCAAAATCTGTCAGAATCAACTTCATCAGAACTCTAAAAAAGTCAAAGGTTTACAATGATTAACGAAGCACCGAATCAAGAAAACGGAAACTTTAAAATGATAGTAAAGCTTTCTGGCATTTTCACTTGCCCTTGACCCACATCTCTCCCAGGCACAATGAAGGTTTTGAAGACCAGTGAAGGGCTCTAGTCTCTGGTTCCAGAGTGAGTACAGTATACCTTATTCTCAAAGAATTATGTCTGCTCTGTAAACCTGGCTGGGGGCTACCTGAGGATGGAGGAGAGGCACCTGCCTCCCTTTGTGCCTATCAGGGAAGGAAAAGCTGCCAGAGAGCAATCCTCCAAAACACTGTAAAGCAAATGAACAATCCTCTGCCAAGGACAAAGGTTTACAATTCAGTACACAATAGCACACCCAAAGCCTGGGAGAAAAGACTGAGAGGCAATTGGGTGGGGGTGGTTATGACATTGCAACAAACTCCCTTATACTGTATAAGGGAAATTAGAAAACCACACAAACACCCAGGGCAAGATGCATGCTCAGGAGTAAAAAAAAAACCTGAGAAGACCCTTAGCTTTCATGCCTGGCTGATCTTTAGGTTCAACAAAAGCAGTAACTGAAGCCTAAGACAGTTATAAACGGTGTGGCTAGGCATTATAGAAGTGCCCTAACACAGATTCAATAACCAAAGACTGGGAGAGTTCTTATTTTTTTCCTTTCTCTTTATTTTTATTCCCTTTTGGCTCCAAGCATACATTTACAATGAAACAGTAGCTGAACAAGGTAAAGGTGGCTCTTGTTTGAAGAACTCAGAACAGCAGGATCTATGGACAGCTGAAATAAAACCGCTATTGTATTGCACTGAAACTACTTTTGGTAACCACTGAAACTTTAGTAGGCTTATTAAAGGCTGCAACCTGTCTCAGCTGTGCTGTAGACACTAAGTTTCTTGCTTGGACTATGTGGGAAGGATCTGCAGCCTTTAGATAATATACTGATCCTGATAACTTTTATATTTTGTTCATCATGGATTTTCTGCATTAATTTATAATTCATTAAAATATTATTTATCTCCAACAACAAAAAAACACTGGGTGATCACAATCTAAGGGAAAGAGACTTCAGAAACTACCCAAAACAAAGAATACAGACTTTCAGAAATAGTTTAGAAAAGTCACTAAATGAACACACAACCACAAGCCACAGCAAGCAACCCCCAAGGGTGGGGAGAAAAAAAAATTGATTCCTGAAGTCTCCAAATTACAATATTCAAAATGTTTGATTTTCTAACAAAAAATTACAAAGCATGCAAGGAAACAAAGTATGGCCCATGGGGGGATGGGGAGGAGAGTGGGAGGCGTGACATAGAGGGAAGGTTGTGATATTAGCAGAAACTGTCCCTGATGATGAACAGACATCAATTGTCTTAAATACAAAGAGCTAAAGGAAACCAGGAGAACAATGTCTCAACAAATAGAGTATCAATAAACAGATAGGAATTACAAAAAAGAGCGAAACAAATTTCGGAGCCCAAAAGTACAATAACTGAAATGAAAACTTCACTGGACAGTTTCAACAGCAGATTTGAGCCAGTAAAAAGAAAAATCAGAGAACTTGAAGAGGTCGATTAAAATTATCAGTCTAAGAAGCTGGAAAGAAAAAAAACAAAAACAAAAAACTGAACAAAGCTGAAATGACCTGTAGAACACCATCAAGCATACCGACATACACATAATGAAAGTTTCAGAAGAGAAAAGGAGGAGAGGCAGAAAGAGTCTCTGAAGAAATAATGGCTAAACACTTACCAGATTAGCTAAAGATACATAATATATACCCAAGAAGCTAACAAAACTCCAAGAAAGATAAACACAAAAAGATTCACACCAAGACACATAACCAGACTGTCAAAAGCCAAAAACAAGAGAATCTGTAAAGCAGGGAGCCAAAGGCAACTGGTGGCATAAAAGGGATCCTCAATCAATAACAGGCCACATTATAATGAACCAGGACCCACTATATAGCACAGGGAACTATACTCAATATTTTGTAATAATCTATAAGGAAAAGAATCTGAAAAGGAATACATATATATACATGTATAACTGAATCACTATGCTGTACACCTGAAATTAACACGATACTGTAAATCAACTGTACTTCAACTTTTTAAAAAATTTTTAAATAATAATAATATGCCACATTAACAAAATGAAGGAATAATACCATATGATCATCTCACCTGGTGCAGAAAGGCAATGGACAGAATCTAACACCCTTTCATGATAAAAACACTCAAACTGATAAAGAACATCTACAAAAAAAAACAACAGCTAACATCATATTCAATGGTGAGAGACTAAAGGCATTCACCCCAAGATTAGGAACAAGACAGGCACACTTGCTTTCGCCGCTTCTATTCAACACTGTACTGGAAGTTCTAACCAGAGTGATAAGGCAAGAAAAGAAATAAAGGCATTCAAATTTGAAATACAAAGCAATAAAACTGTATTTATTCACAGATGACATGATCTTACATATGGAAAATCCTAAAGAATCCATGGAGAAAACTACTGGAGTTAAAAGCTCAGCAATGTTGCAGGATACAAGATCAACACATAAAACTCAGTTGTATATCTATACATTAGCAACGACAATCCAAAAAGGAAATGGATAAACAAGTCTATTCACAACAGCATCCAAAACAACATCTAGAAGTAAGTTTAACCGAGAAGATATAAGATTTGTTCACTAAAAACTACAAATTATTGCTAAAGGAAAATTTTAAAAACCTAAATTAGTATAAAGACATGCTATGTTCAAGGATTAGGAAACTGAAGTATTAAGATAGCAATAATACCCAAAGTGACCTACAGGTTTCAACATAACCTCTATTAATATTCCAACAACCCATATTGCAGAAACAGAAAAGCCACTCTCAATGCATACAGAACTGCAAGGAACCCCAAATATCAAAAAAAACATTGAAAAAAGAGAATACAGTTACAGGACTCACATATCCCTACTTCAAAATTTACAACAAAGCTAAAATGATCAAAACAATGTCTTATTGGCATAGGAGTAGATAATATAAACCAATGGAATAGAACTGAGAATCCAGAAAAAGTCATACATGTATGGCCAATCGATTTTTTTACCAAAGTGCTAAGACCATTCGATGTGGGAAAGAATAGTCTTTTCAACAAATGGGCTGTGACAAATAGATATCCAATGAACTCCTATTGATTCCTATTACAAAAATAAACTCAAAATTGGGGATTTTCCAGGGTGGCACAGTGGTTAAGAATCTGCCTGCCAATGCAGGGCACACAGTTCAAGCCCTGGTCCAGGAAGATTCCATGTGCCGCAGAGCAACTAAGCCCATGCGTCACAACTACTGAGCCCGTGCTCTAGAGCCCATGAGCCACAACTATTGAGCCCATGTGCCACAACTACTGAAGCCCACACACCTAGAACCCGTGCTCTGCAACAAGAGAACCCACTGCAATGAGAAGCCCTCACACCACAACAAAGAGTAGCCCCTGCTCACCAGAGAAAGCCTGTGCACAGCAACAAAGACCCAATGCAGCCAAAAATAAAATAAATAATAAATCTTTAAAAAACAGAAGATTTTTTTTAAAAAATGGGCAAAGGACTTGAATAGACATTTCTCGCCCTCCCTCAATATAAAGAAAAGAAAAACAGTAAAATAACAAGTGTTGTGGAACATGTGGAGAAATTGGTCCTTGTACATTGTTAATGGGAAGGTAAACTGATGCAAGTGGTGTGGAAAACAGTTTGGTGATTCCTCAGAAAGGTAAACACATAGCATATGATTCAGCAATACCACTACATATATGTACAACCAAAAGAATTGAAAATGGGTACTCAAACACTTGTATGCCAACATTCACAACAGCCAAGAGGTGGCAACATCTCAATGTCCACCAACAGATAAGTAAATAAACAAACTGTGTATGTATTCAGTGGAAGAAGACACATTCTGTTAGGATTAACCATGAAAACTGCCAAGAAAAAGAAACCAGACACATCCATTACCCAGATCACATATTGCACAATCCCAGTTTTTATGAAATATCCAGAATAGACAAATCCATAGAGACAAGAAGCAGAGACGACCAAGGGACTGTTGGGAGGAAAGAATGGGTACTGGGTGCTAAATGAATACAGATTTCTCTTTTGGGGTGATGACAATGTTCTGGAACCCAGTAAAGGTGGTGGTTTCACATCATTGTGAATGTACTATCACTGAATTATACATTTTAAAATGGTTAATTTCATGTGATATGACTTTCACCTCAATAAAAATAAAAAGTGCTGTATTATAACCCCTTGAATAAAACACTATGAATCCAGACAGATAAATATATACACTGAAAAATTTTAGGAGAAAGTGGTTATTTATACAATTTCTAAGAATCTCAAAAAAAAAAAAAAAAGGAAGAAGAAGGAAAAAAAAGGAAAAAAAAAAAGAAAGGAAAAGAAAAGTTATTACAGTTTTGCAGTGAAATGGCCTGGCAAACAGCCTGGAAAACAATCAACAGATCAAAGTGAATATCATTAGTAAGAGAACAAACTGAAATTCCATGCCAGTGAGCAAAACAGAGCACCACTTCACTTTTATAATATCCTATCCAAAGATAAAGAAGCACAGCCTATCTAAACAGGAGAAAAGCTAACTTGAGAGACACTGTAACTACTAAAACAACTGGCCCATCATCTTCAAGAATCAAGTTATGAAAGTCAAGAAAAATCATTTTTTAAAAATGATGAGGCTGTGACATGTTTATTCTATATTTTTATGAGTCATGTTTTAGTATACTTTGACATTTTATTCCAGTTTTGTTTGCTTTGCTATTGCAATACCATTAATGAAGTTTTATTAGTACTTAGTAACTAAGCGCTAGGTGATTTCCAGACTTCCCTAATAAAAAGAGGCCCTTCCCCTACAGAGTCTGATTTAACAGGTCTTAAGGCCTAGAATTCTGTTCTTAAACAAGCACTTAAAGTAATGATAATCAAGAAAAGATGGTAAATACGGCAATAAATATTTAACAAGAAGAAAAAAATCCTTGCCTAAGGATTGTGGCCTCTAAAGGTAGCAAAATAATCTATTCCTTCACTACTTTGTGCAGTTTCAGTCATGAAACAAAGTGTCCAATATCTTCTATTAGTTATCAAACTCAGAATTATAATTTAGACTACAATCAGCAAACTTCACAGGAAATCTAGAGTATTAGAAATTTCCATCCTTTAAAAAGTTTCATATTATTAATGTTTGCTTTAAGCTGGAATTTTGTTAGACCCCTATTCCCCTCAGCTTACCTCTTATTAAGTTGTTCAGAACCTTTATATGCTTTACTGACATGGAAAAAAAAAATCATAAAAAAAAAAAAACCAACAGATGAGGAGGGACTTCCCTGGTGGCACAGTGGTTAAGAATCCGCCTGCCAATGCAGGGGACACAGGTTCAAGTTCTGGTCCGGGAAGATCCCACATGCCGTAGAGTAACTAAGCCTGTGTACCACAACTATTGAGCCCACATGCCTCAACTACTGAATCCTGAGTGCCTAGAGCCCATGCTCCACAACAAGAGAAGCCACTGCAATGAGAAGCCCGCACACAACAATGAAGAGCAGCCCCCACTCACCACAACTAGAGAAGCCCACTTGCAGCAACAAAGACCCAACTCAGCCAATAAATAAATAAATTTATAAAAACAGAAGAGGAATGTTATTATTTGTTAAATTTGCTACATAAGAAAATTGCTACTTTCACCCCTACAAAAAAAATTTTATAAAGAGAAAAAAAATTACTGGAAACAGCATGCTTTCAATTCTCAAGTTTTTAGACTACTAAAGGTTTAATACACAAAATATAACTGAAGTTCTCCAAAACTTATAACGAGCTGACTTAATTTTCAAATAAAGTACACCTTTACAAAAAAAAAAATAAGCCTTACTCTATAAACAAATTTTTTCTCATTGAGCTTCTCTTTCCCTCACAAAACTAAACAGTTTAAGCCATCCCTGAATGAGATTTTTTTTTTTTAAAGATTGGTAAAGGTAAATTTTACTTTAGAATTACACTGCAAACAATATGGACTAAATGGGACAGAATTTAATTCAAATCGACTCACTTACTAAACAGCCAATGTAAGCAAAAACAAATACTAAACACTGAAGATACAAGGTTCAAGATGGCAATCTTCCTTCTAATAACAGCTAACAACTGGAAAACAAGGTTGCTGCCTCAAATCCTTTATCAGAAAAATTGAGGTATAAGCAAATTATTTATCTTAAGTAACCATGAGAAAAGTGCGAACATTATCAGGGATCAAATAAAGTAAACAGACAGGCTTAAAAAATATATACGCTGCAATCAGCTTAGATATTCTCTGAAAGGGGGACAGAATCAAGAGAGAAATAATTTACCGCTAATCTACAGAGCAAGTAATGATATGAACTCAGATCCTTCTGCCTCAAAGAGCCATGCTCTTTGTTCACTACCAGTATATTTCTCAAACTTTCCCACAGAAATTACTTAGTTAACAAACCCATCCTCCTGTCCCCCAAAATGTAATTTCAGAAAGTAACCAAAATAAAGTCCTCAAGTCCTATTTTATTTTACAAACTTATGAAATTTCTGCATTGTACTATAATATATCTTTTATATATAACTTTGCAGCAAGAAGTGATTGGTTTACCCTATGGGTTTCTTAAACCATGTGTCTGAGCAAACACTGCTATAACAATATAAAATCCCAGAGATGACTTAGTTCAACTGGAATATCAACATGAACAAAAAAGGACCTAAGTATATATGACTACGGTTTAAAAAAAAAGAAAAAAATCTTGGATACAACTGACAACGTCTCATATAATGTAGAATTTGATTTTTCTAAGAAACTAGGATATTATATACTAGAATCAATAATTACCAAGAAGCTTCTAAATTACCATTCCTGAAGATTCAAAGATAGCCTTTGTCATTTAATATGTTCAAACTTATTTAGCCCAAGACACAAAACCATAATGCTTAATGTTTTGTTTCAATTAAGCAGAAAACAAAATTACTCTCTCCAGCACTGATACAGAAAGGAAGTGGAACTTATCACTGTTTCTCCCTGCCTACCCCCACACCTCGGCCAGTAACATAATTCTAAAAAATATAAAATGTGAAGCAATCAGTCACTTTGAAGAACTTAGAGTAAGCATGAAATATTTCTGAACAGGTCTCTTAAAACTACTGGGGGCTTCCTTTCTAAATTGTATTAAACCATTCCTCTACAAATATACCTGAACTAATGAATCTAGTCCCTATACTCTCCACACATCAAGCCAGTAATGAACAGGTCAGCCAAACACCACTTAATATGCCAGGTATATCTAAAACCGTACAGAGAAAATACTCTGGGGACAGTAAGTAGCGTGCCTTGAACAGCACACAGAAATAAGAAATCTGAACTAAATTCAGTAGGCAAGGGAAGTTTTAAAGTTGCAAGTACATGTCTGGAAATGTGCTTTCAGAAGATAAATCTGGTAGCTTGTTGTAAAATAAAGGGGCAGGGAGGATTTAGTAAATCACCTGGATAGGAAAATGTATTAAAATCTAGAACTTCGGTTCCAATTACCATCCATTCATAATAGAAGTTTTCAAAAGTTTTGTTACTTAGATTTTTTTTAAAGGACGATTCATGAGTTTAATTTCAACGGAACAGAGCTTCCCTCAACTTTCTAAAAACTACAATATAAAAGCCAAACTCAAAGCTCTCTAATAAAGAACGGAAGTAAAGAGAGCAAGAATAAGGGGGTAATACAGGCAAATCAATAAAGTTGCAACACTCCCGTCACACCATACACAAAAATAAACTTAAAATGGCTTACAGACTTAAATGTAAGACATGACACCATAAAACTCCTAGAAGAGAACATAGGCAAAACATTCTGACATAAATTGGACCAATGTTTTCTTGGGTCAGTCTCCCAAGGCAATAGAAATAAAAGCAAAAGTAAACAAATGGAACCTAATCAAACTTACAAGCTTCCGCACAGCAAAGGAAACCATGAAGTCATCGTACGGACTGGGAGAAAACATTTGCAATGTGACCAACAAGAGCTTAATTTTCAAAATATACAAACAGCTCATACAACTCAATAACAAAACAAAAAACAAAAACAAAAAAATCCCCCCCACA
Organism: Hippopotamus amphibius kiboko; assembly: GCF_030028045.1. Classification (NCBI taxonomy): domain Eukaryota; kingdom Metazoa; phylum Chordata; class Mammalia; order Artiodactyla; family Hippopotamidae; genus Hippopotamus; species Hippopotamus amphibius. The sequence continues at coordinate 231,750,909 of NC_080186.1, forward strand.
CAAAAAAAGACCCAAACAAAAAATGGGCAGAAGACCTAAATAGTTATTTTTCCAAAGAAGACATAGCCAACAGGCACATGAAAAGATGCTCAACATCATTAATTATCAGAGAAATGCAAAACTACAATGAGGTACCACCTCTCCCGGTCAGAAGAGCCATCATCAGAGTATCTACAAATAATAAATGCTGGAGAGGGTATGGAGAAAAAGGAACCCTCTTACACTGTTACTGGGAATGTAAACTGGTGCAGCCATTGTGGAAAACAGTATGGAGGTTCCTTTAAAAACTAAAAATAGAGTTACCATATGATCCATATTGGCATATAACCAGAAAACAAGAAAACTCTAATCTGAAAAGGTACATGCACCCCAATGTTCATAGAAGCACTATTTACACCAGCCAAGACATGGAAGCAACCTAAATGTCCATTAACAGATGAAAGGATAAAGGAGATGTGTATACACACACACACACACACAGGAATATTATTCAGCCTTAAGAAAGAATAAAATAATGCCATTTGCAGCAACACAGATGGACCTAGAGATTATCATACTAAGTGATATAAGTAGGAGAAAGACAAATATTATATAATATCACTTATATGCAGAATCTAAAAAAACAATACAAATGAACTTATTACAAAACAGAAACAGACTCATATAGAAAACAAACTTATGGTTACCAAAGGCAGGTAGAGAGGGATAAATTGGGAGTACGGGATTAATAGATGCACACCACCATATATAAAATACATAAACAAAAAGTATGTAAACCAAGCATATTTCAATTAAAGAAAAAAAAATAACAGTATAGTAACAATGGATATGGAGTGGGGGAAAAAAGGGCAGAGAGAGGGAAACTGCAGAAACAGAATCTACAGGTGGGCAATAGTAGAGGACTGAATGCAGAGAGCTAAGGAGGCTGAGAAACCAAAGATGGAAAACATTTCAAAGTTAGGAAATGAAGCGGACACAAAGAAGATCTGGGGATGCTAGTAAATGGTGTTAACATGGTGTGTTCATTTTGTGAGAATTTATCATGCTGTATACTTAAAATCAATGCACATTAGTGCATATGTGTTACAATTAATAAAACATTCAAAAGAAAACTTTTTTTGAACAGAAAACCATGAACAAAGTTCCCAAGAACTATTTGGTAACTTGCAGCAAATCACTAAAGGCCAGTGATTTGATCAGTCATGCCTAGGTACTAGAACCTCAGGAAAAACCCTAAAAAAAGGGGTATGGAGAGCTTCCAGGTTGTGGTACACCCCAAACTTCACAGGGACCCTTCCAGACCTCACCCTATGTACCTCTTCATTTGGCTGTTCAGTTGTGTCCTCTAGAGTATCCTTTACAATAAACCAGTAACAGTAGTGTTTCCTTGAGTTCTGTAAACAATTACAGCAAAACATGGAACCTAAGAATGGGGGGAGAGGGGGGTGTCAGTCATGGGACTCTCCAATTGGTAGCCAAATCAGACCGAAGTGTGGGTAACCTGGGAATCTACTACTTGAGATTGGTATCTGAAATGCGAGCAGAAGGGCAGTCCTATGGGACTGAACCCTTCACCTGCAGGGTCTAAACTAACTCCAGGTAATTACTGTCAGAAAACCCTAACTGAATTCAGTTGCAGAACACCCAGTTAAGCGTGTCCACAAAGAGCTGGAGAACTGCTTGTCACTTGGTGTATGAATGCACATAGAGCATCAGTCAAAAACAAAACAAAACAAAAGTCGGGATTTCTCCAAATAAAGAGCTAACATGGGCTTTGATACCAGAAAGATACTTGGTTTTTCAGAGTTCTTCAACATAAGAGCCATTCAATAAGCACTGCTCACATACACACAAGTCCCAAACAGCTTCTTATCACCTCATTCTTAGCCGTGAAGTAGTAATCAAACATTTTAAGAAAAGTGGCAATAGGAAAGAGACCACCAAAAACCATGAACACCAAGAAGTGTTCCCTGGTTGTGCCATGGTTAAGACTCCACGCTCCCAATGCAGGAGACCTGGGTTTGACCCCTGGTCAGGGAACTGGATCCCACATTCATGCCACAACTAAGGAGCTTGCCTACCACAACTAAGGAGCCCATCTGCCACGACCAAGACCCAGCGCAACCTAAATAAATAGATAAATATTAAAACAAAAAAACATGAACACAAACGAAACAAATAATTCAAGAAATAACTGGCAAAATGGAATTTTCAGAATCCCAAAGATAAACAGCAGCTTCTAGAGAGAAAAGAACACTCCCACAAATTAGGAAAAAATCAGACTGCATCAAACTTCTTAAACATCTCATGCTATAAGACAACAAAATAGCAATCAAAGTGCTGAGAGAAAAAGTATTTTGAATCATGAAAGCTATACCCAAAATATCAAGTGTGAGGCAGATAAATACATTCTCAGATAAGCAGTTCCTAACAACCAGGAGGAAAGAAAAAGACCAGTGAGACTTCCCTAGCAGTCCAGTGGTTAAGACTCCGTACTTCCACTGCAGGGGGTGCAGGTCTGATCCCTGGTCAAAGAACTAAGATCTGCATGCCACACAGTGCAGCAAAAAAAAAAAAAAGGAAAAAAAAGAAAAAGACGAGTAACCAACATTTTCTAGTCAGCTAAATACATGGACAGTTCATTAAAAAATTAAACTATTAAACAGGAAAAGATGCCCAGCTATTCTCATACCAAGAGAAATACAAATTAAAATACTGGAACTACTCACCTACTGAACCTGCAAAAATCTGTTGGGAGGGTGGGGTCCAGAAAAGCTTGTGGTCTAGAGTTAATTTTGCCCCACTAATTGGAGCTAATCCTTTTGACTACTTTGCCTACATACCATTTATTGCCTGTGCTCCACTGGGGCTGATGTGAACATAAACTTTTCCTGGCCCTATGTAAATCTTTGGAATTGTTTCACCTACTCCTTTCTGGTGGTTCTATTCCCTGGCTTCAGTCACTTCCAAAAAGGCCTAAATCAAAGCCTTCAGTGGACCCTTCTGAGTTCCCTCTCCATGAAAAAGTTTCCTATTACAATACTTTGCCTGACAAATTCTACCTACTTTGATCTTTCCAAATTTTCAGGTGTCTCCTCAACTTTTAGTAAGACCACCAGACTACATTTGAATTCACCCTCCCTATGCTATAACCTATTAACTTTCTTCAAGCAATGACCTCGGGCATTTATAACACTAACCACCTCCTGTCATCCAATGTTTAAAAGCCTGTTTCATACATTTTGCTGACTTTTTAGATTTCTCAGATAAGTGGGTAAATCTGGTTATCTGGTTGCTTGTAATTCCATCACAGCCCAGAAGTAAAAGCCTGCATGCCAGGGACTTCCCTGATGGTCCAGTGGTTAAGACTTAGCCTTCCAATGAGGGTTCAAGTCCTGGTCGGGGAGCTAAGATGCCACATGCCTCACGGCCAAAAAACCAAAACATAAAACAGAAGCAATAGACTTCCCCGGTGGCACAGCGGTTAAGAATCCACCTGTCAATGCAGGGGACACAGGTTTGAGCCCTGGGCTGGGAAGATCCCACATGCTGAGGAGCAACTAAGCCCGTGTGCTGCAACTACTGAGCCTGCATGCTGCAACTACTGAAGCCTGCACGCCTAGAGCCCATGCCCCGCAACAAGAGAAGCCACCACCGCAATGAGAAACCCACGCATCACAACAAAGAGTAGCCCCCACTCGCCACAACAGACTCAACACAACAGACTCAACACAGCCAATAAATAAATATATAAATATCAAAAAAAGAAACAATACTGTAACAAACTCAATAAAGATTTTAAAAATGGTCCACAGCAAAAAAAAATACATATCTCTAAAAAAGAAAGTCTGCATGCCAATTCAATTTTTTTTAGTTTTTTTGCCAGAAATGTCTATTTCATTTTATTTTTAATATATATTCATTTACTCATTCAGCTGCAGTGGGCCTTTGTTGCAGCAGGCAGGATCTTTTTAGTAGCAGCAGGCAGGATCTTTTTAGTTGCAGCATGCAGGATCTTTTTGCATGCGGATCTAGTTCCCCGACCACGGATTAAACCCAGGCCCCCTGCATTGAGAGCGCCACCGCACCACCAGGGAAGTCCCTGCCAATTCAATTTTAACATTACAGGATTTTCACTAAATTGAATGTTTTACTTGTAAATTTTCTCCTGGATTTTTTCTTGAAAGGGTTCAACTAATTCCAATTTAACTGTTTCTCAAAGCAAAGTCCAACAAGAAAATCTAGCACTCAACAAAATAAAACTCATAATTTTCAGCATCCAATAAAAAATTATCACTCATGCAAAAAAAAGGGGGGGGGGGAGAACTGCAGGAAAATACTACCAACAAGGAGAAAAATCAGTTTGTAGCAAGATATCCAGAAATGATGGTTATGATGGAATTAGCAGACAAGGACATTAAACCAACTATTATAAATATGTTTAAGGGAAGAGAAAATAGAAACATAAAGGAAAAATACAAGATATAAAAGATACTTCTAGAGATAAAAAATGTAACATCTGAAATGAAAAACACTGGACAGGATTAACAGCAGATTAGACAGCACAGAAAAAAATGATCAGTAATTGTACTGTTAAGAGTAGCATTCAAACTAAAAAGCATTAAAGGAGACAAAGACACTTTACAACTGGAATGTACAATTAACAAGATAATTCTATTTATGCATGCAATAACAGTGATACCCTTTCATAAAGCAGAAAATACAGGTGATAGAAAAATAAAGAAGACTTGAACACATCTTGCTCATTCCAATACAAATCCACTGGATAAAAAATCAGTAAGAATAAAGATTTAAACTATACTCATTTAGGTGTTAACAGATTTTATATATCAAATGCTAAACCTCCAAATGCAAAAAGTATATCTTCTTTTCAAGCACCCATCTTAGGCCACCAAAAAATCTTTAGTAAATTTCAAACATACCTACAAACAGCCTTCTCTGACCACAATTCAATTAAACTAAAAACAACAAAATCAAAAGAACAAAAAGACTCTTTCACATGTAATTTTAAAACAAAATAAGTGAAAAGAAGCAAATTCATAAAACCAACAGTTAACATATTGGAAAAGCTGAAGAACTATAATTAAATCCTGAAACTGTTCCAGGGTGGAAGGGCAGATCAATAGAAGCTAGTAGCACAAATACATGAAATCAAAAACGACAACATTTAAAATCGTAAGAAATCATCTAAACAACTCTCTGTAAATAAAGTTGAAAATATAAAAATGGACAATTTTTAGAAAAACACAATTTACTAAAAATGTCCCCAGTAGAAACACTCTAAACAAATTACAATGAAAGCATTCCATTCCAAAAAAAAAAAAACACACACACACACAGACCAGAATTACAACTAACTACTGAACAATCATTGACAGACAGACACTGGAACCCACCAAAAAAGACACCTCACATCCAGAGACAAAGGAGAAGCCACAATGAGATGGTAGGAGGGGCGCAACTGAGTTAAAATCAAATCCCATAAATGCCGCGTGGGTGACTCACAAACTGGAAAACAGTTATACTGCAGAAGTCCACCCACTAAAGTGAGGGTTCTGAGCCCCACGTCAGGCTTCCCAATTTGGGAGTCCAGCAACAGGAGGAGGACTCCCCAGAGAATCAGACTCTGAAAGCCACGGGGATTTGATTGCAGCACCTCCACAGGACTTGTGGAAACAGAGACTCCACTCTTGGAGGGCACACAAAAAAATGTGCTCACCAGGACCCAGGGGGAAGGAGCAGTGACCCCATAGGAGATTGAACCAGACCTACCTGCTGGTGTAGGAGGGTTGCCTGCAGAGGTGGGGGTGCAAGCTGTGGCTCACCGAGGAGGCAGGGGCACTGGCAGCAGGGGTTCTGGGAAGTGCTTATTGGTGTGAGCCCTCCCAGAGTCCGCCATCAGCCCCACCAAAGACCCTGTGGGCTCCAGCACTAGGTGGCCTCAGGCCAAACAACCAACAAGGTGTGAACACAGCCCCACCCATTAGCAGACAAGCAGATTAAAGTTTTACTGAGCTTCACCCACCAAATCGGATTAAAGCTTTACTGAGCTCCACCCACCCTGCCCTACCCACCATCAGTCCCTCCCATCAGGAAGCACACAGGAGGCTCCTAGATAGCTTCCTCCACAAGAGGGCAGACAGCAGTATCAAGCAGTATCAGCAGTATTTCATCTTGTGGAACTGAAAACCACAGCCACAGAAAGATAGAGAAAATGAAAAGGCAAAAGACTTTGGACCAGATGAAGGGACAGGATAAAACCCCAGAAAAACAACTAAATGAAGAGGAGATAGGCACCCTTCCAGAAAAAGATTTCAGAATAATGATGGTGAAGATGATCCAGGACTTTGAAAAAAGACTGGGTGCAATGATCAAAAAGTTTACCAAAGACCTAGAAGAATTAAAGAACAAACAAACAGAGATATGTAACACAATAACAGAAATGAAAAATACGCTAGAAGGAACCAATAGCAGATTAACTGAGGCAGAAGGGTAAATAAGTGACCTGGAAGACAGAATGGTGATCATCACCCATGCAGAAAAGAAGAAAGAAAAAAGAATGAAAAGAACTGAAGACAGCCTAAGAGACCTCTGGGACAATGTTAAATGCACCAACATTCGCATTATAGGGGTCCAAGAAGGAGACGAGAGGGAGAAAGGACCCAAGAAAATATTGGAAGAGATTATAGTTGAAAACTTCCCTCACATGGGAAAGGAAATAGCTACCCAAGTCCAGGAAGTGCAGAGAGTCCCAGGCAGGATAAACCCAAGGAGAAACACGCCAAGACATATAGTAGTCAAAGTGACAAAAATTAAAGACAGAGAGATGTTATTAAAAGCAACAAGGGAAAAACAACAAATAACATACAAAGGAACTCCCATAAGGGTAACAGCTGATTTCTCAGCAGAAACTCTGCAAGCCAGAAGAGAGTGGCATGATATATTTCAAGTGATGAAAGGGAAGAACCTACAACCAAGAATACTCTACCCAGCAAGGATCTCATTCAGATTTGATGGAGAAATCAAAAGCTTTCCAGACAAGCAACAGCTAAGAGAATTCAGCACCACCAAACCAGCCCTACAACAAATGCTAAAGGAACTTCTCTAAGCAGGAAACAGAAGAGAAGAAAAGGACCTACAAAAACAACAACAAAACAATTAAGACAATGGTACTAGGAACATACATATCGATAATTACCTTGAATGTAAATGGACTAAATGCACCAACCAGAAGACACACACTGGCTGAATGGATACAAAAACAAGACCCATATATATGCTGTCTACAAGAGACCCACTTCAGACCTAGGGACACACACAAACAGAGTGAGAGGATGGAAAAAGAGATTCCATGCAAATGGAAATCAAAAGAAAGCTGGAGTAGCAATACTCATATCAGATAAAATAGACTTTAAAATAAAAAATGTTACAAGAGACAAGAAAGGACATTACATAAAGATCAAGGGATCCATCCAAGAAGAGGAGATAACAATTATAAATATATATGCACCCAACATAGGAGCACCTCAATACATAAGGCAAATGCTAACAACTATGAAAGAGGAAATGCAAGGCAGAAATAGAGACACAGATGTAGAGAACAAACACATGGACACCAAGTGGGGAAAGCGGGGAGGGTTGGGGGGGAATGAATTGGGAGATTGGGACACCAAATTGTACACTCTAAATATATGCTGTTTATTGTCTGTTAACTGTATCTCAATAAAAGTTCTTAAAAAAACAAAAAAAACAAAAAACACAGTCAAAAGTGTCCTTGAGAACCAAGATTCTAGGCATTGAAGAAAGGAAACACACGTAAGACAGGAGACAATAAAAACCCTGTGGTACTCAAATTGGAAATATCAGTATGAACTTCTGCAGTACTGTAAGGTAAATATACATTAAGATTGGTTTAAAATTTAAATTCTACTTTAAATATCAAGCATTCAAAATTTAATTCAAGCAACTATCACCTTCTTTAAAAACTCTTCCATCCATGGATGAACTGATAAAGAAGCTGTGCTATACACTAAAAAAAATAAGGAACTCCTGCCTTTGCAACACGGTAGAGCTTAAAGGCATTATGCTAAGTGAAATAAGTCAAAGACAAATACTGTATGAATTTATATGTGGAATCTTTAGGGAAAAAAAACCCCACCAAACTCACAGAAAGAGACCAGATTTGTGGTTACAGAGATGGACAGGTGGACTGAGGAGGCCAATGGAGAAGGATGGTCAAAAGGTACAGACGTCTAATTACAAGATAAGTAAGCTAAAGATGTAATGTACAGCATGAATAATGGATGGTAACTAAACTTACTGTGGCAATCATTTCACAATGTATGTTAAGTCAAAACATTATGTTGTGGCTTCCCTGGTGGAGCAGTGGTTAAGAAGCCATCTGCCAATGCAGGAGACATGGGTTCGAGCTCTGGGCCAGGAAGATCCCACATGCCATGAAGCAACTAAGCCCATGCACCACAACTATTGAACCTGCACTCTAGAGCCACAACTACAGAGCCCACGCACCACAACTACTGAAATCATGTGCCCTACACCCCGTGCGCCACAACTACCGAGCCCAGGTGCCACAACTACTTAAGCCTGCACACCTAGAGCCTGTGCTCTGCAACAAGCCACCGCAATGAGAAGCCCACGCACCAGAACGAGTAGCCCCTGCTCACTACAACTAGAGAAAACCCATGCACAGCAACAAAGACCCAACGCAGCCCCCACCACCCCCCAAAAAAGCTACAGTGATTTTAAGACACCATAACATGAATATGTGAACAAAAAGAAACATCAGTGAAAGAATAAAAAGCCCATGTAAGTTGGGACAACTCTACCTCAAAGCTTACTCAAAAT